>NC_043709.1:72250869-72440767 GCF_006229205.1 Suricata suricatta
AGCGGCGCAGGAAGCAGCAGGAGCCGGACGCGGCGAGCGCGGCCGGGGAGCGCAGCCTCCTGGCGGCCGCCGAGTCGAGCGCCAGCCTGCAGGGCGCGGGCGCGGGCGGCGGCGGCGTCGGGGACTTGGAGCGCGCGGCACGGCGGCAGTTCCAGCAGGACGAGACCCCCGCCTTCGTGTACGTGGTGGCCGTCTTCTCCGCGCTGGGCGGCTTCCTGTTCGGCTATGACACCGGCGTGGTGTCGGGGGCCATGCTGCTGCTCAAGCGGCAGCTCAGCCTGGACGCGCTGTGGCAGGAGCTGCTCGTGTCCAGCACGGTGGGGGCGGCCGCCGTCTCGGCGCTGGCCGGCGGGGCCATCAACGGCGTCTTCGGCCGTCGCGCCGCCATCCTGCTGGCCAGTGCCCTCTTCACGGTCGGTTCCGCGGTGCTGGCCGCGGCCAACAACAAGGAGACGCTGCTCGCCGGCCGCTTGGTCGTGGGGCTCGGCATCGGTGAGTTCACGCGCCTGGAAGGGCGTCCTTGGCCGTGGGCGGTGCATTCCTTTTGCCCCTGCGGGGTCCCCGTCGGGGCTTGCTGGTCCCGAGAGTACTCGCTTCTCTTGCTCCTTGAGAGCCCGTTTGTCTGTCACTCCAGCCTCTAAGGCTCCCGGCGAGGTTGGAGAGGGTGGTAGAGGCTCCTGCTGAGGTTGGAGAGGGTGAGTGGGTGGATGGTGTTGGCTGTGGGCTCCCCTGAGCGCACGTGGAATCTTCTGTCACTCACGGACAAGTGAGTCCATATGATTGTTTCATATCCTAGGACTTACAAAAAAAAAAAAAAAAAAAAAAAAAAAAAACCTCAGTCATCACCTTGATCCAGCCCTACCTGATGCCCCTCTAGGGTTTAGAAGGGGAGGATCTCTTTCCTGTAGCGTCCTTTATTTTTTTTATTGCTAGCCCCTTTTCTTTTAGAGGATTCCAAACTCTGAACCTATGAGTCTTAAAGTCCCAGTAAGATAATTTCTAAAGGTAATTAAGTGATTCTGGACTCTATTCTTGCACCCCTACTCTTTCCTTATCTAGTTATTTATCTTTAAGTGGAGTATTCTTTTTCTCCCCTTTTGCTTTTACTGTTGCCTCTTGCTTTCATGTTTTTCCCAGGTGAATTCCTTCTCTGTTTTTCTAACTTTTTCCTTTAAATCCATATCCACCCATTTTCCTTTTTTGCTTTGCCTCTCTTGCTTTCCTGTTGGGAACTAAATTATCTATTAAAGGTCATGTTCACTTATTAAATTCATTTAGGAGCCACTCTCACTGTGGATAAAATGCCCAGCAAGATAGATGTTTGCAATTACTTTAAAAATGAAAGGATTAAGGTCCCCCTGGCATTGATTTTTCACCCTGGTCCTGAGCAGGGGAGGTACAATTGGCAAGTTCTTGGCAGACAGAAGCTATTTGGAATGTGCTTGGTATTATTAGAAAGCACTTTTGAGGGAAAGTAGGGGGTTGAGACAAATCTCACTAGTAATTTTCCTAAGACACACTGCTGATGCTTTATAAATATTTCATTTCATACTTCAGTTTGTGTTCTTTAGGGTGCTGTTGAAGTATTTTTTTTCCCTCCCTATGGCTGGGACTTGATGAAAACTCTTGCAACCTGGAACTCGCAGTGATTTGTTCCTTCACCACTTGTTTGACATACTCTGTTCTACACCCCTTTCCTTGTAGTCTCCAAGGAGAAGTGAGTCCCCTTTATACAACTCCACCTTTAGGAACCATGAGCCTAAACCCCAGCTCACTGACCTGTACATCCAAACTATTTCATTACTGACCTTCCTTTTGCTTCTTGTACTGTTAGTGAAGCAGGGCAAGGCTTTCAGTAAAATATTAAGTTCGCACATTAAGGTCCAAAATGACCAAGAAGTTCAGCTAAAATGAAACCTGTCTGCAGAGGAACTATCTGTGCTTTCGGGACCCTTTGATAAATAACCTGTGGTTAAAGTCAAGTGACCAGCATGCTTTCCAACGTATTCGCAGCTTTCTGTGCGTGGGACACCTGGTCCATGTTTACTGTTTCTTCTGATCTAGTAACATGATTTTAAGGTTTCAGGGTTTGTTCAGTGAGACTGAATCTTGGGATTTTGAAACTGAATAATGTTTCACAGATTTTTGAATGAAGCTTCCTAGAGTTCAGCCGTGGCACGTATTGTGTATTTGGATATTATGTGTCCTCTTTTTTATTTACTGGGAAAATTGAGCCCTTGTGTGTAAGGCCCCCTTCCGGATCTTGTGCATCAGAGTAGCAGGGTGGGAATAAAGCCTGGTGGAACGTGGTAGGCTCCATAAGAAAGTCTCACTGGAGAGAGGGCTGATGCATACCAAAAGGGTACAGTTTCCCTAACAGAAGCCTGAAGGAAGCTCTCCCTCCTGGAATCGTAATGTTGATGGCTGAGTAGTGTTTTAACAGAGGTGTGCGAAGGACCTTCTCAGCCAGGAATGAATAAAGAGAGGAAAGCATAGGGCAGCCTTGGGGAACAAGGTGGATGTGACGGAGGATTTAGGGGAGGGGAGGTAAGATCCGAGGGATTGGTGTGCGGGGACTGTAGACCCCTCTTATGTCAGCCTCCTTCTGTGCACTGGGGCTGCTTGCCTGGCGGTGCATCCCTGGTGAGACACGGACCTGGTCCTGGTGTGACTCACCTCACTCTGCTGAGAAACACTTAGAATAGAAGCCCTGCCACTGAGTGTCATAAAGGCTTGCTTTACTGATAAAATGAGGGATGTTAAGGTCACAAACAGGCTTTGAAATAGGCTGCATTTCAAATTAGGATTATGCAGAGCATGTTGTGCATGTAAAATCCTTAACAGTCACAAAAATTACTTACCTCCCAGAGGAGAAATCACAGAATTATTTTGAGCTGCAAGGAAATGGGTCCCTAACGTGACTGGTTGTTTTTTTTTTTTTTTTTTTTTTTTGGACATTAAATCAGTTTTGCTTCTTTAGTACACTAAATCTGGGTTAATTTCATGCTATTTCTTTTTACATAATTAAATTTTATGAGTGAGAGGTTTTGTTTTTATTTTCGTTTTTTGATCCTTTTGATTCTTAGTAGATGATGAGTAAAGCAAAATGTGGCTTTTGATGTCCTTTCAGACAAGTTCGCAGCGATAATTTCTTTCACAGATTTACCTGTGGTGAATACAAAGCCCATGGGGACAGACCTTTTGTTCATTTTGTTCATGGCTGTATTCCCAGCCCTTGTTGATTGAATGAATAGTTATGAGCAGAAATGTTAAAAAAAATTCCATTTCTGTTAGGGTACCACTTTAAAATGGGATTTTTTTCTTAAAAGAGTGTACTATCAAAATATTTAAAAGGCCACCTGAGGGTTTTAGTTTCTAATAGTTTAAAGGAATCATTCATTTATCTATTCACAAAATGCTAATTAAGCTGCATTATTGATTCTGTCAGATTTGGAGTAGGCAGTAATTAAATAAAAATCTCTTCCTGGAGGTGTTCATTCTCTGATAGAACAGAAGGACAGTCAACACATGACTAAAGTACAACCGAAGTTTCTGTGAGGGCGGGAACCACGGAAGACAGGCAGTGGATTCTTTTGGAGAGAAGTACGTAGAACACATAGGTTTTTACAGAAACATTTAAACTGGGGTTTGAAGGGTGAGTAGGAGTTCAGATGGAGAGGGATCTGGGACAGGAACTAATATTTATTTAGTGCTTTAGTTTCTGTTAGGCATCCTGTTTTACATATGCTACCTCATTTAATCCTAACTCTGAAATAGATGGAAAACTGGTCCCCTTTGCTGGATGTGGAAATGGTTTACAGCAGTTAAATGACAAGGTCACCGGTACAAAGTTAAGATTAAAAAAACAAAGACTCAGAGTCTTTTGCTCTTTATAGCACTCTGCTGGCCATTTAAGGTGACATTAACAGCAGATGTAAAGGCTTAGGACAGTCAAAGCAGTGTTGGAAGCATAAAGTGAGTGAAAGGTGGTGATGGGGGTGCTCATGAAACTGGAGTGATATTTTGGGGGGAGGGTTGGGCTGACTAGGGATTGTTTAGCCATGCCTACACAGGGACAGTCATGGGAGGTTTTTAGCTGGAAATGATAGGATCAGATTAAACATCCTTGTATCTGGTCTTCCCTCCCCCTCCCTTTTTACTTTTAAACTCTTATTTTCTTCCCCAAACCTTCTTCCCTCTTTGAATTTTGCAGTATTAGAAATACTTTGCCGAGATGGTTACTGCAGGATGAGTAGTAAAGCATAGCAAGCGGCCAAGAATTACGGAATAGGAAGAGGCTGTGGGGCCTTCCACAGAAACCCTTGAAAAAGATAAAGCTGTCAAGCAGTAGAGTGGAGTTCATCTGTATTAAATGAGTCATATGGTAAAAGACAGAAGCATCAGAAGTTGGGTATTAGTGTTTGCTTTAGTTTAAGGATTCCATTTTCTTTACAAGTTACAACAAAATCAGCTTACTGAGTGCCTGTTTGATTAGGATGTTATTTTAGGTTTTTGTTTTCACCAGTTTCCTTCGGTTCCTTTGATTTGTTTTGCTCTCCTCTTGAGTTGGGTTCTGGGACCAGACTGTCTAATTTAGCCCTTTCTCCACAGTGTTGCATTTACTTTACTAACCATTATAAGCAATGATTTAGTGTCTATGTAGGAAGTACCAAGAAGTGTCTAAATTCAGGTATTCGTCAATATTCAGAACCTTTCCTGAGAATTGATGTATTGATTTATACAGCACTGGGATAATTGAATTAGTCTTAGATCTGTATCAGTTTCTCCTGTCTTGCCTCTGCCCCACTGCTCCCTCTGCTGGAACACAATGTGTGGCTGCCTGTTGCAGCTTGTAACCAGTCTCTCATAACCTGTTGAGTAATAGTTTTAAAAATGTAACTCCCCCCACCCCCCAGAGAGCACTCTGAATTCTTATTCTCTGATGCAAAGCAAGTGTAAATTTTTATTTGATCAAAAACCCATTCAGTACGGAGATTAATGCCAATAAAGAATTTCCTGTGAGGTAAGCAAGGTTAGTCAGAATCAACCAGATTTTTAAAATATCAGCTGATGTAATTTTATTTTTGCTCTTTTGCCATCAAGTTTGTTTTTTTCTACTCCCCGACCTCCCCCTCCCACCCCCCTTCCCCGCCCCCGGACCAGTTGCCTTGTCTTTCAGTTTCATCTTTTAAAGCAGGATTTCTTTGTTGGATTTATGCTCTCTACCAGCATGAAACTGACATGTAAAGTAAAACTTTGTTTCACTTCCTCTGTTTCCTTGTTTCACACACATTGTATATATGAACCTCTCCCCCCACCCTCCACTTTTCTCTCTGGTGGCATTGACATTGCAGAGTTACAGTGAGGATTATGACCTAATTATGTTTGCCTAATAGTGTTGCAGCCACACCCTCCTCAAGTGAGTGAACAGTAAGATGACAGAAGTCTGTTCACATGAATTCTATGAGTTCATGTGACTTCAGTATAAAACATTCTTTTTCATCCTCGTTTCTTTCTGTATTTTAAGCTTAAAGCTGGAACACAGTCAAAGTTGACTGACTTCACAGTGGTGTCTTTGGCTTTAAACACATCTAATGATCTAGAACCTGCTGCTAGATCTCAGATAGCAAGCAGTCTTTGCTTTCTAACTGAAAAGCCCAGGAGACCATTATTCTTTTCTTTTTCTGATCAAACTTAGTTCCCTTATGCAGTCCTTCCTGTCTATAACTCTTTCCATTTCTCTTAACTTTCTTTTCCCTTTAAACTTCAGGGTAAATAGCAACATTTCTATGGAGAAAACTTTGTCAGGAGGAAAATCTATACTTAACCAGAAACCCCAAAGCATGTTTTCCACATTTACAACGTAATCTCCCTGACAGCCAAGTTTTACAAATACTTCTAAACTGGAGTTGGGAGTACTGCATGCTGTTTACTCAGCCCTTTGATTAAATATTAGCACCACTGTTAGGAACGGTGTGGTCTGGAGTGTGTCAGAAGCCAGGTGGCAGGAATTTCACTTTGCAGCAAGACAGCAGTGTCACGGGGTCACCAGTGTGTGAGCAGCATTCTTCTTTCTCTGATTTCATTGTCTGTCTGTCCTGCACTGGGGGGTCTCTCCAGTCACTCTTCATGGGAATTGGCAGTAGCTACCGCTGCCCTGGAAACTGCACCTGACACTTGTCCAGCGCTTACTCTGTGCCAGGCACACTCCGCAGCATTTTGCATATATTCACATAATAGTCCAGTGGGATAATATTTTTTTTTCTTTTTAAGATGAAGATGTTTAGGTAGAAAGAGATGAAGGAATTTTCTCATGGTCACAAAGCTTCTGGATGATGGAGCCTGAGTTAGCTCCTAAGAAGTCTGGCTTTGGAGTCTGTCCAGGCTCAACTTCTCCATGACAATGGCCACTTCTCTCTGGAACTGGCATAATTATTTTCCATGATATCATGTGGATGTTACTTTTAAAATAGAAACTTTCAAAATGAGTTCTTCAAGAGTACAGCCATGGCACATCAAGGAGTGTCAGTGAGAAAAGCCGAGTTGCTTAGGATATTTCCTTCTCTTGTGAAGGGCTTGGGATGGCCATGCCTGCAGTCAGGGCTGTTGTGTGGTACGAGTCCAGGGGTTCCGTGTTCCCCTTGAGCGGCCGTGTTCATACGGGATGCAGTGAGCACTGGGCCCTGGGAGGTGAACAGTCCAGGGATACTGCCTGTCGTACGGCAACTAAAATTTTAAAAATGCCTTTTCTGCTTTTTCCTTTAAGCTTCTGATCTCTTCTTGGAATGGACTTTTCCATAACATTCTCTCTACCCCTCGTCCCACAGCCATTTTCTGACTGATGACTTTGTTGAGTGCTTGAGAGACTAAGATAAAAATAGTTCCTGTTCTTAAAAGACCTACGTCTAGTGGGAAAGACAAACACGAGAACACAGTAATGTGTTGTGAATTCTACGATAAAAGTATTTGTAGGATGTTTCCTTGGTCTTCCAGGTCCAGCTTGATCGTGAAAGCTTTCTTAGTTGGCCTCTGCATAGCGGTAACACTTTCTCTGAGCCAGGCTCATGGCATTTAACTGCGTGACTCCTTCTAATATGTATTTTTGGTCATAACTCTTCTCTGGTGGTAGACCAGAAACTCATTGAGTTACCTAATAAAGTGTTAATAGCATTTATGTTCTCTCATTGCATTTACTACCATATGTTTAAAATATGAAGCACTTAGTTAGGTGTACTGAAGAATGTAGGTAAAGCATCTGTGTAGGCCAGATATGCAAAACTGAAGAATGCGCAAATGTAATACTCAACAGGACGTTGCTATAGTTGAACACTTGGAAACCTCAGGTACGTACTCAGTTGCTGCACTGTTAATTCAGAAAGTGGAGAAATGTGGTGAAGCTTGAGGCCCCTGGCCCGCACTGGCTGGGCTCACGCCCTGGCCGGCCACTTACTACCTGGGTGGTAGTGTTAGGTCTTGTGCTTCAGCTGTCTCCTCTGAAGAATGCGGACAACACCTGCCTACAAGGGTGGTTATGAGGACTGGATGACTTTATCTGGTAAGTTGCTTTCACGGTGCCTGGCAAGGTCAGAGAGTCTCACTGTTAAACATTGACACGTAAGCTGTGTGACTGTTGGCAGTTTACCACCCTGTGCCTCGGTTTTTGTGTATTTAAAATGAGTGTTATGATAGCACTTAGAAAATAGGATTGTTGCAGAAAGTAAATGAGCTCATGCACGCACAGGTACCTGGTTTTCAGTAAATGGTACGGCTTATCCGGTAGAGCCATCCCCATCACCACCTTACCCACATTTTATAAGCAAGGGAAATAAAATTATATAGTTAGATTTTTAATGTTGACCATAGCTGGTACTAGATGAGTAAAAATTCTGTAATATAAATCCAATAAATTTGAAAGATAGAATGAGTAATTTGAAAGTGGGACAGTACTGTCTTTTAGGTGTTCAGTTTACATTATGTAAGATTTACTTCTAGCAACACAGATGAATCTTGAACTGGGTCTCAAAGGTTATAAACGTAGGTCTTCTGAGAAGAGGATACTTTTCTCCTGGGGGAAAGGGAGGGTGATAAATGTAAAGCATTGAGGACAGTAGCAGTTTTTCTTGGCTGGGCTATGTGTAGGGGTTGAATAAGAAAGTGGTAAAAATGTGACCCGTTAGACTATAATCTTAGCTAGTGGTAAGGGACAAGTTGGACATTAGGTATGTCTTATGAGGTGGTATTTTATATGCCTGTTTCTAGAAAATATAGTTCAGATCCCAGTGGAAAAGATGTATCTGCCTTTCAAGAGGCAAATAATGAATAGTTTTAATAAAAACTTGAAAGTAATAGCTTTGGAATAAAAAGAATTTTAGTAATGGAAGCTTTCATCTACAACTCCCTTATCATATTTTGGGACTTAGTTTATGGCTCTCGATCAGGAATTCATTCCCTACAACAGAGAGGAATTTGGCAACTAAAATTGCGAGCATCATATTCAAGGACTAAACATTGATCATTTAACATTTGGTTTGCAAATGCCTGTCGTTTCGAAAAGAAAACTATAATGACTGAAAATGAATTGCAGGCACATCTAACAGTGGACTTCAAAGATCCTTGGAATGCAGGCGTCACTATAAATTAGGGTGAAACCTGAAGCAGTTGCAGCCGAGTCTACCTAATTCTAATATTTTACTGTACAGTCATAAAGAAGGTGGCTTCTGATACTCCTCCTCCCACGATCAGTGTAATATGGCCGTTGGTGATGTTGTAAGTGAAACGGCGTGTACATCTCAGAGGTCATGCAGAGCCCACAGGCCTCCTCTTGCAGTCAAGTTGGGGAGGCTGGAAAACATGCAGAAAACACAAAACCCTTTGTCATGACTGTTGAAATCAAGCTTGTTGAGAGTTCTTCTGAAATCTTTCATTTTATTCACTTCTATGTTAGGAAAATAGGTAGAATTTTTAGTTTACTAATCTTTCTCATACTTGTCTCTCAAATGATTTCTGATATTAAAATTCATCCAAAGAACCTAGAGTTCTTTTAAAAATGTTTTTTATTTTGAGAGGGAGAGAGAGAGAGCACAAGTAGAGGAGGAGCGCAGAGAGAGAGAGAGAGAGAGAGAGAGAGAGAGAGAGAGAGAGAATCCCAAGGAGGCTCTGTGCTGGCAGCACAGAGCCAGCCCTATGCAGGACTTGAACTCTTGAATCATTACCTGAGCCAAGATTGAGAGTCGATGCTTAACCAACTGAGCCACTGAGGCACCCCCAGAGAACTGAGAGCTCTAACAGTTTGTCATTTTTCCTGAATACTCTGCGAAAATCTCTAGTCTTCATCT
Organism: Suricata suricatta; assembly: GCF_006229205.1. Taxonomy (NCBI): domain Eukaryota; kingdom Metazoa; phylum Chordata; class Mammalia; order Carnivora; family Herpestidae; genus Suricata; species Suricata suricatta. The sequence continues at coordinate 72,260,205 of NC_043709.1, forward strand.
CCTGGGCTGTAATGCGCCATCTCCAGGGCAGCTTATTAAAAGTATAGTAAAAAGTCAAAATACAGTAGACCTGAAACAAAGCCCATTCTTCATGCCTCTGTATGTATGTGTTTTATGTGTATTCACTCATTAGCCAAAGGTGAATTAATGGAAGTGCAGAGGGGTTAGGTAACTAACTTAACCCTGTTAGGAACAGTGCTGAAATTCCAATCCGTGGTTCTGATCAGGGACCTGTGTGTGCCCTCCCTCCCATTCTATGATAAAATCAGTCTTGATTGTGAAAGCTAAAATAGTCACAGTGATAGTTTTTAGATTAGCTGATGGGTTTAATGTACTTAATGTAATTTAATTACATGTATGTAATTTAAATCCCTGTAAGATACCTTGTAGAATTTTAAAAATGATTGTCGAAGGAATAGTGAAGAGGTTGGGGGAACAGTAATGAAAGACTAGATAGAAATTACTTCAGATGCGTAACATGTTGTTCCATGACCTAATATTGTGAAAATCAGAAAAGAGATGAGTGGAACAGAATAAAGTTTGAGCAAATAGATCCAGGTTTTTGTCAGGGTTTAGTATTCAACAAATCAAAGAAGATAATAGGTAAAAGAATTATTAAATAATTGAGAAAAGGAAATATTAATAAAAACAATGTAAATGAAATTTAGATCTTATAGTCTCCTTAATATCCTATTGATTTAATAATCTCTAAAGTTTAAAGAAACTAGGAATGAAGTGATTTTCTTTTATTCTTTATCAGTGACATGGTTCATTCTATTATAATTTCTCAAACCTCTAGAGGTTTTAAAAGCAAGATGACAAGTTGGAAAAATATTGCGGTACATTTATTTAACTAAAGGAGAAAATAGGCTCATAGCATAGTAAGTAGACTCTTTGTAGCCAGATAAATGCAATCAGTAAATACACTCTTGAAAAAGTGTTAAACCTTGTTAATAATTAGAAATGAAAATTAAGGTGGCGTTATACTTACTAAATTAGCAAGTTAGAAACAACTCACGGGTAGTTGTACCCTAGGAAGAGCCTTTCTGATTGTAAAACAAATTGAAATAATTTTCTGTAGACATTCCAGATAATATCCTGGCATATTTAATATTTCTCATTCTTTTGTTCATTAATTCAACAAATATATTTTGAATAACTTGTATATATTAGTACCAAATTAAACACTGCAATGCGGAAGTTAATCTGGTGAGGTCTTGCTTTTGGAGTTTATCTGTAAACTGCTAATACTCTTTGATTTAGGAATTTCATTTGGATTATAGTATAAAAAATAAACAGATTTTCCATGAAGGCATTTATAGATATATAATATATAATTTGAAAGAAAAACCTGAAGGAAAACCTCCAAATGTCTAGTGATTGGGAAATGATTATGTAATGTGGTAGAACATTACATTGCCATTAAGAAAGAAAACATGTACACCTGAGATATATAAAAAATTGTGGCTGGAGGTAGAGTTTAGAAGAAGGCATAACATTGTATGTATGGTTAACATGGCAAAATGGTTTTTTAAATTTTATTTTGTTACTGTTCCTTTTATATTATTAAAACTTTACCTGGAATTCAGAATTCCGTTTTAAGATACAGAGACGCATGTATAACAAGACTTCAACAGAATCTCCCTCTCTCTCTTTTTATTTTTCCAAATGAGATTTTATCTCATTCTCTGGAATGAAGTTTTTAAGAAATGACAAAGATGCTATAAATAATCTAATCCCATGAGAATTGCTTAAAAGTATTTCCCCCTAACTTTTAACTCCTTGAATGAATTAACAAGACTCCATGGTGTGTGATGTACGTTTCCTGGATCTTATTATCATATATCCCAGGAAAGAGGGCTGCTTACACTCTCAGTGGGAAGAATAGAAACAATCAGAAAGAGAACATCTCCAAACTCCGCCGTCTCTGCCTCCTCGGGTGTCCTGCCTGCACCTGCCGGGCCCTCCCTCCTCCGGTACCTGCGGACGCGCTGTCTGTGCTCCTGCCAAGCGCAGCCTTGCACGTGTGTTTGAGCTCTTCTCTCCCCCGTTCAAAGCTCTTGTTCCAGCTGGTTTTCTCTTCTGTGGCATAAAATTTCCCCTTCTACTGGATCATTCCTCTAAGTGGGCACAAATTGCTGTTTTGTCATCTTTAAAAAAATCCTTTCTACCTCACTTCATCTTTCAGTTACTGTCTTGTTTTTCTCCTTTTCTTTACATGACACAGTTGCATGCATTCCTACTCTTCAGTTCTTTCTTCTCATTCTTTTGTGACTCCTTTCCAGACAGGTTTTTGCCCTTGCCAGCTGACCAGTGTTGCTTTTGTAAAGATTACCATGTCCTGCGTTGCGCATCCCAAATCCTACTTCACCTGCCGTAGGCTTTGGACACAGTACTTCAGGCCTTCCTGAAGTACTTTGGTTTCAAGGTTGTTACCCTCTCCCTCTTTTTCCATAGGCTCTTCCTTCTCAATCTCCTTTGGAGATTCTTCTTTATCTTCCAGAACTATTTCCTTCTGCAAGCTCCTTCTTGGAGCTCTCCTGTTCTTTGTTAAAATTTACTCCTTTGGCACTCATAACCTGGCTCATGGCTTAGAGTGCCTTGTGTTTGCTGACAACTAGCTAGAATCTCAGCCCAGATCATTTTCTTGATATTCAGACTCCTGAGCTCAGCTGCTCACCTAGCTTCCTGCTTTAGCTCCTCCCATCTTCCATGTACCAGGTGAGGGCAGTCACCTTTTTGGTGATTTTTGAGTCCACAGCCTTGGAATCCTCCTTGACTGTCTCCCATTTCCCACGTCATATCTGCATGAGAAGTCTTTGACTCTAGCTTCTAATTAACATGTAGGATCTATTTTTCCTCACTTCCACTGCTAAATCTAACATGACATCCCTCACTTGGAGCATTGCACGTCTCCTAACTGTTCACCCTGCTTGTTCCTTGATACCTCTGCCTTCTTTTCTGCACTTGACAGCCAGAGTGATTCTTGTAAAATATAAATGAGACCATGCCGCCTCAGTGCTGCTCACAGTGCTACTCTCCATAGCTCCCAGCTCGCTCGGGAAAAGCCGGTGGCCTGCAGCGCTGCATTATTCTTACCTCTCTTCCCTCCTTCTTTGACCTTACTCTCGGCTACTTTACTTCATTCCTGCTCCAGGGAGCACACCAGTTATCCTTCCAGCCCTTTGCACAGTCTCCTTCTTCTGCTGGGAAAGTTTTCCCCAGATATCCACATGGTTCCCTCATCAGTGCGTTTCCATGGTTCTTAAAGTTGCAGACTCTCACCCCTGATACTTTATAGTCTATTTTTATTTTCATTTTTTATTACTTGTTACTTTCTATTTTTCTCTTCTTGCTTTGTTTTTCTCTGTTTCTTGTCACTAAATTGTTGCTTATTTCTCTCCACTAGAATGTTACTTCCATGAAAGTAGGATTTGTTTACCCCATTTTACCAGCACATAGTATAGTGCCTTGCACACAGTCGTCATTCAATAAATGTTTCATGTATAGATAAAAACAAAAACAGTATAACTCTGGTGAGTAAATTTTGAGCTGAGATTGGATATGTACGCATCAGAAATTTAGGAAATGTGTGCTATGATGGGGTTAAGTAAATGTTCTCTAGGGTTACTTCTGATTCATGTCTGTGGTGTCAGACTTTTTATTTTTTATTATTTATTTATTAAAGTTTATTTTTGAGAGAGAGATAGCGCAAGCAGGGGAAGAGCAGAGAGAGAGAGACAACACACATAATCTGAAGCAGGCTCCAGGCTCTGAGCTGTCAGCATGGAGCCTGATGCGGAGCTTGAACTCACAAACTGTGAGATCATGACCTGAGTCAGACGCTCAAACCACTGAGCCACCCAGGTGCCCTGGTGTCAAACTTTTTAAAGTAGTTGGGAAAAAATAGTATTTTAAGTTCAGTTAAGACAGTTAAGTCTAACCTTGTTCTCAGTACCTGAGATAGAAGCAAGTCTCATTCTCAGTCTTGCAAGTCCAAAAAATGGAAGTTGATTTATGTTTGGAAAAACGATCAGAGACTCTCCTGGAAGCACTTAGACTCACAGTGGCGGGAGCACCTGGCCTGCAAACCTCCTGCATGGTGCGTGGTACACGGTGCTCTAGTGCTGCGGCTGCTCTAATGTCTGTTCTTGCCTGGCAGGGAGGTTTGTGGGAAGTGGGAACTATTCTGATTCACTAGTTGTGTCTTTGTTCTTGAACTTGGAATTAAAGCAAGGGAGAGGCTTGGAGAGTCCTTTTTCACCCCGACTAGAAAGAGGCCAGTTTTTCCAGAACTTCAAGGCACCTCTGATTTCAGTTTTCAAAATTCGGTGAATCTTTTTCCTGGAGCACGCTATGTGTGGAATTTGGGATCTCGTCTTGTTCTGAGTACTCAATCCACGTTGCATATTCTATAAGAGATGCATCAGACAGGGGCGTCTGGGTGGCTCAGTCGGTTGAGCCTCTGACTTCAGCTCAGGTCAAATCTCATGTTCGTGGGTTCGAGCCCTGCGTCAGGCTCTGTGCTGACAGCTAGCTCAGAGCCTGGAGCCTGCTTCGGGTTCTGTGTCTCCCTCTCTCTCTGCCCCTCCCCCCTCATGCTCTGTCTCTCTCTGTATCAAAAATAAATAAAACATTAAAAAGAAAAAAGATTGCATCAAGCAGTTAAATCCTGGTAGTTTAAGAATAAAAACAACGAAAGCCAATTTATTTTCCATTATGGATCTGGTTGTATATTTAAAGGACAAAACATATATGTAAGTGTATTTTGTGAAAAGTTTTAAAAGACGGTGTTAAATGTATGGAATTAAAAAATTTTTTTTAATGTTTTATTTATTTTTGATACAGAGAGAGACAGAGCATGAGAGGGTGAGGGGCAGAGAACTAGAAGCAGACTCCAGGCTCTGAACTGTCAGCACAGAGCCTGATGTGGGGCTCAAACCCACGAACGTGAGATCTGACCTGAGCTGAAGTCGGAGGCTTAACTGACTGAGCCACCCAGGCACCCCAAATGTATGGAATTTTAAAAGTATCATGATCTTGAGTTTGCTCTGATCCTTAAATTATTTAGATTTAATTCTGGATTTGAAAATTAAGGTTATGTGTCAAGCAAAGCCAGCCTATAATACTTCATAGCAATGAACTGACATGATCACTAGTCCAAATTGTGGTAACAATTAAAGTAATCAATTTATGCTATGAATACCTGGCTTAAGCCAGATTTTACAGTTTACCATTCTTTGAGACTTCTAATTTGTAAAACCCCTTGAACTCTTAAAAAAATTTTTTTTAATGTTTATTTATTTTGGGGGGGGGAGAGAGAGACAGACAGAGTGTGAGCAGGGGAGGGGCAGAGAGAGGGGGAGATGAAGAATCCGAAGCAGGTTCCAGGCTCTGTCAGCACAGAGCCCCACGTGGGGCTTGAACTCATTAACCACAGGATCATGACCTGAGCTGAAGTTGGATGCTCACCTCACTGAGCCATTCAGGAGCCCACCTTGAACTCTTAATGCCCATGAAACCATCCTTGTTATCCCAGACATGCTTTCTTATGTCTCTCTCTATACCACCCATTAACATGTATGGTATTTATCTATCATTGAGTTAGGAATTTTTCTGTAGAAAAATATGCAAGGCACAGTCATACAGATAAAGCCTGCCTGGAACTAGCAACCCATAGGGTCCTCCTGTGGGTCACTTGGTAAGTACTTTGTGTTAAAAGCTTAGTATTATTCCTAGTACTTAATAAATGCTCAATAAGTACTAGCTCTAATGTTCTTGTTGTAATTGTGTTTTCATATAGCTGTGTTCTCTACCATACTGTAACTTTTCAAGGTGCAGAAGCCATGTCTTTGGACCACCTTTTTAAAAAAATCTCTGTGGTCTAGTCCAGTGCCTGATAGGCTGCTGGTACCTATGTTTGATTAACTGATCTGACTTTTTCCTCCAGTTTTCTCTCTCTTGTAGACAGACATCAACATATTGAATTGGTGAGTAAAACTAGACTATACTGAATAAGTTTTCCTGGCACGTTAGTATGGAAAACCTTCTGTAGAGCTATAGTTTGCATGGTATTATGAATACAAATGGATGAGTTGCCTAGTTTCACATCCGTAGTTCCTGGTTAAATGGAGAGAGAAGTTATGAAATTTTCATAAGTGATTTGAACCTTTAAATACAGGACTAGACAAAGAAATGGAATTTACTCCATCTGATGTATGACATGCCATTATTCTTTGTTGTCAGCAGTTGGCTAGTTTAAACTGTAGTGGAAGTTCAGGTTTTCGGTCTGGTATACAAAACCCATCACAAGATCCTAATAATACCTGTTATTTTTAGGTGCTGTTTCCACCTCCTCCTGTGAAATAGGATTAAATAAGTGATACTTTAATAATGTCAGCATAAGTAAACGTTAAAGAATCTAGTGATACTCATGTAAATGCATATATCTTGTCAATATTTACTGCACACATTAAAAAAATTTTTTTTAAAGCTTGTTTATTTTGAGAGAGAAAGAGAGAGAACATGAATGGGGCAGGCACAAGAGAGAGAAAGGAGACGGAGGATCTGAAGCAGGCTCTGTACTGACAGCAGAAAGCCTGATGCAGGGCTCAAACTCACAAATTGCGAGATCATGACCTGAGCAGAAGTTGGACACTTAAACAGTAAAGCCACCCAGGCGCCCCAGCGATCTTATTTTATGTAATACAAAGTTTCTACATGTATACATCTTTACCAAGAATGTCTTAGTAAAGACTGTGTGGCAGTAAGTTGGTTTGCGTTTTCATAAAGTAATAGAGATAGCTGCAGACATAAAGGTTGTTATTTATTGTGAAAGAACAGATGTTGAGACTTGGAGAAGAATTCATTTTTTAAAAGTAAGTTTTTTTAACCTGATTGAGAAAAACATGAATGTTGGTAAAGAAACACATAATTTTGTGACACTCACTTTGTAATTACACAATCAGTTATTAATCTTAATCTATGTAAGAGATCGTTAGGTTCTGAAGCGTTTTCAAAATAATATTTTTCTAAATAGAACACTCATTTTCAAATATGCATTTATATGTGTTAAGCCTTCAGAATAATAGTTATTAATAAATATTAAAGCTCTGCATATAGACGGCTGCTACCATGATTAGTAGTTAAATGTACTTGCTTTAAGTGAATCACTAGCAGGCTTAATCCAACTTGCTTTAAAGGAATCTGGAGATGTGAATGCAAAGCAGTGTCGTAATTTTCTTTTTATCACCGAGTGGTTATGAAGATGAGGTATCCAGAGATAAGACTTATAGGCAGTTGGTGCCTTACTTGTTCAAAAGGGAATGAAACCTAGGAATTAGAGATCAACATTATCATTGGTAGAAAAATTATAAAATATTACAGTGATGATTTGGAAGCATTTAAAAAGTGATGTTTACTAAGAGCTTTTGGAGGTTCACTAGGAATATGTCTTACTAAACTAACCTTATTTTTTCTTGTTGAAAGCATTGCTGGGTTGGTAGATTAGGGAAATTCTTTAGGTAAGGAATTTGACACATTCTTCATCTTTCATTTAACATATTTAAAAAATTGTTTATATTCATTTTTGAGAGAGATAACTAGATAGATAGATATGGAGCATGATGGTGGAGGGGCAGAGAGAGGGAGACACACGCTGTGCCGACAGCACAGAGCCTGATGTGGGGCTCGAACCTATGAACCATGAGATCATGGTCCGAGCTGAAGTCAGATGCTTAACTGACTGAGCCACCCAGGTGCCCCTCATTTAACATATTTAATAGAATACTTACTTTGTTCTAGGTGGTTAAAAAAACAAACATATTAATTCCGTGGTGGGTAGTGACAGAAGTAATCTCTGAAATCTGGCAGAGAAAAAAAGATACGACTTGGTTAGATACTCTGTCGGGGTTGAAGAGGAGGCCCAGAGGGAGGTCTCTAGTCAGTTGCATCCCAGAGCTCTGTCCTCAGTGCTCCATATTTATTAAATCTGGGGAGCCCAGAGCAAGCTAAGCAGCTGTTATGCTTGATAACAGAGATAATGTTAAAAATATTTTCAAGATACTAGAATGTTCTTGAAAATCAAGAAAAAAAATAACCAGTATTCTGTGAACAGTGTTTATCGTTTACAGCTTAGATATGTTTACTTTATTTCCTTGGACCCACACTTGGACCTAGGCAGCACTGGTACAGACCCCGTCAGTGGAGGTCCAGGTTTTATAAGTGGGCAGTCTGCCAATGGCACAGAGAGACCCATCCAGGAGGAAGAGAAATCCTAACTATGAAGGGGTTCTTCAGTGATTACAGTGGAGAAATGGTTTTATCAAAGCCACAGGGCAGCTTGTCCTCTGAAATGGAATAAACCAGCTGAGATACTCAACACTGCAAACTCCCGAAGGGGAGGGGAAGTGTCCTTCATAACTTCTTATTATGTTCAGTAAGCATTGGGTTTGATTCACTGACAGTGCCTGAGTCCTTTTATTACTTTTGGCTCCTTTTAAATTACTAAATTTACTTTTCTCAAATATAGTTTGCCTCTCTCTTTATGAAATCAAGGACATTTTTTTATGTTCTTATAACTTGTGATATATGAAAATGGCATTTCTGGAAGCACATGCCTCCGGCACCCTCTGTAGAGTGCCTCAGTTCTCTTGACGTGATCCATTCTGCTGCTCTCCTGAATCCTTTCAAGAGAGCCAGTTATGTAGTATTCTTGAAGTGACTGACTTGCAGATAATCTTGTGTTCTAAGCACTTTTTTGGTAAATACGCCAATTTCTGGAAACTAGAAATTATTTCACATGTACTCTCGTTGTAATTGAGTTACTTAGACTGAATATTCAGGGATTAATTAGACTCTCAAAACCAGTAGGTGCTGGCACCATACTACACATTTTATGAAGATGCTACAATAGACGTGCATCTTCACTTTTGCTCTTGTTAAAAAATACTTCACCAAAGGAATTCTTGTTTAAAAAAAAAAGAGCCCGCTTTGTCACCTGCCTTTCCTGGAGCTTAGGTTCCCACCTCTCTCCTCATGCTCTCCTCTATCTACGTGCCCAACCCTCAACACCGTCTGGTGTTTTTATTAATAAAAAAGGTTGATGTTTCTCAGTCTTCAAGTGTGAGTAAAAACATGGCTAGGATTTCTTCAGTATGGTACACTTGGCTAAGTCTCCAGTACCTCAACACATAGGCCCTCAGCACCTCTCCAGACAAGTTATCACCCCCCAGAGCCACCCTTCTGGAACTGCTGGGACTGTGACAGCTGCTTAGCTAAGACTTTCCTCGACAGCAGCCATTGTTGCTTGTTGGGTTCTCAAAGGTATTTGAAGAATCTGATTTTTCTCCCCCAGCAGTGGAATGACTAGTCAGGTGCAATTTCTTCTAATCTATAATGCCTTTTATTGTGTGATGTTGAGGTCAGAAAGATGACAGTTTCAAAATAAAGTGGTCTAGGAAAGGCATTGTTTAAATGACATCTTTTTCAGGTTTGATATTTAAAGTCCTATGAAGCAGATTTGTATGTGTGTTTTGAGTCAGAACTGCCTGTACTTTGGGACTTATTATCTTTAACCGTATACCCTTTTTGTGTCTGAAAAGAAATGCTACATACTGATTTTTTTTTACTTAATTAGACAATTTCAGGCCATTAAAAAATGAGGGGCTTTTTTCCTCCTCTCCCTTTCCTTTCATTTATACAAAAATTTAGTGAAGTACAGTACAAGGAAAACTGAATGGGTTAGGAAGAGGTTGTAATATTTTCTGCCTAATTTTTATTTTTTAAGCTTTTTTAAAAATTACATTTATTTATTTTTGAGAGACAGAGACAGAGCACAAGCAGGGTGGCGCAGAGAGAGAGGAGACACAGAATCTGAAGCAGGCTCCAGGCTCCGAGCTGTCAGCACGCAGCCCGACGTGGCCTCAAACTCACAAACTGAGATCGTGAGTTGGATGCTTAACTGACTGACCCACCCAGGTGCCTCTAATTTTTATGTTTTTTTTAAAAATTTTTATGTTTTTAAAAACTATAGGGGCACACATTTGAGTTCTGAAGAATGAAAACGAAGGAAAGAGAGGGTAAGGGATTTAGTAGGTACTGTAGACCCATTACATCGAGTAAAACTCCAGTTACACTCCTGAGCAGTGGTTTTAGAGTCTTAGCACTGCTGAATAGAAAGCCTTTATTTAAACAAAATCATTTACCATTTGCCTTTATGTCTTTGTTGAATTCCTTCTGAGTGAAACCACAGCCAAAGGTGGTAGTGAGGGTGTAGAAGGTTGAAGAGGGTGTGTGTGTGTATGTGTGTGTGTGTGTGTGTGTGTGTGTGTGTTGGCACCACTGGCAACCAGAGATTGGCAAACAGCCTGATGAGATCAGTGTGAGCATTGGGCACATAGTCTTATTCTGTCAGAACAAAGGCAGCAGTTGGGAGGCGCTGCATTTCCAGAATTGGTTGTGAGGTCCTATCCCTGGGCCTAATTGTGCCTCTTGGGATGAGACAGTGAAAGTTAAGTCCCAGGACTGACCTTTGGTCACTGCCTGAGAGAAATCTAACCTGATTGGTCATTCCCTCAATTTGGAGATTTCTCCTTAAATGTACTGCACTGTTAGGTCAGGGCAATAAACCAGGACCTGCCCTTGGCTGTAGTGTTAAAACCTAATCACACCACCCATCATTTGGGTTCTGACAGTTTCCACTGTCTCGTTCTTGTTACAGGTCTTTCTGCTTGTGGACAAGAAACAACATAGCATCTATTGTTTCTTCCTCTTAGCTTCTAACAGTTTAGCTTTTAAGACTGAATTGTCTGGAATACTTTCTGCTGTTGATGTAAGAAGAAAAAGCTTGTGGTGTTTTCAGCCAGTGGGGAACACTAAAATCTTCTTACCTGGAGGGATGAAACATGAGACCAGACAGGTAGTGTCTTGTTGGAGGGCCTGTCCTGTTTCTCAGCTCCGGCCTCCTTGTGCCCAGTTACTAAGGTAGCTGCCGGGTAAGAAAACAGTGGCTCTGAAGGAAAACACATTTTAGTTTATGGCAACGCACGTTTACTTTTATAAATGGATTCGAATTAAGCTGTTTTTTTCAGGAAGGTGATGAGGTGGGAACAAGGAGATTTTTAAAAACCACCTTCCTAGGCCACTTGCATCTTGGCTGCCAGTGCATGCCATGGTCCATTGCCCAGGGGCCATCTCTTCCGGAGTCTCTGAGTTTTTGCCTCTGCTTAGGAGGCAGCATGGACTGGTTGGAGGACCGTGGGGTGGGAAATTAGAAATCCTGCATTATGGTCTTGCTTTTGTGTTTTACTTAAACACATGATTTTAGACGGGTCACTTGACCCCTCTGAGGCTGTTCGTCTTTCTGTGAAGCAGGAGAGTTAGTGATAATAGATTCTGGGTAAAGTTTATTTTATTTTGGGGTGCCTGGGTGGCTCAGTCGGTTAAGCCTCCGGCTTCGGCTCAGGTCAGATCTCACGTTCGTGGGTTCGAGCCCCACATCAGGCTCTGTGCTGACAGCTAGCTCAGAGCCTGGAGCCTGCTTCGGATTTTGTGTCTCCTTCTCTCTCTGCCCCTTCCCCTCTATGCGCTGTCTCTCTTTGTATCAAAATAAATAAAACATTAAAAAAAGAGTTTAAAAAATTTTTATTTTATTTTATTTTTAATGTTAGAGAGAGAGAGAGAGACAGGCAGACAGACAGACGGAAGGAGAGCAGGGGAGGGGCAGAGAGAGCAGAGACAGAATCAGAAGCAGGCTCCAGGCTCTCAGAGCCCGGCAGGGGGCTCCAACCCAAGAGCCTTCAAGCTGTGAGATCATGACCTGAGCGGAAGTCAGCGGCCCAACCAAGTGTGCTGCCCAGGCGCCCTGGGGTACAAGTTTTCTTTAACAGAGGCACCTAACTGACCAGGTAAGAGGAAACAAAAAGGCGTACTGAGATTCTATCTCCTGCCTACTCAGGCCCCTTTGTCAGTGTGAAATGAACGTAAAAATGTGTGTCAGGCCCGGAGAGGAGAGAGAGCTCAATCCTAGTCTCATAAAATTATAAACTGCTAGATAGATAACCTAAGTTCATTATAAAAATGTAGTTTGAAGTCCAGTGCTGTGTCTTTTTACATTCATCCTGACACGTTTTAACTTTTAGTAGATGGCTGTTTGCCTCCATTGAGAGTTGGTGCTCCGTTCTGGATAGCTCTTCAATCAAATGACCTGACTTGGGTTGAATTTTGTTATTTGAGCCAGCCCTGTGAACAGGCTTGCCTTGCTAGCTGTTCGTGTGTTTCTTGTTATTTAAGGCATCTTGTTGAAGCTGAAGAGTACACTCTTTGAATGTGTTTTTTTAATGGAAAACTGTTGCATTGAAAAGTGGCTTTGTGTTTTCATAGGCCACACAATTCTGAGCCAACTGACCCGGTTTCAGAGTGGTTATTGCTGGGTAGAGCACACTGGTCAGTGCTTGAGAGCCCGGTGCTAGTAGTTTGAAGTATTTGTTAAGTATTAATGATGGAGAAGAAAGCACCAACCAAGTCCAGAGTTTCCTGTTGATTATTTTTATAGTATCTTAGAATAGATCAGTGTTTTGCTGTTACCTTGACAGATGTGCTTTTCATCTTTAATTAGAAACATTTAAATATATTATTTAAAGAGCATCTGGTACAACATCCAATAGTTTGAGCACTTCATTATTGGAATGCCTTTTACTGTCTCTCAACCCATGTTTGTATCTATACCAAATGCTGGAAAGGAAAACAATTGCATTTTAAAACGGGAAGAATTCTGTGTAGTGCTGGTTAAAATGGAGCAACTAAGTCCTTTACATCCTGTCTCTCTACTGATTATAGCTAAAAATTCTGGAAATAATACAAAGTGTCGCTGAGTATTCTGAAAAGTAAATGATGGCAGGTAGGTTAGGGAGGTAAGCCAAAATTTGAACAGTAACTGATACGGCAGTGATTTACTGTTTGTTTTTAACCCTGGCTTTGACTTGTGGAGGGGCTGAGGTTCAGTGAACACCAATATAGAAGAAACTCCAGGAGAAATCTTTTCTTTCTAGCCTAAGGACTGATACAGAGGACTTGCTGTGAGCTATAGGTATGAAAGGACATCCTTCTTTTTATTTTTCTTTCCTCTTTTTCTCTCCTGGCCCTACCCAGCCCCAGTTGCAATATTGCACAGCTGCAGGAGTGGTGGCCAAGGTGCCTGCACCAAGATATACTCAGATAGAGCTCACTTTCTGTATACAGGAACCAGGAAAGAGGTTCCTGGGGCCTAGAGAGTATATGGAGGCATTGCTGTTAGCATTCTCTCCTTTCTCTTGCCACTTTGTCCCAAGGGTGGTCCCAAATCAGTGGAATGCGTGACAGTGTAGAATATTAATGTTCTGAAAGTAATCCTGAACTTCTGGACGGTATCTTGGGTAAAGGGGACCCTGGTAACTAGAGAGAGCTGAAAAAGGTGATCCTCTAAAGTGTGCATAAATTGATACAAGTCCTGAGCTCACCCCTGAGCTGCACATGCTCAGATGAAACACGAAGTGGCTTAGCAAGGATTTAAGGGCTGAACCATAGGGTAAACCGTTAAGTTCCAGACTGTCCCCAAAAGAACCCAAAGAACATAGACCATGAAAACTTAACTGACAGTTGCACTATCTCCTACAGAAGGCAGGGCGGAATTTGTGTCCTGAGTCTAACTAGGTTGATTGCTTAAACAAACAATAATCAACATTTGCTGAAGGATTTTAACAGGCCCCACAGACTCACAACATTGAATTCAGCATTTCCAGAATATTACCCCAAATTACTCGACATGCAGAGAACCAGGAAAATCCGACCAGTTCTCAAAGGAAAAATTAACAGATGTTCTCGCTGTGAGATGACCCAAATAATGATTTTATCAGACAAAGAATTTAAAGTGGCTTTTGTAACTATGATCAAGAGGTAAAGGTGAACAAATTTTGACATGAATGAAAAGATAGAAATTCTCAGTAGAGTAATAGAAACTCTAAAAAAGAATCAAATGGACATCTTTAGAACTGAAAATACAAAATATAAAATTTAAAAAATTTGGATGGGCTTCAGAGAAAAAGGGAAATAACAGAAGAGTGAGTGAATTTCTTAAGATCAATAGAAATTACTCAAAGAATAGAAATTATCCAAAACAAAGGAGAAAACTTGAAAATAATGAAAGCTTAGGAACTTATAGTACAATGTTAGAGAGTCTAAAGTTTATGGCATCCAAATTCCAGGAGAGGAGAAAAGAGTTGGCTAAAAAAATAATCGGAGAAATAATGAGTGAAAACTTAAATTTGGTGAAAGACCTAAACTTAAAGATTTAACAAATTTTATGAACTTCAAGCAGTATCAATTCAAAGAAAACCATGCTTAGATGCATTATAATAAAACTATTGAAAATCAAAGGTAAACTTGAAAACAGGGAATTAAAAAACATAGTATACACAGGGACCAATGACTCAAATGATTGTCAGTTTTTTGTCTGAAGTAATAGAGGCTAGAAGACAGTGGAAGAAAACCTTTAACATGCTGAAAAAAAGGGGGAAAACATATTGACCCATAATTTGATATCTAGTGGAAATACCCCTTTTAGCAAGGAAGGCAAAGAGAGGCATTCTCAGTAAAGGTAAGCTGAAAGTATTCGTCGCAGCCACTCAGCTCTACAATGCTAAAGGAATCTTTTCTCAGACTCAGGGAAAATGATATCAAAAGGAACATCAGGAATGAAGGAAGAACAAATAGTTGCCTTGAAATAACTAAATATAATCTGTTATTCTCCTCTAAAGTTACTTAATATATGTATGATGTTGAAAGCATAATATGACAGCACCTAGTGGTTTTTCAGTGTGCGTAGTTGTATTATATGTGATACCTATACCAAAGGGGGAGGTAAAGGGATCTTTATTGTGAGCAGTCTATATTTTACTAAAAGTGGTAAAATATTCTAGGTAGATTCTAACCCAGTATTCTAAGTAGAATATTTTACCACTGAAAGTTGGGGATGTATGTAGTAATCTCTAGAGCAAGCACTATACTGTTAATACAAAGTGGTACTGCCAAATGGCCTAATACATAAATGGAATATTGAAAATATTTTAAAAGTCCAAAACAAGTCAGTAAAGAGGAAAAGAAGAAAAAAAAGCAAAGGTACAAATAGAAAACAAATACTACATCAGTTAAATAATTATATGGTCTAAACACAGCCATCTGTCTAGACACAGATTATTAGATTGATTTAGAAACGAAAACCCTAACATGTACTCTTTGCCAGAAAGTGACTTTAAATACAATGATAAAGACAGATTAGAAGCTAAAAGGATGAGAATATGTAATGTCATGCTAACACCAAGTAAAAGAAAAATGAGTGTCTTTTTTAATATGAATAAAGTAGCTTCAAAACATGGAAAATTTCCAGAGATTTCCTTCAATGAGTGAATGGATAAACTGGTACCTCCACACAACCTAACCTTGTTATTCAGTGCTAAAAAGAAATGAGCCTTCAAGCTACAAAAATCTGGAGGAACCTGAAATGTATGTTACTGAGTGAAAGAATCTAATCTGAAAAGACTATATACTATATGACTCCAACCATATAACATCTGTCAAAGCCAAAGCTTTGGATATAGTAAAGTGGCTAGGAGTTGCCAGGGGTTTGGGAGGAAGGAAGAGGTGGGCCCAGGGGATTTTTAGGGCTGTGAGACTCTGCTGTGTACTTCTTCTGATGGTGGTTGCGTATCATCGTACGTTTGTAAACCCTCAGAACAGTGAACTCTGTGTAAATATATGTCAACTGTGGACTTTAGTCAGTAATAGTGTATAAATAAATATTGGCACATCAGCTGTATCAAATGTATCACACTAATCTGTTAGTAGATGGGAGGGGCTAGGGCATATGGGAATCCTTTGCCCATTCAATTGGCGGAGACACATGAACATCTTTCTCTGTGACTTTTTTCCAACCCTGGATTTTGTATAGACCATCCACATACTTGTTGCTCAAACTAATAATTATATGCATGATTAACTTATGTTATATTCAATTCATGACTTTCGGAGAGCATGTTCCTACCACCTTGATTTATAATAGCTTTGGTGTTTGGAAACCTTCAATCAAGAATTTGTTTATAAACCTCTTAGAGAAGAGAACCATAGGAATAGTAGCTCTCTTACAGTGATAACAGATAACTCTTAAACTGATTGTACTCAGGAAATAATGAAAAGTATAAAATTAGGGGTTCACAATAATTTAATGTGAAACATATTGATGAAATCAAAAATTAAAAAATATCAGCAGGTGCTGATGTCTTGTCTGGAGAGAAGAAAAAAGTGTAAATGGTAAGAGATTAAAAATGGTATGTTTATTAAATGGATAACTAAACGATAGAAGACATTACTTCCTGGAGAAGGTAGGCACCATTCTCTGTTCTTTTCACCACAGCCCTAATTAATTCACATATACTGTATTTCCATGGTAGCAAGAAACCTCTCCAGATGCTTCTAATTTAGTCGTAGCTAATGGATTAGAATGAAATGCAGTATTACAGAAATGTCAGCGATTAAGTTGGACACCACAGTCTAGGACAGTTTTTTTCCCTCTGTCGTCTTCATATTGTCACACAATTTACAAAGTTAATATTTCATCTTATTGAGTGGATACAATAGGTAATTAACTTTATTTTTAAATACCATCAAAAGGATTGTTTAGAAACATTTAATGAGTAAGTATAATATGCAGTTTCTTTCATTAAGCTGTCTACACACCCTTTTGAATACTTCCTTGAGATCTTAGTTAAATTTTGTTTTTTCTGCCTTTTCTCCCTCCCTCTTCCCTTTAACAGATAGATACTAAGTAACTAATACTTGGAAACTTACATTAGGTTCTTCTTATACTTTGTTTTTGTGACTATTGTATGTTACGAAATATAAAATTAGCTTATACCCATTAAGCATACGTCAGAAACATCAATGTATAAAAAGACCATGTTCCTCTACCCATTTTACATGTAGACATCCCTCAGCATGGCTGGTCATGAGTTGTTTGTTTTCCAGGGCCCGCTATTCCTTGTACTGTGGTCAACTTTTGGTTATTTAGATACTCCTTAGCCATTTCTTAGCCCCTTCTTCTTGGTCTGTGTGCCATTTCACATTTGGAGAAGAAAACAAGAAAACTCATAATTATTTTTAAGTGTATGAAAAGTAAATTTTGGAAGGTAAAATTTCCTGTAAAATGAAATACTTGCTCATCAGATGAGCGATTTTCACTAGAAGCAACCTGGTTATGAGGCTAAACAGTGAAGAAAGTGAAAGTAAATGGGAAAAAATGGTATTTATGATAAATATTCTTTGAGCAAGTAATATAAGGGTTGAGGAGAGAAAGGCAAGCTATTTGTTTTAATATTAGTGTTTCTTCAGTTGTACATATCGCCAGCAACCTGTTGGTGATCTAAGTGCACATGTAATAGATTAGTAAATATGGATTCGTATTAGAGTAAGAAAAGAGAAAATTATACGTTAGGAGAGGTGGTGGGATATTAGAAATCACCAATTCTGTAGAGTTAGTACTTCTGTGTAAATAAAGCTGGTTAAAGGGTTTTGAAAATATTACCCATGTTTACCATATTTAAATAACAGACACAGTTCATTATTAAAGTCATTCAAAGAAACAGTTTTTAGATAAAACAAGCTTATTTAATTTAGACTAAGAATTTTATTTTAAGTTTTTATTTATTTATTTTGAGAGAGAGGGAGGGAGAAGGGGAGAGGCAGAGAGAGAAGGAGAATTCCAAGTAGGCACTGCACAGTCAGCGTAGACCTGATGCGGGGCTCAAACTCACAAACCGTGAGATCATAACCTGAGCTGAAACTGACTGAGCCACCCAGGCACCCTAAGAATTTGACTTTAAATAATTTAGATAATAAAATTAACATCTGTACTTTCCCCAATATAGCATCTAATTGAATCATAAAGCCTCTTTAGTTAGTATTATCACCCATGTTTTATAGCAGGATAGGGTAAATAATTTGCCCATGGTTACATATAAAGTGTGAGGGGCAGAGATGCAAATTAAATATTGTCTATTACTGAAATCCAAACACTTTGTTTTCTTCATGCCACATTGAATATGTGGTTTGCTTTAGTAGTTTAATTTCCTCAGGAATGTTTCAACTTAAGTCTTTAGGATTTTTAAATATCATAATTCTAGAAAAAAGCTTTTTGTTTTTTCATCTTTTGAATTTAGCTTTTGATAGTTATGTGGCTGTGGAAACTATTACGATATAACAATTTTCCTTTCATCAGTGCACATCCTTTTTGCTTCCAAGTCTAGTTCTTCCATGAACCTGAGAAACCGAAAGTGACCTTCCTCTCCTATGCATTCAGGAGACCTTCCATTACTGTTTTACTCTTATATTATTCACAATTGCATTATTATGCATTATTTATTGTATTTTTTGAGCCTATAGCTATACAAGTTCCCTGTATTTTATAGATCTTGATGTGTAGGCATAGTATCTTATATTAAATATTTTTGAATGATTGGTTATTAATGCTTATTTACATCTTAGTTCTATTTCTAGAACACTATGAGGCATCTCATGGTGAATTTTCATTAGGTGCAGTTTGTAGGAGCTGGAAGACTTTGCTACTCTGATTTCGTAAACCACAAAACAGAACAAAAAGACTTCATGTTACTTCTTTGATCACTCATGTAATAAAGTCAGTTTTCCTTTAGTGTAGTTACACTTTAGGTAAGCAAGATTAGAAGAGATCTCTCTGGGTTTGTTTTATGGCTGGCTTTGGAGCCATTAACTGTTACACCCAGTACAGCTGTCTTTGCACTTACTGCTTTATAAAGCATGAGATAGTAGGCCTAAAGCTTTCTGGCCACAGCTCTTTACTTGGGGACTCTTGTTTTAGGGACTTAGAGTTATTTTAATAAATATTTAATCTCAAATGTCTACATTGAATTACTAACATTAGACAGCTCCATTTAATTTTGAATGTTTGTATGCTTGAGTGCTTTCTTAAGTTGTTTTTAATGTGTAAGTTTCCTAAAACCCTTTTTGAAAAGTGGGCCAAATACAAATACTTTTAGGAAAACTGGCTAAAAAACAGCATGGATATTCAGATCAGACAGTCTTGCCACTTATTAGCTGTGTGACCTTAAGTGTTTTGTTCAACTCATTTATGCTTCTGGTTCTTTAGCCTGTTGTAAATGGAGCTCATAATGCCTATTGCAAAGTGCAGTTGTGAAAATTGAAAAGAAAGCATGTGTGTAAAACCTGGCTCACAGTAGGTATAAAGAGATTATTATCCATCTCTTGATTCACTTTGTTTCCATTGTAGTTAAATTTTGCAATATAGTAGCAGAATCAAATATTCATATCCTCTTAAAATAATACAGCTCTTTGAGTCCCTTTAGGTTGCCATGGAGAGGTTATAAGGTGTCTGTGCCATAGAGAACTCTTAAAGAATCCTAGCAGATAGGTGCTATATATTTTATTTTATTTATTTTCTTGAAAGAGATCGAGGGTGAGTGAGGGAGGGGCAGAGAGAGGACAGAATCTGAAGCAGGCCCCAGGCTTTGAGTGGTCACACAGAGCCCAACGCTGGACTCGAACCCGTGAACCATGAGATCATGACCTGAGCTGAAGTCAGATGCTTAACTGACTTAGCCACCCAGGCTCCCTGATAGGTGATACTTTTGAGGAGATACTTTGAGATCTGAGTACATTAATAAAATAGCCAGAAGGATCTTTAATTGTTGTATGATCTTATCTATTTTCTTGTTTTATCTCTCACTTAGATATTAAAGCTCCATTTATTCATTTTCTGGTAGCTAGATCCTTAAGCTTCTCATGATTGAGTATTAAAAACTTACTGCTTCTGTCAATATATACCATATGTGGTATTTGTTGAATGAATTACAAGTAAAAATAGGGATTTGTTTTATTGTATTGATTAACTATAAAGAAGTGACTGTTTAGTTTTTAAGTTTTCTTTTAAGATTATTTATTTTGAGAGAGAATCGCAAGCAGGCCCCATGCTGTCAGTGTGGAGCCTGGCACAGGGCTTGAATCTCTTGATCATGAAAAGAAATTTCTTGCACTGTGAGAGTCCATTAGTCTTCTTTAGAAATATTGTCATTTTTATTCTTTCCTTCTTTCATCAATAAATAATTACTCCACAGTGGGAATTTTTATTTCGGTTGGAATATATAAAAATAACATTTATTATTTATTTTTGAAACGTATATGTTTACAGTGTAAGATGATTCAATTATAAGAAATGGACCTGATATTTTAAAGTACATTTATATTTGATACTGAAGATTATTCCACAAATAGTCCACTGGAGAAAAATAACCCAGTGTTTGAAAAGCATTGTGTAAACTCTGATGTTTGATTTTAACAAAATGGGGAAAACAGCTCACGAAATAAGTCATTATTTCTCTGAGGTAAGGTGAATAAAGCTGAAGTTAAGTCTGTAACATTTTTGAAGTTATACACCTTAGTCTGTCCTCTGTGATTTTCTTGTTGGAGTTCTTCCAGTTATAAATAGCCCAGGCTTGGAAGTCCAAGTGAACGTGTGTGGCTATTGTCATGTCATTGCTATGGCAATTCTACAATTAGTTTGGAAGTTATTGGCAAGCTCCTGGGTGAAGTTTTTGATGCACTGACTTGGAAGTGGAAGAATAAAACCTTTTTCACAGCTGCTGTGTGATTCTGAATAGAGACACAGCAGCTGCTTTAAAAAAACATTTTTTCAGATTTCTACTAATTCAAATGTAGACATTATGCTTCAATGAATTGTTGGCAGAAATATCTCCTTATTCTCCTGTCTATCAAAAGGAAAACCAATTTAGGTTTCCAGTAAATATGGGGGCAAGTTGTTTGTGAAAATTCCAGAAAGTAGTGCTAGAACAGAGTTTTCTATCTTTTGTCTTTAAAAGTGAAATGCCACAAGTGATGAATAATCATTAATCTGCAAAACTTCATCAGATTTTTTAGTTTTTGAAATGTTTAGATTTATCCCATTTCTTAGGATTAAAAAGATTCAGAGGGATTATCTGTATAAAAGAATTTATAAAGTAAATAATGCAAAAATAGTTATATAGGCATGTTGCTAGTTGGGAATTAACTTCTTTGCTGTGTCATTTTAAAAATGAGATATAATGAAAAAGCATTTGACAGAGTGCAACATCCATACATGATAAAAACTTTCTACAGAGTAGGTTTAGAAAGAACATATCTCAACATAATAAAGGGCATATATGAAAAACCCACAGCTAAGATTGTTCTCAATAGGGAAAAACTGAGAGCCTTTCACCTGAGGTCAGGAACAAGACAAGGATGTCCACCCTTTGCCACTTTTATCCAAAATAGTACTCAAAGTCCTAGCCAGAGCAATCAGACACAAAAAGTAGTAAAAGTCATGTAAATTGGTAAGGAAGAAGAAAAACTGCCACTATTTGCAGAAGACTTGATACTATATATACAAAACCCAAGACTCCACAAAAAAAATGAATTCAGTAAAGTCACTGGATTCAAAATCAATCTACAGAAATCTCTTGCATTTCCATATACCAATAATAAAGCAGTGGAAAGAGAAATTAAGAAAACAATCACATTTACAACTGCACCCATAAAGTAATAAGAATAAACCTAACCAAAGAGGTGACAGACCTGTACTCTGACAACTATAAAAGACTGATGAAAGAAATTGAAGACAAAACAAAGAAATGGAAAGACATCGCATGCTCATGGACTGGAAGAACAAATATTGTTAAAATGTCTACTCTATTCAAAGCAGTCTACACATTTAATGCATTCCCTATCAAGATACCAATAGCATTTTTCACAAAACTAGAACAGAGAATCCTAGAATTTGTATGGAACCACAAAAGACCTGGACTAACCAAAGCAACCTTAAAAATGAAAAGCAAAGTCGAAGGTATCACAATTCCAGACTTCAAGTTATATTACAAGGCTGTAGTGACCACAACAGAATGGTACTGTTATAAAAAAATATGCATAGACCAATGGAACACAATAAAAAATACAGAAATAAACCCATGACTGTATGTATGGCCAGTTAATCTTTGACAAAGCAGTGAAGAATATCCAGTGGGAAAAAGACAGTCACATCAGCAAATGGTGTTGGGCAAACTGGACCACTTTCTTCTACCATACTCAAAAATAAATTCAAAATGAGTGAAAGACCTAAATGTAAGACTTGAAACCATAAAAGTCCTAGAAAAGAGCACAGACAGTAATTTCTGACATTGGATATAGCAACTTTTTTCTAGATAGGTCCCCTTAGGCAAGGGGGCCAAAATAAACTATTGGGACTAATCAAACAAAACAAAAAGCTTCTTCAAAATGAAGGAAACATCAACAAAACTAAAAGGCAACCTTTGGAATGGAAGAATATATTTGCAAATGATATATCCAATAAAGGGTTAGTATCCAAAGTATATAAAGAATGCAACACCTAAAAAGCAATCCAGTTTAAAAATGAGGATAAGACATGAATAGACATTTTTCCAAAGAAGGTATCCAGATGGCCAATAGACACATGAAAAGATGTTCATTGTCTTTTATTATTTGGCAAATGCAAATCAAAACTACAATGAGATACCAGCTCAGAATGGCTAAAATCAACACAAGAAACAACAGAGGTTGGCCAGCATGTGGAGGAAAAAGGAATCCTCATGCATTGTAGGTGGGAATGCAGACTGGCACACCATTATGGAAAATAACCACTTTATGGAGGTTCCTCAAAAAGTTAAAGAACTACCTTACCATTATCCAGCAATCACACTGCTGGTTATTTGCCCAAAGAATATAGAAACATTAATTCAAGGGGACACATGCACCCCTTTGTTTATAGCAGCATTATTTACAATAGCCAAGATATGGTAGCAACCCTAGTGTCCACCAATAGATGAATGACTACAGAAGAGGTGACATATGTATATGTGTATATATATATACACACATATATACATGTACATATACACATGTACATACAATGGAATATTATTTAGCCCTAAAAATGAAATCTTGCCATTTGTAACAACAGGGATGGAGCTAGAGAATATAATAAATCAGTCAGAGGAAGACAGATACCATATGATTCCACTCATGTGTGGAATTTAAGAAAGAAAACAAATGAGCAAAGGGGGCAGGGAACAGAGACAAACCGAGAAACAAACTCTTAGAGGAACAAACTGATGGTTGCCAGAGGGAGGTCACTGGGAGGGTAATGAAATAGTGATGGGGATTAAGGAGTGTATCATCACTGATCATGATATCACTGCATGATTAAAATAAAAACTTAAAAAAAATGTATAATGACTTCTAACTTTGGTATCACCAAATCTTTTTAGGTAAAGCAGGATAAATAATTCAAGCTTTAAAAAGGAAGAATTTTCTCTAAATTTATACGTGATTGTTAATGTTACACTCAAAGATTTTAGGAAAAATTTTTCCTACTTAAGATGAATCTGAATATTTAAACTATTTAAGTTTTTTTGTTGTTGTTACCAACAAATCAGTACTTTTTTTAAAACATGGAAACCCAGTGTAATTTTTTTCTAGGAATATGAAAGATTATGCAATAAATTTAGTTTAGCCATTGGTTTCTATTCTAAAAGTACCCCAAGATAATTTAGAGTTGACTTTCTAATTTTATTTTATTTTTTACAGATGTCC
The DNA here is from genome assembly GCF_006229205.1 of Suricata suricatta. NCBI lineage: Eukaryota > Metazoa > Chordata > Mammalia > Carnivora > Herpestidae > Suricata > Suricata suricatta. The sequence goes on from NC_043709.1 coordinate 72,283,926, forward strand.
TTTCATTTGTTTCTGAAAATCCTCAGATGTGTGAAATCAGATATCTTTTCCCCCATCTGTTGTTTATGTTGTCTCTATGCTCACAACCTATGGATCTTTTGCTTTTTCTTTCTGAAGCCTCAAAAATTAGAAAATAAATTTGGTGTTTTTGTGACTCTGTTCTATGCTAATCTTATTTTCTAGTCTTGTCTTAGTTTTTCATTCTTGATGTTGGTTATTTAAGTTTTCTTTTTCTTTACCAGTTTTTTAGATATTTGTGAAAAATAAGATTTTAAAAGAACCCACTTTTGGCTTTTGAATCCCCTCTTTTTTTCTATTTCATTAGTTTTTATTACTTTGTATTTCCTTGTGCTTTTTGAAGTTTATTTTCTTTTTTTCCTAAATTCTTTGGATAGATATAATTGATTTATTTTCTGTGCTTCTTATCATTTACATATTTCTTTGGGTGAACTATTAAGGAGTATTTATTATTTCTATTCACTATTAAAAAAATTAAATTTCCAATATGATTTCTTTGACCTATGGATTATTTGAAAGCATATTTTTAATTCTCAAAAATATGGTTGATTTGTTTTGGTTAATTACCTTTTTTATTTTTAATTTGTTTCCTGTTAAATTGCTTCGAGGTTGTAAATCATGGTTCATATTATTTTGATACTGCTGCGGACTGCTTTACGGACCAATAAATGGTTAGTTTTTATAAATACTTTTTTGTGCTTATAATAGTAATAGATGTGTCATTGTTATTGTGTATTTGTATATTTTTTGTGTTTCTGTTATCTTTTGTTTTCTGTAATTTCAAACCATGTAATAAGGTCATATGTAATTTGACTGTTCTCTCTTGCTTTTGAATTGAACCCTTTATGGGTATCAAATGTTACGCTTTTGGTCTGTAGTTACTTTTTGCTTTATCCTCTGTTTTAACTGAATGAATATGGCTGCCTCAGCTTCCTTTTTTTAAATTTTTAAAAAATTTTTTCAGTTTTCATTTAGACTTTTTTATTCTTTTGCTTTCAGTATTGTTAATATTTTTTTTAACTTGTGGGGCTATTTTTGTACAAAAATAAAGTGTAGATTTTAAATCCAGAGAGATTGCTTTAAATCCAGATGGGTTGCTCTTCTTTTTACTTGATACATTTGATCCTTTTACACATAATTATTGAATAATTGAATTTATAGTTGCCTTTACATTCCAAATTATTTGTGCTGCTTTTTCTCTTCTTTTTGAATTACCCTGTATACATAAATTTTTCTCATGCAACTTTCTTTCAATTAGTTTGGAAGTCAGATTTTGTTTGCATATATTTTTTTGTAGTTGCCATTGACATTTTACCCATGTTTAACATAATGAAGTCTAAAGTTAAAACAATGTCAATCTTCCTTCTGAATAATACAAGCAAATTATAGCACATTAACTCCCTTTTACTCTCTCCCAACTTTAATTCTATTGTCCTGTATTTCGATTTTCTTAAGTTTGCACGTATATATCCTGAGATCTTGCTAATGGATTTTTGTTTAGTGTTTAGATTTTTGTAGGTATTTATCACTTTTTCTGTGGTCTTCATTCTTTCTTGCATCTTTATTCTTATTGCATCATCCATTGGGATCAGTGTTTATTTGAAATAACTGTGATAATTGTGATTTTTAGGGAATAATGTATTTGTTCTTAGTCCATAATTCTTGGCTTATAGCTCCCAAAGCCCTTGGAATTTTCTGTATGTAGAGAGTGATAAATGTGACTTTGTTAAGCACCTAAAGATGGGGGCTGGTTGCCAGGGGAGTCACTGCTGTGACTAGAAGGTTTGAACCTTCAGCCCCATCTCCTGCTCAGGGGAAGGAAGTGGGCCTGGAGGTTGAAGGTCAATGAAACCCCCATTAAACCCCCAAAGGGGTGGCGTTTGGAATGCTTCCCCGTCGTTGAACATGTGAGACCCGAGGAGAGTGGCACACTGGAGAGGGCGTGAAAGCTCCGTGCCCTTTCCCACACACCTCGCCCTGCACGTTCCTTCCATCTGGCTGTTTCTGAGTTCTGTCTGTGTATAACAAACTAGTGATCTAGTAAGTACAGTTGATCCTTCAGCAACATGGGCTTAAACTGTGTGGGTCCATTTATATACTGATTTTTTTCAATACAGTGAAGTACTATAGCAGGGGCCCAGGGGTGCAGGAGCATCTGGCTCCGTGGTTCCCAAACAGACCACATTCTACACTCACCTCAACAAAATCCAAAGGCAGAGAAATGAGTTGTGGTGAAACCAGAGAGGAATTTATTGTGGTGAGATCCACACCGGAAAGACTGTGGACCAGTGTTTCAAAGGCTAACTCCAAAATACTTCCAGGTTTATCTAAGGAAAATGTTGAACAAAGGTTGGCTGGTAATGTGGAAGTGGGCAGAGAAAGTCAAATCTATCATTGTCTTGGGGTCTGTCACTCAGGGTCTTGCTGGCTCAGGGCTGTCCTTATGGCTTGAGGGGTTAGGTTCTGTTCCCATTAGGAGTTGCTTTGTCCACAGAGTCACTTGTGTTAGAGATAAGCTGGAAAGAACTTTGAAGTCAAAATGGAGATAGTTAAGTCTTATTTCAGCTATAAATATACTTTATGATTTTTAAAAAATTATAGAGGTCTTTTTTTAAGTTTATTTTGAGAAAGCATACAAGTGTGGGGTGGGGCGGGGAGCAGAGAGAAAGGGAGAGAATCTCAAGCAGGCTGAGCCTGACATCGGGAAGGAACTCTTGAAGTGTGAGTTCATGACTTCAAGGTCATGAGATCATGAATTCATGAACTCAAGGGTTGGACGCTTTACTGACTGAGTCACCAGTTCAGGTGCCTTTTAGGATTGCCTTAATAACATTTTCTTTGGAGCACCCGGGTGGCTCAGTCGGTTGAGCGTCCAGCTTCGGCTCAGGTCATGATCTCGCGGTTCTTGGGTTCAGGCCCCCAGGCGGGCTCTGTGCTGACAGCTAGCTCAGAGCCTGGAGCCTGTCTTCAGATTCTCTGTCTCCTTCTCTCTCTGAACCTTCCCTGCTCACACACACTCTCTCTCTCTCAAAAATAAATAAAACATAAAAAAAAAAGAAAATCATCAACTCTCTTAAAAAATTAACATTTTCTTTAACTTCTGTAATTGTAAGAATACAGTATATAATACATATAACCATGCACTAAAACTGTAGTAAGTGACTGATGTCTACCTTCTGTGATGAACTCAAGTGACCTCAAGGAGGTATCAAAACCACAAAGAACTGGAAAATGAGTTAAGTGTGGTATGCAGGCAATGGTTTAATCAACCATATATAAATAGAAGCAATGCACTAAGATGACCTGAGTGTCTTTCAAGTGTCTGTGTGGAAATCACTAAACCTTAATTTTTACAACTGAAAAAATAATGCCTTATGATGGGCAGGTATTTGGAGAGCTGGGTGTAACATATATAGCCTCTTTTATAGTTAATGCCCTGTAAGCGAACAAGCTTCCGGGCAGTTCTTCAAAACAGTCTGACAGAGTGGCTCCTGGGCTGTAGTCCTTAGTAAGAGTGAAGGCCTTTACTAACCTACTTTGAGGTTGACTTTTTTTCAGTTATCATAATACACGAGATATGTGTTACTTGACTGCTTCTATTATGCTAATACCTCTGGTTAACAGCAGGCTATTAGCAGTTAAGTTCTTGGGGAATCAAAGGATGTACTCAGGTTTTCTAATGTGTGCATGGGTTGGCACTTCTAACCCACGTGTTCAAGAGTCAACTGTAAAATGTTTCTGAATTCTGTGAGCTGCTGTAGCATATCAATCGAATCTGAGGAGGAGGTTGTGGTTATCTCTAGTTTATAGCCCACTAGTCAACAACCTGAACTTGGTGATTGCATCCTGAATTGGAGGGGTCATTGGAACTGTTACTTTGTAGCCGGTTGATCAGAAGCACAGGTGACAACCTGGGCTTGGGATTGGCATCTGAAGTGGAGCAGTAGAGCAATTTTGTAGGATTTAGCCCTCAGCCTGTGGAATATGATGCTATCTCTGGGTAGATTATATCAGAATTAAATTCGTGAACATCCTGTCAATGTCGGAGAAATGGCTTTTGGTATCAGGGGAACCCTTCTCCCCCAACACATTGCAGTTGGGTCCAGAAACCCAAAAGAAATAGACTTTTAGGATTTACTTATATAGGAATTTTGCTCTAGTTCTTGAAAGAGACTTTTTTTCTGGAGGTTAGAAACCTAGATTGATGGTTATTTTCTCTCAGCACAAGGGAAGTACAATTTTACTGTCCTCTGAGTTCCATCGTTCCTGCCAAGAAGTCCGCTGTCATTTAACAGAGAAGTTCTAACAGCAGTTGGAAGATGGGAGGGAGATGGTCAAAATACAGTGGTTATTTCTTCCTACTTTTGTATGTTCAGAGAAATTTGTTATATGTGGGAATTTGGCTTCCTTCTCTTGTTTGTGATTCCTCCCATAAATATGAAGATAAACACAAGCTTAAAGCTAGATAACCTGAAGAAAGGAATCCTCGGGATTTGGGGAGATCCTTTCCAATCTGACAAGAGAAATGTTAAGAGAAGGACATTTTTAATTTTCTGCATTTAAAGCTACCCATTTAAGAGTTTTTTCATCAAGGTGAAATTAGTCCTTTGAAAACCAATATAAGTGATTTTTAACTGTATCCCTACCATCTATTATTTGTCATCTATTCAGCATCCGCCCACATCTGTCTGTCATCTGTCTGTCATCTGTCTTTCTGCCCACTGTCTCCTCCTGAATAGGTAATTGACTTCATATAAATAAGAGACTGTCGAAACATACCATTGGCATTCTTGTAGATGGGTGATTTTGCAAAATATTACACAAAAAGGGTAAGACAAACTAGGTATTTTTACAGTTAAATCACTAAGGTAAAATGTGAATAGCAGCAGTGATAAAAGTCATTTTACCTTGTCATTTGTTAAAGAATTGGAAGTCACTACTTTTATTCTGGCTGTGTCAGTACCTCCAAGCTGCTGGAGCAGAAATAAGAGATAATGCCAGCTAATTTCTGCCAAAACTAGGCTCTGCTGACTGAGTCAGAGCTGCCACTAGATCTACAAGCAGAGTGGAAAGATGTTTATAAGCCATGGAGAGTAGTAATACAGGGGTTCACTTTAATCTCTTTCTAAAGCCAGCGTAAGAGAGATCATACTGCCCTTTTCACAGTCATCTGTATCGTTCATTATTTGTCATGCCACTTGGAGTCTATTTCTAAGAGTGTTACTAAGCCATAGTTATAGCATCTTGCTTATTACCTTTCATAAATGTTAAGAATCTGGTATATTCTTTTAGTCACTACAAGAAAAAACAAGTAGTGTTGTACCATGTTGATAAATGTTTCAGTGTGGTTGGTGCCTACCAGTTCAAAGAATCAGCTAAACAGTCTTCGAATTATGTATTCATTCTTGGTATCCTAAAGAACAAAATATAGAGTTGGTTATGTCTTTTAAGACAATTCTAACTCTGTGCTAGGGAGAACCTAATGATCTCCTCTCCTTCACTCTGTTTTCTTTCATCGCTAGTGAGATGTAGCTTTCTTAAAGCCAGATGATACAGAACTAGAGCTCCTATGAGCAGACATGTTGTTTAACTTTAGTGTGGCTCTGATATGTACCATCGTTCTTTAACAAACTTCCATTTTTTATTTCTGAACTATCTTGGATGATAAATGCAAAAAGTGTACATGTAGAACATCATTCCCCATTTTGTGGTGATAAATTAAGAGGCAGTGAAAGCTAACTTGGCTTTGTTCCTCATCAAATGTCTAAAAATTTATTACAGATGGAATTCCGTGATTACTGTGGATTATTAGTGAAGAATCTGGGAAAGTAGGTTGTGTGTCATTGTTTGTAGATCTTAAAAAATGTGCCTTTTTCCTCTGCATATTTATTTAAAGATTTTATTACCTATATTGATTTTTTAAGTGTGAGAAGCATAGGGATATTCATATAGATGGACAGATAATATTAAAAGAGACTGGAAGAGAAAATATCTATTAATGGGTAGTTTACATGATTTTGACCACTTTAAGAAAACTCAAAGGCTAGGGTTATTCAGTGTGCTTTTTAGAGACGTAGGAAATCATTAATAGAGACTTTGGTAATGAAGGTAGACATTATCTTGCTCTACAAATCTTTGCCTTTTTGGACATTAAAGAAGTAGAAATTTTTATTTAATAATTATTTAGGCATAATGTTCTAACCAAATAAAATGTATAGCCATTGCTACCAAGTGCTGGAACAGAAGAAGACCAGTTAATGCTTTAAAGTGGTTATCAGACAAGCCAAGGAATTCTGTGTAGCTCAAGAAATGGTACTCAGAACCGGGAAGAGAGAGGAGCCGAAAGAAGGGCTGAGTGAACACTCAGTGGTCTGCTTATCCAGCAGATTTCTGTAGTCCAGACTAAATGAGGGGCAGATCCTCTGAGCTGTTTATACCGAAACTTCCCTATCTTTAAAGTTTTTGTTGCTAAGCTTGGGGTTGGTTTAGCGATTGTTTCCAAAATAGTAAATGGGTGGTTTATCTGGGATGCTTCCTACTTGAGAATGTCTTTCACATTCTCAGGCCTGAAAGACAACTTGGCAAGGTATAAAACACTTGAATCACAACACTTCCCCCTTAAATATCTGCAGTTGTTGCTGGCATTTCATATTGCCTGGTTAGGTGGGTGAGCTGTTTCTTTCTTTTGCTCTATACATAAAGAATTTGATCAACTTTTGTTAACTTTGCAAATTAAAAAATTGCCCAGAATGTGTTTTGCTGTTGCTACCTATCCTTAGATCCATTTATTTATTTATTTATTTATTTATGATGGTTTATCTTTCACAACTATTTCAGTTATATCATTTTAATTTCCTTTGCTTTCCATTCCTGGAGAGCATCTCAAATTGATGTTCCATACTGATTCAGATTTCACGCAGCCTCCAATATGGTATTTACTTCTATAATTATTTACACATTCTATTAATTTTTTTCTTTCCCATTTCCTTGTTTAATTTAATTCTGTTGTCTTTAAACTGATTCTCTTTTCATGGCTCTCTGCTCCTGCTCCTTAGGCAAGGCCAGATCTTATATTGAAGAACAGATTAAAAATTTGGAGGGATGGGTATTCATTTATTACTTTGCTACTTTAATATTTACTTTAATAGTTCCTTCTGTTTTACTCCTCAACCCTTTATATCTGTTGCATGAATATTTCTACAAACAGATCCTAGCCCTGGGCTTATCTTACTCTGTGCACATTTCTTGTGTATTTTGTCTGTGCCTATTCAATTACAATCTACATTCAGGTGATTCACAGCTTCTAGCTGCTGTTTAGGTCCACATTGTTTGTTGTACTAGAACATTTACTTCTAGATGTCACATAGAGCTAAATATGACAAAGCACCACTTAAGTTCCTGTTTGCTAAATTCAGTGCCTCGAGGAAAATGTATTGATTTCTTATTAACCTTTGTGTATTCCATTTGTCGGGTGTAAAAGCATACTGCTTCCACTTCTTTGCCATTTCCTACAGTTATCTTTTTCTTAGAACCTCTGCTCTGTTTCAGGACGTTTCTTACATATGTGTTAATTTCATTATTTTCCATCACTCCCCATTAGAAAATTCTTTCTTTCTCTGTTCTTTTCCTGCCTGCTTCCATCTTTGTATTATAGGAACACTTGTTTCTTCTTATCTGAACGCTGGAATACTATACCATTACTTAAAATGATCCTGTCCTCCAAGGGTGACAAACCAGCCTCCAGATGGTTGTATAGAGCTACACAGAGATGTATTTTGTTTGGCTCTTTTCTTTGGCCTGCAGAGTATGTTGTACTTCCTATGTTTCACTCATTTGGCTTCTATATTTATCATACCTGACTTGCTTCTGTAAGAAGTTTGAGGCCCTTTTTTGAGAAGAGAATAGTTATAAAGAGAAGGAAAGTGTTTGTAATATAATGAGGTAGAGCTATAGAATTACATAAAAAGTACTGCAAATTATAACCAAATTTTAATAGTTAATATGTATGGGTGGTATGATTAGAGGTGATTTTTATTTCCTTCTTATCTGTGACTGTTCCCTAATGAGTAGTATGTTTAGTGTAAAACAAATCAATTGACAGTAATTTTAAAGGATATGGTTTTCTATATGCATCCCAAAGTAATAACCAACCGTTAGGCCAAGGTCTGTGCTTGACACTTAGGCAAGTTATAGTACAGAAGGTATGTGAGTTGTTACCACTCTATTAAAGGGCTTGTCGTTGGGCTTGGTGAAACAGTGTGATACAGACTTTACTGGGATGTTGCCTGTAAAAAGGATCATGATCAGATCAATATTATATTCATCAGTAATATGAAAGGAGAGGTCATTTAGACCGTTAGAGACTGCACTGGGCTTAAATTATGGTGAGCTGTTTATAATGCCTCGTGAAGTGCTTCTTAGCCCTTCTAGAACAATAATTCTGCTAGTTATCCCCATGGATAGAGTGTCACCCATAACCTGGCTCCTTTGTTCTGTCGACATTTTGTGTTGTATATATTTTCATCACTTAGGGGCTTATTGCTCTTTGAAGTTGCCTAGCAGTGTTTGTGAAAATCTTAAGCCTCCTTAGAATAAAATAAAAGCTAAATTCTAGGGTGTTAACCTGGTAAACATAGATACTTGACTCTATGGCAGAACGCAAACAGCAGTCTGGGGGCAAGAGAGCCAAACTGAAACAACTTTGGTAAGGGACATTTTTTAAGACACATTCTTTCTTTTTATTTCAAATTATTCCTTTAGCGATCATAGAGCAGTAATTTGCGAAATGAAGTTAAGACTTCATAATCCTTGCTCAAGAAGCATTATTATTGAAAAGTAGGTGCATGTGCTTCTAAGAAACTAATTAGTTTTTGCCTGGCTTGTGCTGAGAGGCTGCTGTGGCTCATGGGTATTTACCCATCTCAGCAGGATTTTCTAATGCTGTTTGTTTATGAAATTATTTATACTTCTGACTCAGGGCTTTAAAAGGGCTTCCAGCAGTTTTTGAAAGCCAGCTTCTACACTCAAGAGCGTCTGTGCTGCTGACGGCGCATCCGCTTGGCAGTGTGAGAGTGTGTGAAACCTGTCACACTTGGCATCCGAGGTGCAGTTTTCTGGTGAAACTTCTCAAGGCCAGACATGATAATGAATTTTCATTGATGTAGACCTATTTGTTTTGTAAGAAATCGAACTTTCTAACAATATTCAGAAACAATACCGACACCGATTTTTGTAAGCTGTTAATGGGACCTTGTGCCACTCCATTCCTTATGTTAATTTCTAGTTATCAGTTCAGTGTGGACTATTAAGAATTTGTTCTTTATCAGACATTGATTTTGATTCGTGTTTGGAATAGGGAATGAGTCAAAAGTTCTTCATAGAACTCTCCTAAACTTTAATTATTAATTCCACTTGTGAAATACTTTTTTTTGTAATTTTAGAGAGAGAGAGAATGTGTGTGCATACTGAGGAAGAGCAGAGGTGGGGGGGGGGTGGCTAGAGAGAAAGAATCTTAAGCAGGCTGCACGCTCAGCAGCGAGCCCAGTGTGGGGCTTGAACCCATCACCCTGGGATCATCACCTGAGCTGAAATCAAGAGTTGGATGGTCAACCAACTGAGCCACCCAGGTGTCCCTGAAGTACTTAATTCTTAATTTAGGGAATTTCATACAGTGTTACTTAACTGCCCTTTGTTGGAACAGTGAGCTTTGTCTCGAGACAGAATTCCATTTGTTTCCCCAGGGTTGAAGAGAGGTTTTGGGGTGACAGAATGTTAATGGCCCAGGTTTTTCAAAAATTGGCACCATGTTTAGAAATCCATAAATTATAGTTGCCATGGCTATTTTATTAATAGCAAGGTGAGATAGCAGTAGTGAAGATGGAGCTTACTGCTCTTTTGGAACACCAGCATATTTTTTATAGTTCTCCATTGTCATAGAGCAATTTTGTGGGGCTACAGTTGTCTAGCCAGAAATTATACAGCAAATCACGTTCAATTCACTAATTAGCTTGAGCTCTTTAACATGATGCCCGATTGCAGTGAATCACATAGCAGCAGGTAGTAGGGGGCAGGGAAGAAGAAAGACCCTCCGGCCCCTAGAAATTCCTGTGTGCTAGCTAAGGTAATAGGCCCAAAGAGAAAATGTGTCTGAGAAATTGCTGAAGAGTCACATTCTAATCAGAGGCCTTGTCCTTGGTCCTCGTGACATATGACAGAATAGGGGACCTGAATGTGTGAGATTTACTTTGACATTAACTTGCTTTTGTGACTTTTGGAAAATCTCTTTTTGTCTGTCTTTGATGCTGGGTTTCTTTACCTTTCCTAGAGGGATAATGAGTGATACCTGTCCCACCTCCCTATTGGTAGGGTAACCTTACATGACAGTACAAAATGGTAACATAAAAAAGACTTTAGAAAATAACATAGTATTCAAGCGTAAAGTAGATGCTTGCTTGTTACTCCTCCATACTTGCGTCCTCTAACAGTTCCGTCACTACTGGAATTTTTCAGGACTCCCTTCTATATATCCTTCTCTTCTTCCGTGTCTAGGCAATCTTATCCATGCCCTTGGTTTCACAAAGAACTGTCTTCTGAGCTTCAGATATTTGTGTGACTTCAAGCCCCAATGGACCTAGTCTCACTTTGAAGTTGTATTTAAGTATATATAGCCTAGCAACTAAAAAGCAATTGGGTAGTAATACTACTATCTATTTGTGTCTTGAAGAATATAGTAGTGTATAGGTTATAATTCAGGAACATTTCTAAAAATCTGTGTTGTCTACTCCTCTGTCCCCTCGTCTCAAATCAGGCTTCAGTCAGTCTCTATGTTGTAGACTCCCATTTTTTCCATACTGACTCCAAGCCCTTCACTCACAACTGTGTCCAGGCTTTTTCATTTGAACTTCTCTCTGTAAAGTGGGGTCCGTGTTTTCTTCTCCATCCTTTTTTGCCTAGCATGATAATGGATCAAAGAACTAGGGTGACAAATAACCAGACTCTCCCCAGAGGATGAGAGAGGAAGGAATGTTTGGTTATTTTGGCAGAGTTACTGGGGGAGAAATGAGGTAGGCTGTGAACACTCACATGTAAATAATCTCTATTTCCAACATACTCAGGGAATGTTCTATTTGCTCTCTACTTGTATGTTTCACAGAGCACCTCTGGCTCAACCTGACTAAATTTGACCTTGTTATCTTTGGTCTACACTTGCTTCTCCTCTAGTGTCCTTTATGTTTGTAAGGTACCTACCATGCTCCCACTTGCTCATTCTGGATATCTGACCACCGTCCTTGAGTCCTTCCTCGCCTCATCCTTCATGCTCCATCCCAATTCCTGTTAGCCTGGGTACTAAGTATGTACTTCTTGAATCTCTCCATTTTACTCCATGGCCTCTACTGTCACTGTCCCCATTATTACTCCCTTGCAAATTGGTTTTCCATACTCCAACCAGAATGACTTTTTAAAAACATGAATCTAATTGTGCTTTTTCTTCCATTATACTATTTAAAGGCTTCTGAATACCAAGTTCTTAGTATGTCCACTAAGATCTTATATATTAAGGTTGGTCTCTGTGTGTCTAGAAATAGTCGTCCTTTTGCCATGAACTCCTGTTCTTCACACTTCCCCTTCGGTGAGACCCATCACACTTGACATCTCATTACTTGTTCAAACACATGTTGCCTGGCAGATGCTAACTAAGCTCCATGGGGATAGAGGACATGTCTCTCCTACAGCACTGTGTCCCTAGCGCTTAGCACCGTGCCCAGCTCAGATCAAATGCATGATGAGCATATCCAAGTGATGGATACTTGCTTCCATAATTTGGGCTCTCCCAGCCTCTCCTCTCCACAAATACTCTCCTTTCCATTTTTTCTTTACCTCTGAGAAAATCTCATGCTGTTTCACTTTTTTTTTTTTTTTTTAAGTCCATGCCCATCTCTGCAGAATTGTCTACCTAGCCTCTTTGAGCTGGCTTCTAATAATTGTCAGCATACGGCAGTTGTCAGCCTCACAGGATGGAGTGCGGTGTGTAGCTGTACTGTGACCCTTACCAGGGTGTTTTTGAAACTCTTATCTGATTGGATGTTTATGTGAGTCGAGCTTATGTGTAGCTTATTTTTTGTAACAGAGACCCTATTTTGTTTACTTATGTTCACCCTAATCATGTTAGCCCCTAAAACAGTCAAACTAAATAAAAAAGAGTTAGAATGCCTCACAACTAGAGGTACATTCATTACAGAAATAATTGCTAACATTATGGACTACTTTCCTGGAAAACATTTTTTTAACATTTATTTATTTTTGAAAGACAGAGACAAAGTATGAGCAGGGGAGAAGCAGAGAGAGGAGACACAGAGTCTGAAGTAGGCTCTAGGCTCTGAGCTGTAAGCACAGAGTCTGATGCAGGTCTCAAACCCACAAACCCTAAGATCATGACCTGAGCTGAAGTTGGACGTTTAACTGATTGAGCCACCCAGGCACCCCTATTATGGACTACTTTCTCTATGCTACACATGATTTTAAGTATTTTTACTCTATGAAGTCATTGAATCTCAACTCCTATGAAAGAATTACTTTTATTTTTCCCATTTTGTAGATAGGCTGGAAACCCAAAAATGTTAGTTTGTCCAGACTTAACCACCTGGCAGGTGGCAAAACTAATTTAAATCCACTGGTTCCAGAGCCTACCCTCATTTGTTGTGGCCAGACAGTGGAGTCTAGAGCTTTCAAAATTGGGTTGTGGAATGTCTGTGTGCTTCAAAGTCTGGTTCCTCCACTTATTCATCATGTGACCTAGGTAAGGTCCTTCTTTGCAAAAGGGGGTATGTTCTTTATAGAGATGTTCTGTGGATTAAATACAATAATCAGTCCTCATGAAATATTGAAGATAGACCATTGTAACACTGTTAAGTCAGTGTGAGGACTCATCAGACACATCTTTTGAGGTTCTTTCCAATTCTGAATCCAAAGAGTCTGTCTTTTTATAATTCCTCAGTTACTTTTCAAGGTTCTGGTGTTTATTTTTAACAATAAACCTTTATAAGGGCCTGAGGACATCCTTGCATTTCCATCATGTAAAATCTATGGGCTGTGTGACAAGCATGTGCTGGCTAAAACCACAGCCCTGACTTCCCATGCTTAAATCTGTGGCTCCATGGCTCGCTGAAGATGTCTGATTGAAGAGAGCAGAAGAATTCCTGTTCACAGCCAGGTCAGAGCTAGAACAATTAAGTTTATTGAGATGTTCTAATTGTAAAAGAGCTAAAAGAATACACAATTAACTTGTCAACATGTGCATCAAATGTTTCCTCTTTCCAAGTTAGATGAAAGCCAGTTTAGTCTGATTTGTGCTATTAAATTGATGAGCAGTCAGATGGAAACTTCCAGCTGTTTAGGCAATGATTTAATTTTAAAGACTATACTTGGTCTGCTAACACATGCTTATTTTATGAAACTCTTAAAATCTTAAGATCCTTTTCATGTAAGTTTATATATATTGACAGGTGCTACAGCAGCAAATAATACTGGTGGAAACTACTGAGTACAGTTCAGAGATTTAATGGTCTGACCTGTGTGCCGAGTTATTACTAGTAGTTATCAGTAGTACAGAAGTAGGTATATTACTCAAATCTGGTCTGTCCGTTTATTTGCTTGGGTCAAAGATGTAGCAGAGCAAATAAAAATGTGGCAAAACATATGTTTAAACAGATGGAATTTGAGACGGTGGCATGAGGAGGGAATTTAGCTCACAGAACAAATACCGCGAAGACCAGAACGCTTGCTAGAGGTGAGCCTCTCTGCCTAAAGAGGGGAAATAAAAGATAGCTATGTGATTTATAGTGCCTGTAAACACAGATCAGTTGTTGAGAGGCACAACTATTATAGTTACTGAGACTAGAGACAAGTGTCTGCGTTCTCTGGAATGTGGTAGATGGCACCTTCAGCAGCCCATGTACAGAAAGCACAGCCACAGGTTTCTTGGTACTGCTGCCTTCAATATAGGCTATTTGTTGGCATTATAAAGATTAATTCATTTAAAGCAGATTCTTCTTCATGAGTGTGTTATGCAACCCATTGGTGTTCTGGCTTAATCAAGAGATCAATTTATAGTATCTACAGATATAAAAAGGTTATGTTTTCTTAGATAACCCTTTTTGATTTTTTTTTTCCACTTAACCTTTGTGAGTTTTGATTAGATGTTAGTTTTTGGTTAAATAATCAGACATACCTAGAAATTGGAAGTGCCAGTGGGAAATGAACTAGATTGGCCAAGAGGGCCAAGATTTTCTTTTAGTAATAATTTTGGATTAGCTCAAATTTGGATTAGCTCACCTGATGATGAGCATCGGGAATGGTTGGAGGGTTTTAAAAAGACAGACCCAGGTGCCTGGGTGCCTCAGTTGAGTGTTTGACTCTGGATTTTGGCTTAGGTCCTGATCCCAGGGTTGTGGGACCGAGCGTTGCGTTGGGATCAGTGCTGAGCATGGAATTTGCTTGAGATTCTCCTTCTCCCTCTCCCTCTCCCTCCCTCCATCCCTTTCCCCAACTCTCTCTCTCAAAAAATAAAAATTAAAAAAAAATTCTTAAAAAGAACCATCTCCCATCTCTGTAGTTTTTTATTTAGTAGGTCTAAGATGGGTGAAGGGAGAATATCTTCACTTAATTAATAAAAAGGTCATATAAGCGATTTAGTGATCAGTGAAGTTCTAGAACTACTCCCATAGATGATGCTGCATTAGTTTTAGGTAGAAATAAATTTTAAGCAGATATAACTAAATACACCTTCACCATAAAGCCATCTATTTTATGGCTAAAATGATATGTTCTTGAGGACTGTAAATTTCCAAAGGTTTCTTGTTAGTAAAGCAATTAAGAATTTCGGTGTGTGTCTACTGGAATTGATGACTTTGAATAGTTAATATTGATTCTGGGATAATTTTTATTCTCACCATTGTCTGATTGTGTTTCTACATAGACTAAAAATATTTTGAAAACTACTGTATAGAGAGCATTTTCTTTTTTTTATTCCACAGAACTTATAAAGCATGCTTATATGCATTCTAAAGTTATCTGACAGTTCTAGAAGTAGTTTCATTTGTAGGCATTCACAAAACATGATGTTCAGAGATTGGTATCTCAACATTTGTCTCTACTGAACTGTGGTAGGTACTAGAGTCAGAATCTTTAAGTATCTGGTAAACCTTTGTTTGAAGTAGAAAACCAAGGCTGTGTATGTGTATCTTTGTCTAGCATCAGTATTTATAACAACAGAAATATTGAATAAATGTCCTCCGCTGACTTTTCATCGTTTCTTTACAGGCATTGCCTCCATGACGGTGCCAGTGTACATCGCCGAAGTCTCCCCGCCCAATTTAAGAGGTCGCTTAGTCACCATCAACACCCTCTTCATCACTGGAGGCCAGTTCTTTGCGAGTGTCGTTGATGGAGCCTTCAGTTACCTCCAAAAGGATGGATGGAGGTCTGTAAATTGTCCTTACATTTAATTTTCAAATTTTTTTTTTTTTTTAGAGAATGGGAGAAAATTTGAGAAATGATAGGAAAATATAACTTGGTATTTTGGATCATTATAACTATTTCCTAAGTGGGTGGCATTCAGCAAAATTGAAAGTGGACAAGAAGCTGATATTTATCTTAATGATAGACAAGGAACCTACCATTATGTATTTATATTTACAGGCTTTTTAGCATTTAGGTGACATTTCTCATACTGTGTAATCTTTTGCAATATTTGTTTAAAAATGAATGTAGCAATAAATATGTATGGAGCTCTTGAATTGTATCAGAGATTGACAAAGTGTTTATGAACTGCAGATATGACTAACACCATTTTTGGACTGAAGAATCTCCATTGTGACCTGAATGGGAGAAAACCCAGTCTTTTAATTAAAAGTATAGATTTAGCTGTATAGAAATATGTTGTTATATATATAAATTTAAAATACACAAATTGTTCCTTGATCACTATTTTGCTTATTTTGAATCAAAAGAGACGAGAAAAATGTTTTTAAAACTGCCTTAAAATATTTTCAAACTGAGTATGATAGAAACGAATGAACTACCTGTTAAAGCTTAAAGATATTATAGGCTCTAGATTTTGATATCACGCTCCATAGTATCCAAAACAACAGACTGATGTAGCTGCTCCAGGGACATTTTGTTAAAAGTTGCAGCAGGTTACACAGTATTCTCTGACTTACTCTCTTGCCACCATGTATTACAACAAATATGTATTGACCATCTACTCCGTATGGGTGTTGGAGATAGAATGTGGACCAACACAGACCCCCGTCCTTACATATGTGCAGGGTGCTTACAGTGATGAAGTGAGTTCCTAACAGCTGAAGAAAAACGGGTTTGCTGTGATGTGGATGTGGGCAATCAGGCTTCTCTGTGAGAAGCACAGCAAATCATGTGCCTTGATGAGCCATTTAAAGACAGACTGATGAAGTTTTATTAAAAGTCATGTGAGAAAACTCACTGATGGCAGTGAGGGCCTACACTTGTCAGGACGTTAAAGAGACGACACAGTTCTTAAAAGCGTTAGCTCTTTCCGCACATGTTGTTAAACCACTCTCCACCTTTGAGGGAATAAATCTTTGCCAGACTTGAGAAATTACTGGAAAATTGAAGAAACAGGAAATTTCATCTTTCTTTTCCACTCTGTAGATGAACAGAGAGAGATAACTGTTACCGATGTAAAGTGATATTTTGGGGTTTTCTTGGAAACTCAGTGGAAGTCGGTTTCCCTCTCCATGTCTCTAAGCAGATCTAAATAATTTGTTTACATTAAGTTAAGACCGTTATTATTGTAACTATTATATATGCTTTTATTAAACATCTATTATTTTTGTTTTTTTAAGTTAATAAAGAGACCTTAACTGATAAAAATCTGTTTTTAAGTGAAAACATACAAAGTGCATAAGCCACATTTTTGTAATTAGTATAGTAATTTAGATGTCATTTCTACATACTGGTTAGAAAAAGAGAGATCATACAGTATTGACAATTGTTTATGAACATGGTGTCCCTGTGTAGAAGTGGAGACTTGGGTCAGGCATTAGAACACTTTCAGAGGTGGAGTGACATAGTTACAGACAAACTTGGTTTCAAATCTGTTTTCTACCTCTCATTAGCTGCAAACCTTGGACCAGTTCCTTGGCTCCCAGAACTTCACACTTGCATTGTTAAAAAAAAAAAAAAAAAAAAAAGGAAAAGGGACAAAAATACTTGTCTTAGTAGATTATTGTAGGATCTGAATTATTATATATGAAGTATTCAGCCCACTGCTTGACGTAGGGGAAATGATCAATAAACACTGAATCACATAATTATTTATTCTGATGAATGAATGAAAGGATGGTGCTCTTACATTAAGTTTTAAGTAAGGTTGAAGAAAAAGACATCCTGTGGCTTCTGTTTTCTTTATCGGTACAGGAGAGGCTGGGAAATGATAGGGAAGAGCCTAGATAAAAATAAATGTTAAATGCTTATAGCTGCTGTAGAAAATAGAAGACTAGAGACCAAAACAATTTTCCAAATATCCAAATATTTGCAGTACATTTTCCCCACAATACTAGAGAACCAATGGGTAAAAAAATTAAGAGGATGGGAAACTAACTTGGGCTGGTATTCGGGTCAATGCATTAACATCTCTGATCACTTAGAACTCAGCTTACTGTTTGCACGAGTCCACAGTCAGTTGTGTCCACATGCAAACATGTTTCCTTTTTTTCGAGTGGTGAATTTTCCATGTGTTACTTTCTTCCACTATTTAGTAGCCTTAGTGTGTTTAACTCTTCTCTCTCCTGGGCTAATAGGAATGTGGTTATAAGCAAATAAAGGTTGAAGTACTACCTTAACATCAACTTTAGAATTGTCAGCAATGATAGCTTATTTTAAAATTATAACAGTTGGGTCACCTGGGTGGCTCAGTTGGTTGAGTGTCCATCTCTTGATTTCAGCTCAGGTCAGGATGTCAAGGTTTGTGAGAGTGAGTCGCACTTTGATCCTACTCTTTCAGTACAGAGCCTGCTTGGGATATATTCATTCTCTCTCTCCCTCTCTCTCTCTCTCTCTCTCTCTCTCTCTCTCTCTCTCTCTGCGCGTGCTCTCTCTGACACTATATAAGTAAACATTAAGAAAAATAAAATTATAACAATAAATACATCATTTTTGTTGGCAGTATATTTCAAAAATCCTAATTAAAATGTGGGTGTAAACATTACGCATAGAATTTTTTCATACTTACATTTTTGTATATTTTAAAGTAAGATGTCCCCTCTCTTAAAAGAATTTTGATAATTTAACATTGTTTCTTTTTTATTTTTTACTTTTATTGCCTCTGAAACTCTGCTTCAAGCGATTAAACCTTTGATGTTCTGTATGCCCAGTGTGCCAGATTTACTCGCTTACTTGATTGTGATGAACAGTTTTAGAGTTTGTAAGTGAATTATCATTTGATCCTAACCAAAATCTCAAGAGACTGGTGGAACTGATATGTTTACAGTTTGTAGATTAAAAATGTGCTCAGAGAAGTTAAATATTTGGTTGAGGCCATATGGCTGTTACAGAGTAGACTTTAGAGCCAGTTCTTCCTGCTTGAAATCTAACCACTTTCTTCCTCAGTCTGTGTCCAACAGTTTATAATCTAAAATGTAATTACTGAAATTTTCTATAGTAGTGATAGATTAAAATATATAGAGGATGAATCTGATGAATCAGATAGAAAAACTTCTTAGCTTTTGATGTTCTTGAAAGACTAACTCATTCTTTGTACAAGATGGGTCAAACTTAACTGTTCTTTTATTGTTTGGATATCATAGAAATTATTTTCTGCTGAACAACTAGAAGATTAGTTTCTCTAGAAAAGAGCATTGCCAGTAGAAAATTGAATGCTAGTATTTATAAAGCACTTTAGTGTTATTAAACCTTCTTTGGTGGGGAAAAAATGTCATCTGGCTTCATGAGGAAAAAAGAATAAGTGTTTTGAAGAGATCATTAAAAATTAGAATTTTGTAAAAAACTTTAATGAGATACATAACATTCAGTTTACTCATTTAAAATATAATTCAGTGGCTTTTAGTGTATTCACAGGACTGTGCAGCTATCACTGCAATAAAACTTAGAGGATTTTCATTACCCCAGAAAGAAGTTTTGTACCCCTTAGTTGCCACCCTTCAAACTTCCAGTTCCTCCCAGATCTGGGCAGTCTGCTTGTTCTCCATAAGGATTTGCCTATTTGAGATATTCCAGTGTGATCCTTTGTTGACTGGCTTCTTTCCCTTACCATCTTTCGAAGGTTCATTCATGTAGTATGTGTATTTTCTTTCTTTTTATTGGCAAATAATATGGATATACTACCTTCTGTTTATCTATTTGTCAGTTGATGGACATTTCTGTTTTTTGGCTATTGTAAATAACGATGCTGTGAACATTTTTGTACCGTCAGGGTGGACATGTTTTTGATTCTCTTGGGTATATGCCTAGGAGTGGAATTGCTGGGTCACATGGTAACTGTGTTTAGCCTTTTGAGAAAATGGCAGACTGTTCTTCAAAGTACTATGCTGTTTTACGTTTCCACTTTGTGATGTATGAGAATTCCAGGGTTTCTACATCCTAATAAATAATTATCTTTTGATTTTAATCAGTTTAGGTGAGGGTGAAGTGGCATGTCATTGTAGTTTTGATTTGCATTTCCCTGATGAGTCAAGACATTCAGAAAAATTTTATTTTTACCTAACAAAAGATGGCAGAGGTATTAAAGTAGTTAGCATGAGTGATATCAATTTTTATCACTGTTTGCCTTTTTCTGTGCTGATATTTTTCAATCTTGCTTATTTGAACATAGATTTACTCACTACACTTCAAGCAAATGAAGGTTTTCTCTTTTTAATTGCTTAGCTAAAGCCTGGAATGTGGCAGGCCTTCAATAAATACATAATAGAGTATATTTAACAACTACCACCACGATTGCATAAAACACTTACTGGACATGCCACTGCTTAAATATTTCAAATCTCCATTTCCCACAGGGGGAAAAAGAACACAGTGGTTTGTGGTGTCTTCTGTTGCCGTTCCAATCTCTGCCTCCTTTTCTGGATTTGTAGAACTTCTCATTACCCTCTCCTCCTCTGTACAACAGCCATACCTGTATTTCCCATACACAAATTGCATCTTGCTTTTTCATGTTTTTGGGTTTTTTTTTTTTTTTTTTCCTTCTGCTCACTTTATCTCTAATGCTTTCCTAACCTGTCCTGCTTTACTGGTCCACCAGTTGTTTCTCTTTTAAATCTCCATTTTGGGGGCGCCTGGGTGGCTCAGTTGGTTGAGCGTTTGACTTCAGCTCAGGTCATGATCTCATGATTTGTGGGTTCGGGCCCCACGTCGGGCTCTGTGCTTTCAGCTAGCTGGAGCCTGCTTCAGATTCTGTACCTCCCTCTCTCTCTGACCCTTCTCTGCTCACGCTGTCTCTCTCTGTCTCTCAAAAATAAATAAAAAACATTAAAAAATGTTCAAAAAAATAAATAAATCTCCACTTTGTGAAGCTGGTTTTGTCCCTTTGTCCTTTCATTAGACTTTATACATAGTTTCACTGTTTTATACATCTATTATTTTGAACTAGTTACTTTTTTGTCTGTCTCCTCTAACTCACTTTGGAGCTCCTAATTGTCATTGACTTTGTACTCATTTTTAGATCTAGGAAAGGGCCTGGAACATAGAAAATGCTCAATTAATGTTTATTGAACTGAGCTGAATTGATTTGACTCTAGGGAAGGGACTCTTAAGTGAAATGGTATTGATTTTTAAACCAAAATACCAATTCATTAATGTATGTTGAGGAATACATATACTTCATAGATAGCTGAAAAACTAAATTATTAATCATAACTGTTTCTTACTAAGGATAAAAATCAGAGAATGAAAATTAGTTTCTGAGCCTATGTAACTTTCATCTCTCAAAATAATATGCCTCCCTGGCCCCAGAACGCTTTTTGTTCCTCTCTCTTTGCCAGAGCTGGTTTTCAAATGAGTATTTGTCTACTTATAATTACATGAACCATCATGTGACTTAGAGTAATTCGACTGATTTAACTATAGGTAGGCTAAGTCATACTTTTCCATGATGATTTTTATTCATTTTATTCTCCGATTTAATTTTTTAAAGTAAGAGTTATCTCTCTAGCTCATGCATAGTTGTGAAGTATTTGTGCTAGATATTTACACATGGATGTGCTAGATATCTTCCACCATTTATGTGATGTTTTTTGTGTGTGTGCTAAAGAAGTAGAATTTGGGGAAATGTAAGTGTTGAATGAGAAGCACAAAATATTAGTGTTAGCAACATCTGTATGAGAGATTTTTCTGGAATATCTTCAGGCTAATTAATGGACAGTGTGACACTTGTTCTGAGTTCTTTGAAGAATTGGTGGACAGAGGTGGAAACTGGGGCAGAGTATTGGCTAGCTGAGGGTAGGATCAGAGGGCTTGAAGCAGGTGATGAGGAACATCAAAGAGGGGAGCCAGATTCTAGAAGTTTGTGAATTCTAGGGTGAGAGGTTTGGAACTTCTGTCTATAGGCAAAGGGAAGCTATTATTTTTTGAGCAGAACATGCTTATAATGTGAGTCAAAGATTAATATGAGAGCGATGCCCAGAATTTATTGGAACTCTTCTTGGATGGATGCTGAGAACATATTTATGAGGCTCCCACCAGAACATAGGTATGAGATAGTGAGGTGTGATTCTTGCAGACTTCAGTCAGTATGGAAATCATTCAGTGTAATAAAAAGCAGATAAACAATAGAAAAAATTAACAATGTTGATTCTTTGGAAAGGTTAGTAAGATTGATAAACTGATTATGACTTATTAAACTGGTTAAGAAAAATCTAAAGCACAATTTATCAATATCAGGAGTAAAAGAGTGCACATTATTGCTATGGACGTTATTAGGATAATGAAGGAACACTTTGAACAAGTTTGCCAGTAAATTCAACAACTTAGAGGAGATGGGCATATTGCTTGAAAAATCACAGCACTACCAAAAACTAACACAAGTAAAATGGAAAAGTAATGTAAAGGATCTAGGATTTCAAAACCATTTTGAAGAACAAAGTTGGGAGGGTTTCGCCTGATGTCAGTTAAGCCTCCAACTTCGGCTCAGGTCATGATCTCCCATTCATGGGTTTGAGCCCCGCGTCGGGCTCTGTGCTGACAGCTCAGAGCCTGGAGCCTGCTTCAGATTCTGTGTCTCCCTCTCTCTCTACCTCTCCCCTTCTCATGCTCTGTCTCTGTCTGTCTCAAAAATAAATAAAAAATTAAAAAACGATTTAGTATAAAGTT
Source organism: Suricata suricatta (assembly GCF_006229205.1). Lineage (NCBI taxonomy): Eukaryota > Metazoa > Chordata > Mammalia > Carnivora > Herpestidae > Suricata > Suricata suricatta. Next base: position 72,306,303 of record NC_043709.1, read on the forward strand.
AAAGTAATCAAGACAGACTGGTAAGCATAGATAAATCAATCAATGAAATAGAACAACATGGATGTATCTCAGAAACATTATGATTGAAAGAAGCTATATGCAAGAGAGTACAGTCTCCATGATTCCATGTGAAGTTCATTAACCTGCAAAATAAAGCTCTGGAGACAGAAATTCAGTCATTGGCTCTCTGTGGCAGTGGGGATTCACTGGAAAGCAGACGGGTATAGAGAACTTCCTGGATGATGAATCTGTTCTGGTTTTTTATTAGGATGGTTGTAAGGATGTATATATTTATCAGACTCTTAAAATTGTATGCCTTGAGTCTATTTTATTCTCTGCAAAATTTCCCTAAAAAATGTTAACCTGAACCTTCTGTCAGCTCCCTCTGTTATATCCCTTTTGTGCATTGGCCAGTGACTAATATAAATGTCGTTTCTGCCATGACACTTGTTCTAACAATCTCTATTGAAATAACTTTTGTCCTTATTCCTACACTGTGCCCAAACTTCAGTCATAGCAATTAATGTAATCTTACTTTGTTCGGTGATTACTAGTGTATAAGGTCCTTGAAGCAAAGGATGTCTGTGAATCATTGTATCTCCAAAATCCCTAGCAGACAGCTTTGGATATAAAGATTCTCAGAGTGGGGAAAAAAAAACAAAAGACGATATGTATGTAGGTGTGACTGTGCGCTATTCCGAGCCCTAGCACTGTGCATTTTGTGCAAGTCCCTGTATTTTGCTAGGTAGTTTAAAACCACTTAATATCTGTGCTAAATACATTCATTTGTTTAATATCACATCTTACTCTGTCAAAGTAAGCATATCTTGCTGCTTTTACTATACTCACAACTCTCTAAATAACCTTGGTTAAACTACCTACCTCGTATACCAATATCAAATTACTTTGAGGTGTTTACCCTACATACGTGGAATTAATATTTTCTTATGTTTATATATTTGGCAAGATTTTTTGTTAACAATGTACACAGAATCTTTTACCAGGTAACAAAAAATTTGCTCATTTGCTGATCATATATTTTGCTTTTTACTTGAAAGATTCAAGTAAATCTTGAAAATCAGTATGGGTTTTTTTTTTTTTTTTGGTGTTGTTGTTCTTATGTACTTTTTTTTTTTTCCCTTTACATACTTTCAGCCTTGGTCTCATGTTTACTCTCTGCTGCCATCAGATTATCAGATATATCAGTCATCAGTGTTGAAGTTCTACATGGTCCTTGAAGTTGAAGGAAAATTAATTTACTAGCCTGGGGTCTCAGTTTTCAGTGTTTTCTTATTTTAATTTCTTATCTGTTAAAATGGAGTTGTGAGTCATGCACTAAAATTTAAAAATATGTTATCAAGTGAGTTGTAATTACAGCAGGTGGCTAATTCAGTATCTTATTTTGCATCTAAAACTTGCATGAAGTAGAAACATGTTACATAAATTATAATTTATATTTGGTGATTATCATGTAAATATCTTGTGATTAATATATGATGATGAGCATTTCTTTTGTAAACTAAAGAATAGAGACCTTTTAGTAAATATATCACATGATTATTAAGTATATGAGAAGTATATGAAAAAACTCAAAATCCATGGGCTTATTGAAGAATGAAGTCAGGTAGCTCAAGATGTAGGAGTGAAGGAGCAATGTTCTTGAACGTGTTTTGAAAGGGTTAGGGGCGCCTGGGTGACTCAGTCGGTTAAGCGGTTAAGCGACCAACTTCAGCTCAGGTCATGATCTCGTGGTCTGTGAGTTTGAGCCCTGTGTGGGGCTCTGTGCTGATAGTTCAGAGCCTGGAGCCTGCTTCCAATTATGTGTCTCCCTTTCTCTCTCTGCCCCTCCCCTGCTTGCTTTCTGTCACTCTCTTTCTCAAAGATAATGAACATTATAAAAAAAAAAAAGTTTGAGTATGCCTTTTTAAGGGGAAAATATTTCACTGCTCTAAACAGGGCACAATGATATATATTGGAAAGTTCCAGCTTGGGGGGATGTTTTTGGATTGATGCAGCATTACACTATCTCTGGTTTTAAGTACATTCATGATGCTAAGGATTGGTGTAGAGTTTGGCATTTAGGTGCCACATTAAGGTGGTGTTTGCTGGGTAAACAGCTAAGAGTAACAGCTCAAAGAGATCATAGGAATTTAGCCTTAGCTTTCCAACCAAATAAAACAACTTTGTGTTAGGTAACACTTGAAAGAATTTACTAATTCTAACTATTCACCCTTTTTATTTTCAATAAACCATTTCAGGGCGAAAAAAGTGTAGTTTATTTCACAGTTCTTTGTAAAAGGATGCTAGATGGAAACTGTAGAGTTTTAAAGAATAAGGCTTAGTATGTTAGTAATTATGACACTCCTCTTTTGCATGCTCTGCAGAAAAGGCTAACATAAACCAGATTTTTAAATCAGTAGGAAATAGATATAAACAGAATGCAAGGTAGAAGACAGAGGATGGAAAGAAAACTATCAGAATTATATATATAGTTTTGTTACTTCATTTTTTTTCCAGTGTATTATAAGACAGTATTGGGTATTAGAGAATTTTGCTAAAAATCCTTACTGTACCAGGACAGACTTCAGAGATTGTCACTGAACTAAGCTGAGTGTTTTGAAAAATAACAAGATTCTCTGTGACTAGAATATAAGGTGGAGATTTGGTTTAAAAATACTTACTTTTAGCAATGTGAGGTTGGGAGACAAGGAAGTGATTATTGAACCGTACCTTAATGCTCTCATGGCCTATTAGGATAATTGGCTAAATGATTGCAGTGGCCAAAAAAACCTTTATATGCTTCTTAGAGTGAAGTGTCTTCCCTTAGTAGAACTCAAGAGCTATAAAAACAATTGCATACAATTTGTTTTAAATATAACCTAGTGTAATACAACTTCCTTAGCTGTGATAGTTTTTCTATAATAACTTGACTTATAATTAAAACCATAAATCATACAGCTCTTCTATCATAAGGCATTTGCAACCTTTTTACATTGTTTGGGAATTTAAGGAAGAAGGAATCTAGAGAAGAGAAATAAACAGAACATGGATGCAGGGTGCAGCTCCTCAGTCTTCCACAATCTTCATTTTGGAAAGTGAGAGGCTTGGAGAGGCCTTTGGGAAGCAGAGATTGAAAAAACAATGTATTGGAAAGCAATGTTAGATTTATCAGGCCCCTCATGTAATATATTATAAAAAAGGATGAAATCAAAAAACAATTTCTTGTTCCCAATCATCTTTAAACTATCTCTTGCCATGTATGTTACCTATATTTTTCTTACATGAAAAATTTACGTGTATATTAAAAATGAAATTCAAATTCAGTTTGCTGCAGTGTTCAAAGCAAGCACTACAAGTTTACCCTCACAAATGAGATATTTTCTTTTAATTAATGGCTGCTTATTTTTATAGTGATGTTCTGGTGTTGAGAATAATAGGAAATTGCATTTGTCACCAGCGGGTCTGTTGTTAAATTTTCATTTCCCCTGCTCCCTATGACTAGCGGTGACTGTTCCCAAGTAGCCCTTTTGCTGTGTTATTCTGCAGTGCTTTAATACATTTAATAGAGTTGAGTGAACAATAGAACTTATACGTTATCCTTGAAAGTCTTTAAACATGAGGTTAAGGTGAATTAGTGTTCTGTTTTATGATTTCTGAAGAATTAAGTTAACTGACCTTAACCATTAAACATTTATTATAGCTTGCCTTACACTGAACATATTTATTATAGGAGCCAGATTGCCTAGGTTTTAATCCTAGTTTCACCTCATATCAGTTTTATTTCAAATTTGTACCTGGTTTCTTTGTCTTTAAAATGGGGATGGTAATGATACCCACCTAATAGGATTATTGTGAAAACAAATGAGTTAAGGTTTCTTAAGCCCTTCTCATAGTGCTTGGCACATACTAAGTAGTGCTATGTATTAGCTATTACTATTGGCTGCTGCTAAGTGGTGACATGAATAAGCTTATAATACACCGGAGAAAAAAAAAGAAGTGACAAACTATATATATAATTCCGATAGTTTTATTTTCATCCTCAGTCTTCTAGCTTGCATTCTGTTTTTTACAATTTGGAACAGAATCATTACCTTGCAGAACTACTGGAGAACAAGTAATGTGCTCATCTCGTTATCAGTAGACCACGTTATTAGATAACCATGTTATCCTGAGAGAAGTGGGGCAATTATGAGCTACACAGCTCTGTGTCTTAAATGGCCGTCTGCTAGAGCATACTTGCCTTCGGTTTTGTAGGTGAGAGCAACATGGCTCCTTTACAACAAGAATGGCGGCGAATATGCAGTCTGTTTCAGGACCTGTTTGGTTTTGTGGGAGGTGCCTAAGTCTGCCCAGCCACCATGGGAAGGACTGTCACCTGGGTGTGCAGGATCTTTGGTTCACAGAGCTTCAGTTCTTGGCGCTGGGAAGAAGGCCTAACATGTGACGTGAACTAGCTGGGCTTAATCTCCTTTGGTGATAGCTGGTCCAGCCACACTATTTGAAAGCACTGCCTACCATTTGAGGGCCCATGCTTAGTTTTCTGGTAGGCAGGTGCTGATGTGGCTAGTTGGACCAGAAAATAGCTCATTTGTTAACTTCAATTGAGAAAGTTTAAAAAGATATCTCAGTAAGTGAGCAGGATGCCCCAGAAGATTCTAAAGAATTTTAGGATTCCTGAAAGCATGGCAGTTTTGATGGAGTCAGCCTACTTTCCCTTCCCATCAGCTTGGTGTGCCTCCGGAAGATAAATAGCTTTTGCCTTAAAGTGTGGACTTACTGTTTACTTTCATCCCTTGAGTTTTTAAAAACACTTAGAGCGGTGGTTCTCAGCCCTGACTGCACATTAGTACCACCTGGGGAGCTTTTTAATAAAGCAGAATTTCCTGGGCCTGGAGTCCAGACCAATTAATCAAAATCCTGGGTTGGTAGGGTCTGGACACTGTAATGTTTTAAAAGTACCCCCCACCTCCATTCTAATGTGAAACCAGGGTTTAGAACCCTTGATTTATCTTATAATGATGAGACCTCTCATATCAGTAGGTCACTACTTGTTTGGGGATTGACCACCTGGCTTATCAGTAGACTGTCTTACTAGTATACTATCATTTATCCGGTTCCTGATTTCCTTGGATTTAGAGGACTCCTGGTGAGTTCTGAATACATACAGCTTTAACTGAGCCTTTAGAGTTCCTGTTCTTTTAATCTCATGGTAAAATTTTTATCAGTAACACAGCAAAGCAATCTCTTATATTTCCTGTTCTCCAGTTTGCACATCATCAGAGCAACAGTTTTTCCTCAGGAACGAAATTGGTTATTTCTACTTACTGGATGTTTGAATGGATGATATAGCCAGGATAGACAAGTTGCACTTGTTATTGATAGGTGAGGGAGTCAGGGAGGTTAAAAATAAATTATATATATATTATATTTTATATATGCACAATATATTTTATTATATTTAGAATATTTAATATTTAAATAATATATATATTAAATGTTTTTATTTATTTTTGAAAGAGAGACAGTGTGAGTAGGGGAGGGTCAGAGAGAGAGGGAGATAACAGAATCTGAAGCAGGCTCCAGGCTCTGAGCTAGCTGTCAGCACAGAGCCCGACACGGGGCTTGAACCCACGAACTGAGATCATGACTTGAGCCAAAGTCAGACTCTTAACTGACTGAGCCACCCAGGCACCCCTATTATATATTTTTAAAAATTTTAATTGATTTATTTTTTTGCTGAGCTGCTTCTCCATTCTAGGTACTGTTATGCCCAAGATTTCAGTATCGTCCCCAAAAACCAGAGACTGCCAGGGAGACCGAGTCATGCATGCAAAAGCAAAGGGCTTTATTATGGGCTTAGGCTGGCCGGGCCTAAACTTGGGCTCACAGACTTTACCAGTGCAGTGGGTCCATGCTGAGAGCCCCAACAAAGGCGGGGTAGGGCCTTTATGGGTTTTGGGAAGGGGTAGTTACAGGAAATTGTGACACAGGTACAGTGATCCAATCATTAGCACCTAACATTATTGGCAGTAACTTTAACCATACACATTGTCCAGAGTGCTAGTTACTTTTGGCGGGACCCAATCACAACATTTAGAGTATTAACCAATTAGAGTGGACCCAGGACCCTCATGTAGGGTGTAACTAGCTTTAAGCAATAAGTGATTATTGATAGCTTCTATCTCTAGGCCTGCCCTTAGAAATGTTAAGGGTGTTAGCTGGCCTTTCCTGATTGGGTGTTACAAGGGTGGTCCCTCCTGCCTTGGGCAATGTGTGCCCTTTTATTGTCTAATGATTCTGAGAAACCAACACTTAGACCTCCAAGGTCAGTGGGGAAACTTGAAGTCTGTCATGGAGTCAGTTTGGTTCAGACCTGCGTCCTTACCGTACCAGCTGTATAATTTCACTTAATTATCCCCACTGTCCTATGAAATAGACACTGTTACTTGTGCATTAAAATACTAAATCACTTGACCAGGGTTTTGTGGTTAGTATGCCCAGAGCTGAATGGAACCCAGGTCTGTTCCTATGCTCTTTCAATCATAAACAACAGCTACCCCCCATCTTACAAAGCCTTGGAAATGTATTACTATCAAAATACTTTTGTCACTGTTGGGGAGGAAAACATTTCTTCTGACCTTCAAAGTTCTTCTGCCTGCTCTAAGAGTTAAATTGATGTGAGACCACTTAACCAAGAGAAAAACAAGTTTGTGTTTTTTTTAATTAAAGAAATTTTTAAAAAATGTTTTTTATTTATTTTTGAGAGACAGTGCGAGCAAGGGAGGGTCGGAGAGAGAGGGAGGTACAGAATCTGAAGCAGGCTCCAGGCTCTGAGCTAGCTGTCAACACAGAGCCCAACGTGGGGCTCGAACCAACTAACCATGAGATCATGCTGAGCCACCCAAGCGTCCCAGAGAAAAACAAAAGTTTAATGGCCTATACTTCCTGTATATATGAGAGTCCCATGTAGAACTGAGTAACTCCCTGAAATGGCCAAAGTCATCACTCTAAATATCATCTTCATCTAATGACAGAAGGAGATGTTGGGTGGCGACGGGAAGTCTATTTAGACAGGTTATCAGGAAGACAGCATAAACAGGGGTAAGGTTGTAAAGCAGATTTAAGTCTTCTCCACTGATAAGAGGTCTGGAGACTGAGCCATCACCCCCCCCCTTTTTTTTTTTTTTTTTTTTTTTTGGCTACAGCAGGAGACATTCTTACAAGTGGAGAATTCCCTTGAAAATGTAAATGCCTCTTACAAAAGGCTAACTTCTGTATGGTTTTCAAAGATTTTTCTGTTTGCAGTTTCTTAAAAATAATCACCTCAAGATAATCCTTATGCCAGAGAGACCCATTTGGGGGTGGCAAATTCTATTCCTCTACAACATGAGATATAGATAAATAAAATATAGTAAAATAAGCTCCTTTGTTTTACTTCTAGAAGAGAAGCATTAGGTTGTAAATGTATAAATGGTTCTCTGGAACCAGGCTTTAATATTCTTCAAAGGTTGGCAGAAGAGTGCCACCCACCTTAGGGTTAGGGCATTGAAATGTATATTTCAGACCTCAACCCTTGTATTTTAAAGGACTGGAGAACTAAAGTATTCGGTCTTCTAGAGCTTGGTTTAGAAGCATAAGCTACTGTGTATGTTTGCAATCTTCTTTTTGTCTTTTCCTTTTTCTTTCCTCCTCTCTTTCCTTTCCATTTTTAAAAATAGTGTGCCTTAGGGTTAAATAGTGAGTAGTAAAGTGCACAGTATTATTTGAACCTGAGTATTATCTTTGGACCTGAAAATGGTTCAGTTTCATTATTCATTTCAAGTTTTGCTTTGAAGTATTCTCTGTAGCTCTTTAATTTTAATACATCATTAAGGGGTTTGGAGTATAGAAGGAAAGCTCATGAAAGGTGTAAAGAAATGACAATGAAGGCTTCCATTTTGAGGATTTCTAAAATTTATTTCCTAATCCAGTATACTTGGTGTTTGCTTTTTATTGCTTTTCTTTTATGTAATTGGCAGTAATTGGTGATACAATTGTGTTTAACTTTTTCTTCAAAAGAGAACACAAGCAAATAAAAATGTCATTCATTTACAGCAGTAAAACATACATTAGAATAACAGATTTGGTTATAAAAGTTAACATCTTAAGGGGAGGCTGCCACAAGTATGCATTTGTGTGAGCTGCTCAACACTCTTCAGAGGTCTTCTTCAATGAGACATCTTCAGAGAATGTCTGATTATATCTGGAGTAACAAAAGGTTCCTTGGAAGGAATTACTATGCAACTAAGTTTGCAGAGCTAACTGATCCAGAATTGCTGTAGGAACTGCTATGTGAATGTGAAGTATACTTATTTTCTGTTTAGTTGATACAGAAAGTTTAGATGTATAGCAGCTTTTGTATCATTTCACAAAATATTTACCAAGTGCCTACAGCAATTCTATTTATTTATTTATTTATTTTCATGTGTAGTATTAACTGCTGTTTGGAGTGAGAATTACTTTTTGTTTCAAGTTTTTATTTTAGTTAGTTAACATACAGTGTAATATTAGTTTCAGGAATAGAACTTAGTGATTGATTTACATACAACACCCAGTCCTCATCACAAATGCCTTCCTTAATATTCGTCACCCATTTAACTTATCCCCCAACTTACCTCCTCTCTGGCAAACCTCAGTTTGTTCTCTTTGTCAAGAGTCTGTTTTATGGTTTGCTTCTCTCTTTATTTTCCCTGTGTTCATCTGTTTTGTTTCTTAAATTTCACATATTTGAAGTCATACAGTATTTGTCTTTCTCTAACTTATTCACTTAGCATAATGCACCCTAGCTCTCTCCATCTCATTGCAAAAAGAATGGCAATTTCATTCTTTTTTATGCCTAAGTAACAATATTCCTGTGTGTGTGTGTGTGTGTGTGTGTGTATACATACATATATATACATTTTCTTTATCCATTCATCAGTTGATGGACATTTGGACTCAATACAATTGGGTTGTGTGTGTCCCTTTGAATCAATATTTTTGTATCCTTTGGGTAAATACGTAGTAGTGTGATTGCTAGGTTGTAGAGTAGTTCTACTTTTAACTTTCTGAGGAACCACTGTCCTATTCCAGAATGACCGCACCAGTTTGCATTCCCACCAACGGTGCAAAAGGGTTCCCTTTTCTCCGCATCCTTGCCAACAACTGGTGTTTCCTGTGTTTTTAATTTTAGTCATTCTGACGGGTGTAAAGTGGTATCTCATTGTAGTTTTGATCTGTATTTCCCTGATGAGTGATGTTCAGCATCTTTTCATGTGTCTGTTAGCCATCTGGATGTCTGTCATCTTTGGAAGAATGTCTCTTCATGTCTTCTGCCCATTTCTTAACTGCTTTATTTGTTTTGGGGGTGTTGACTTTGGTAAGTTCTTTAAAGACTTTGGATACTAATCTTTTATCAGGTATGTCATTTGCAAATATCTTAGAGGTATTCTTAACACCCACGTGACAATTGTGTTTTTTCCCCTGCTGTTTGTGGAACTAAAATGAATTTGTTTCAAAAATCTTGTACTTATTTCACAAAGATTTATTACTGTAGGCTTCAAGGCTGCTTACTCTACCTTGGATTTAACACAGCTTAAAAGGTGGATAGCTTTGGAAACTGTATTGAGTCAAGTGACTTCTAATTGATTTATGACTATCAATGGGTATGGTTATTATGTAATCACAGTTGGCCCTCTGAGCTCTACCATCATTAATCTGCCTTGAAACATACCCAGGGAATTTGGATCAAAAGAAAACATACAGTTGTTGTTGATTCATACAAGTTTCCATTTGAAGGAAACCTTGAAGTTTATCTACTCTAACCCCTCCATTCAAAAAGATTGAGGCTTCATATAAAAGAGATGATAGGAGATTAGTTTAGTGTTTAGAATAATTTTGGAGATACCTTTGTTATTGATGTACTCATATTACTATTTTTGTTATTTCCCTGATGGATTTAAACTGATACATTTATTTACTATATTTCTGTTGTCTTAATAATGTTTTTTTGCTTCTGACCTTTTTCCCTCCATGATGGCTTCTCCTTAGTTAATGAAGGTGAACATGGAGCTTGATGGCAAAATGAAATTATTACTAATATTTGACAGAGCAAAAATAAACAAATAATTTGGGGGATTTTTTAAAATGAAACACGTGTCTTAAAATAGATTATCAGGATTTTGTTTTAGCTCCATTTTCAAGTGTACAATACACAATCATGTATTACAAAGCGATGGTGATCATGGTGCTTTGCATGATGCGTTTGGTTCACAATGCATATACATAATTATTGTATCTTTGTTCATTTTTTAACTGTAATTTGAGAGAAGAATCAGATTTTTCTCATTTTTCACTTTCTCACTACAGCATAAAAATATCCTTTTTTTTCTGGTGTGTGTCTCTCAAACACACACACACACACACACACACACACACACACACACACGAAAATCATTCCAATTTAATATTAGATCCTGTTCCCAGTGTGGTGAACACAAACCTTTTTTTTCATACTCCATGCTAGTAAGTCCAAACTTTGCAGTAACATGTGGATTTCCTCCTGCAGGTATATGCTGGGGCTTGCAGCAATTCCAGCAGCCATACAGTTTCTGGGCTTTCTCTTTTTACCTGAAAGCCCTCGATGGCTGATTCAGAAAGGACAGACTCAGAAGGCCCGGAGAATTTTATCTCAGATGCGTGGTAACCAGACCATTGATGAGGAATATGATAGCATCAAAAACAACATTGAAGAAGAGGAAAAAGAGGTTGGCTCAGGTATGTAGATTTTGTACTTCCACAAATCTTAAAAACTGCATAGTGGTTTTATCTAGACTATATTCTTTTGCTGTTACTTGATATCTCTAAATGTTATAGTGGTTTTATGTCTATGACCAAATCAAAATAAATATATTTTAATTTAATTTTAAATGTATATAATGGTTTATAAAATAAAGAAAAATATCCCCATACTACCACTGTCCTCAAATACTTACTGTTTTTATTTTTGTATAGTCTCTTATATTCTTTCAAAATTGAATATGCTTGACATGGTTGTGATCATTGTGTGTGTAGGGGGTAGTTTTTGAGCTATATGTATATTTTATTTATAAATGTACATATAAAGATATATATATATATACATGTTGACCTCATATGGACTAAAAAGCCATAGTGTGAACTATTGTCAAAATCACTTTAGTAAAACTAAATACCTTGTTTATATTTGTTACATAAATTTCCGTATCAATTTTTCTAAGTTTATTTGTTTTGAGAGAGAGAGAGAACCCCTAGCAGGCACCATGCTGTCAGTGCAGACCCCAACATGGGTCTCCGTTCCACAGCCTGGGATCATGACTTGAGCTGAAATCAGAAGTTAGTCACTTAATTGACTGAGCTACCCAGACTCCATATTAGTTTTCATAAAGAATAAGAGTAGCTTCAAATCCTAGTTGTGGAATCATGTTGGGTTCCCTCTTTTCATTAAAATGTTTAATTAATTAATCAAACTTTCGCCATGTTGGAAAACAGGGGAAAAAAGTTTCTGGTCAATTTATGTTGATAAATTTCTTTTCATTGGAGAAATCATGTAGGGTTTTACAAAATTCTCAGGCAGGAGGGGCGCCTGGGTGGTTCAGTCAGTAAAGCATCTGACCTCAGCTTAGGTCATGATCTCCTGGTTCATGAGTTCTAGCCACGGCCCGCTTCGGGCTCTATGCTGATGGCTCAGAGCCTGGAGCCTGCTCAGATTCTGTCTCCTCCTCTCTTTGCCCCTCCCCGACTCGTGGTCTCTGTCTCTTTCTCTCAAAAATAATAAAAACATTAAAAAATTAAAAAAAAATTCTCAGGCAGGGTCTCTAATTTTGACAGTCTGATTTGGGTAGGTGATTGGCAGGAGGTACATGATGGGAAAAGGTAGACATTTTATAAGCAATTTCTCAAAAATAACCATTACCCTGGTAGATTCACATTTCCCAAAATTGTCTCATTTTCTCTTGACCTTCCTTTTGCCCCTACATTAATTGGTTACCCAAGTGGAGATGCTGACTTGTGTTACCCAAGTTGTTTTTCATACCTGAGAAAATGCAGACATCCACACTACTGTATTGATAAAGGTCACACAAACCTTGGAAGGTCTTTCCACTCACCTTCTCCTACTGTTATTTATGGTAAAGCTGAACGTTGTGCTTTCCTGGAACAATAGAATAAACACTGTGCAGAAGCGCATCACTGTGTTAGCCGCACTTGACTCACTTTTATATATACGTAATACAGCAATATGATGCTATCGACGGCTCAGGTCAAAGCCCCCGCGACCTGTGAGCTGATCCTAAGTGAAGGTCATTTTTAACAAACAAGTTTCGGAGCACATACCATGTGTCCGGCTGGCACTGTCAGATACTAGTGCAAGTATTAAAGAGAACGTGGCTTTAACAAAGCATTCACTTTTACTGAGTTGAACATTGCGTTAATTTTTAAAATACTATTTCAGATGTCCATTTAAATGACAAATACCTTCCTGTATGCTCCTCCTGAATTTCCCTCAGCCATGGCTTATATGGAATAGGAGCTTGTTTTTGTGGTAATCAGTATGCTTGATGCCCACATTCTAATGTGTGCGTGGAATGACCTTTCCGGGTATTAGGTTATATCAAATACTATTTAGAATTTAAGTTTTTATCACGTGAAGAATACGACAACAATTTAATTAAAAAAGCCTTCCTATTTAGGGGTTGGGATACCACGGATTTTACTACAAAGCATTGACCATGTAGCTTTATTTTGACTAAAAAATTTTTCTGTCTGGTTATGGCCATGCAGCTGTTGACAGTGCACACTGTTTGCATTTGCATACTGTTTGAGTTTCATGACTATTTGAAATACATAACCGGGGTGCCTGGGTGGCTCAGTTGGTTGAGCATCTGACTTCAGCTCAGGTCATGATCTCGCTGTTTCGAGTTTGAGCCCCACATCAGGCTCTGTGCTGACAGCTCAAAGCCTGGAGCTTGTTTCGGATTCTGTGTCTCCCTCTCTCTCTCTCTTCCTCTCTGCCCCTTTCCCGCCCCCACTTGCTCTTTCTCTCACAAACAAACATTAAGATTTTTTTTGAAGTGTGTAACCAAGTGTTTTCTTTGTTTAAGAAACTTGAGAGAACTTAAAGATATTGCGGTTGTCTGCATGTGCTTTAGTTCTTCCAAGAAGTCTTTGAGATCTAAATAGGTTACTTTTTCTTGGGTAAAGATAAAATATTAAGCTGTTTACCTAACTCCCTATATTGCTTTATATACACACTTGGCATGGGTTTTTTTTTTTTTAATACTGTTATCTACTGAATCCTAATAACATTTATCCCATGCTTGGGTAAATATTTTAAATTTTGTAATAAATAGGATTAATAATTTATCCATTTCTAGATTTATAGTACTATTTGAGTACTGTTATCCTAGTTTTAAAATTAATCTCATGTTCTTTTTTAAACTACAGAATTAAGAGCTTTATGGCATGAATTCAAGGGGAGATTTGCCAGTCTTAAATAGCACTAGTAATTTTTGGGCCTCATTTTCGCGATTGAGAAATTTGACCAGAGTAAAACCTGTTCTGCACAAGTGTGACTTTTATTTCAGCATCATCCAGGAGCAAGACTCTGTCAGTACAGTTGGAAAATAGAGACCAGTGCTAGGTTTTGTGTTAACAAACCGAAAAGGTCCTGGCCCTCCATTGCCTTTCATTTGCAAATGGTAGGCTAGGTGGACAAATTTTCATGAAGAAACAGCTAACTTCAAAGTAATAAAAATGTCCTGGTCCAGAGAAGACAAGTCAGCCATTGCACTGCAGAGTTAGAGAGTGGCCTGGGTTCATCTGTGAGTGTATCCTGACAAGGTAATTTTTGAGCCCCGACTTGAAGCTTGGGAACTCCAGGCAGTGGAGTCTAGCTGCTGGAGGGAAGAACTTTGGTCTAGCCATGGCAGAATACTCTGATGTTTCTGGAGGTTAGAAAGAAGTTGTGTGTGATGCCTGTTGTTTTCTGAGGAGAAGGGTTTTATTGTCAGACATAGTGGCTTAGTTACATGCTTCCTGCCTGTGAGCTTCCTGAATGAGCTTACTGATTGCAGTTCAGACCTCATGTCCTTCTCTGGGAGTTTCCAGTTGGATTTGTGACTTCCTACTGTTAGAATACTGGCTTATGTGACCCTTCTATTTTTTTTTTCTTGGTCACTGGAGTTTAAATTTGACTTCTTTGAGGAAAATAGGCATAGCTGCCTAAGTATGTATTAGTTAATTTATTTTTTGGACCTGTGAGGTATCTGTGCACATGGGATTTACTTCTGGTTTCAGACCCACTTTGGGACTTTCTGTGGTGAATATGGTGGCTCTGGCTGTGTCAGCCGCAGGGGCGAGGCTCACAGGCCATGAAGAACCTGAAGGGATTGTCATGGTATCTCCTCTCTTCTACACCAGGCACAAAGGTCACCTCCTTAGCATGTGATTTCTCCACTCTAGTGGGCAAAAGAAAAAAAAAGGGACAGTTGATGGGAAAAGAAGCAAATTATTGTTTTTCATGTATGTTCAACACTGTTTATGGGTCTGTCCCTCAGAACTCCTAATATGAGCCTGGCAGTAACAGCTTGGTTTGGAAAGCTCCTTGTGTGGGAGACAGGGAGGTGAATGACTTGTCCTAGCTCCACATTCCCTTGGTATCCTAACAAGATTTTCTGGGAGTTGCAAACCTCACTTTGTTTTTGGTCTATGAGAAAAGAGAGCCAGATTGTGGTGGCTCCACAGTCTGAGTGTTTAGAGTTTTAAAAATCTCTGAGATATGCCTGTTTCTTAATTTTTAAATACCATGCAGTGGCCTTTCATTGAAAAATATTTATTGAGTGACAGTAGAGTTGGGATGTGACAGAAAGTAAGACGAGGTTCTAGTCCATTCTGCTGGGAAGAATCACACAAATGATAAAGAGTAAATAGTTACTGGATAACTATAGATTGTGGTAATGGCTTTGAAGGAAACAAACAGGATAATAACATTTATAGAGGGACTGAAGGGGGAAGGTTAGGAAAGGCTTCTCTGAAGAGGTGACTATAAAGCCTGAGAAAGAATCACTAGTGTAGAGTACTGAAGGGAAGAATGTTCCAGGCACAGGGAACAGCACGTGCAAAATTATGTGTATCATTAAGTGGAGCAGGTTAATTTTCTTGGAAGTTTTGATAGTAGTTATGAAGTGTATGTGTACCTGATTTTTAAAACATTGCAGTAAAACTATTCATCTTTATTTATGCGTATATTTATGTATGCCTAAGCTTTGAATTAGTAGGGACAAAATTACTACTTTTAGAATAGCCTGACATTTACTTGAATTTTTATGCTTTATCCTAGAAATTAACAAAAGAAAGTTTGTGCTCTGTTTTATAACATAACTGACTACTTAACTTTAAAAGTGGTTTTTCAAAATGTCTATAGAGAGTGTGTTGGCTGTATGTGTCCCGTCACTCTGTCGTGTACATTTCGTGGAATAGGCATCCGACACTTTGACAGACATGACCTTAAAGCATTTGGAGCCCCTCTCTTAGGCAAATCCACTAGGCGGGGTAGGAAAAGTTGGAGCTGCCTATATTATTAGAAGGAAGTGGCTTCTCTTACTGACTATATAGAAGAGTAGAGAGTCTTTGTCAGGAGTTTTAGTTTAGAACAGTAATTGTCTTATAACAAAGTAAAATTAGTCAACGAAAGAGGACAATTCTGAAGGCAATCTTAGGAAAGAATCTAGAAATGAATGTTGTGTAGTCATTTGCATGATACCACCTTGTTTGATAGCACTCTCTAGTGACTTCTTCATTTTTTAAAAATTGATACATAGTTGACATATAACTCATATAATCCTACTTGACCTATGAGTTTCAGGTGTATGACTTAATGATTCAGTATGTGTATGATCACTGCAGTAATTCTCCTTAATAGCATCACCACACATGGTTAAAAAAAAATATTTTTTTCTTGATGTCTTCAATTTCTTATTCTGCAGTAGAGAACCAGAAGTAGGTTCCTGGGATGAGGTGAGAGGAAAGCGGCTGCTGCCCATGTGCCCTAGCAGAAGCAGCCCCATAGGCAAGGCTGCACCTTGCTGCCACTCCCTGCTCCTCTCTGCCCTGGGGTGCTACGACAGGACCTGTGGAAGGAAAATGTAGACAAGGAAAGCTTTCTCTCCTTAGAGAACCGTGCAAATATTGATGTAGAACCAATACAAAAAGGAAAAAGGAAGCAGTGTTTTGGGAAAATGGAGTTGTCAGGGAAGGGTCAGGGTGACAGCGGATGGAGGAAAAGGAGCAAAGCAAGGGAGAAATGAGTGCACATCTTGGGGCAGCGGAGAGCAGCCTCCTCCGAATTGTTTATAGCATGGGACTAGTCCAGGGAACTTAAAAATGTGTATGGCCTTTTCTTTTTTAAAGGAAAAAGTATTTTGTGCATCCTGTCTTTTAAGAATTATACATAAATCTTTTTTACAGTTAATATTACCTAGATCACTGAGATCATAGATGCTTCCAAAACAGATTCATTGAACAGAAGAATATCAGTGAGAATGTTGGTCTTGACCATTTGGTCATGAAAATCTTAATCTGTATATGTGAGAAGTATCAGCCCAGAGACATTGCCAGATGCTTCAGACATATTAGATTCAGGCCCAGTGGTTGCTGTTAATAGGGTGTTCAGGTTACCTGTGCAGTGTGTCATCTTGCCAAAAACAAAACAAAACAAAAACCCGCCAACAAGATTTGCATTGTTACATTTTATCAACTGATCACCTCAGTTACTGGGCAGGTGCTGTTCTGTGTTTTGCCTGTCAGGCAATTGCATCTCCAGCATGAAGAGAAGAACTGTGTAGGGAGGGGGATTTATTCAAGACCCTCCGTGAGCTCAGAGTGAAATGTGTTTTGATTTACGTCCAGCTCTCTGGGGGTCACATCTATCATATACAGGAAGGGACAGCTGCATGCACTCTTTTTTTTTTTTCTTCCTACAGTGATTTTTGCAATTGGGTCATCAAATCTTATCTTCTCATAAGTCATTTTCTTTTCTTGTGAACTGATATTGCCTGTGGCTATTTCAGCAAAGCATGTTCTGCAGAGAGGTCAGAGAGGGTAGATATTTATCATATTTTGGTAGAAATCCTTCCAAAAGTTTCTTTAGAAATCTAATTCCAGCATGACATTGCTGTAGAATGCTCATTGCAGTTGACATCTGCTGCACTTAGGGGAAAGGAGTCATTTTCTCCAGTATTTCTGGTAGTTCTTGCTTATATTTTCTTCTTATGGTAGTGCAGTGTGGTCTGACCCAAAGTAATGTAGGCTTGTTATTTACTGGATGAACTTGAATAGATACTGACAAATTGCTTCCCGGCAAGATGGCCCCTAATTTTATGAATGTAGGCAAAGAAGACATTTCTGTATCAAATATTCTCAAGGTTGTTGTAAAACTGCTAAAATTGTCCAAATGTGAGGCTAGTTTACATATCTCTTCTGGCAAACAGATTAACACAAAAGGTCAAGTAAAAAGCTGCTTTACATCTCTGTCCTTGTGTTAACAAGCTGAAAGCTGGACCACTAAAACAATATGCAATTCTATTCAGTTTTTACTATAACTTATTATTTTAAGTATGATGACTTATTTAAAAGGAACTCTATTTAATTCAACATGGCTTTTACTGAAGGTTGCCTTCGATTTTCTAAACCCCAGAGGACTTTTAAGATCTTAAGTAGAATTGGAATAGTTCTTAGATATTACATTAAAATGTCACTGACTCGTCATTTACATGGGATAAAGAATAGCACAGAGCCTACTCATGGGAGAAGGAAACATTTTTCAGATTACATGTAGGCTTTCAAGCCATTTTCCTTGAGTTATATTGAAAATCCAGATTGTCTTCTAAGTTGATATATAATATCGGGAGCTCATCTTTCTGCTAAGATGTACTTCAATCCATATTTCATTAAAACAAATCCATGCTGAAGGAGTTTTGACTGCGTCAGAGTTTTAACCACCAACACCCTGTGAAGTTCATCTTGTTTTCTTACACATTATTTAAAAAAAGTTTATTATTTTTGAGAGAGCGAGAGAGGAGGGACAGAGAGCAGGGGAGGGACAGAGAGACAATCCCAAGCAGGCTCTACCCTGTCAGGGAGCCTGACATGAAGCTCCAGTTCACGAACCACGAGATCCTGACCTGAGCCAAAACCAAGAGTTGGAGGCTTACCCGACTGAGCCATCCAGGTGCCCCTCATCCTGTTTTTTAATGCTCTGAGTTTAATGCAGTGAGACAGGAGGGAAATACCCAACTAGGTAGACGTTTCAAAAAGAATGTAGGTCCTTAGTTCCTGCTTCAGGGCAGTTCATTTCCAACTAAACAGTAAACCCCCCGTTCATCACAGGTGGTAGTCTGCTTTGCAAATAAAACCACAGTCTGGAGATTTTTATTTTCCTTGAGATAAGACAAATTGCTGTGCCCTTTAAAGGTTACCTTGTCTTTGGAGAAGGTTAAAGGAAGATCCTGAAGAAAACCCTGTTTTCCCATCTCTAAGTGGAGGGCATATGAGCTGCTCTCCAATAAGCATTGGGACGTTTTGGTGGTGATGGGACATCCCACTGAGGAGCCCTAGAGTCAGGATATGAATAGCCGATGGCATGTGCTAGTTGAAGAAACTTGCCTGTTTACAGATGTCAGGAGAGATTTTCTAGAATGTTTTCTCAAAAATCAAAGGAATTACTCTTATTTTGTTTTCAAATATTTTATTTTATTATTTTTTAATTTATTTTGTTTATTTCACTCATTGTCACCCTGAACAGTTCTGCCTCCATACATGTTACCTAGGTTTTTTTTTCATATAGTTTATTGTCAAGTTGGTTTCCATATAACACCCAGTGCTCTTCCCCACAAGTGCCCTCCTCCATGATCATCATCCCCCTTCCCCAGTCCCCCTCTCCCTTCAGCCCTCAGTTTGTTTTCAGTATACTTGGGAGATAGAGTTGTCAAATAACATTATTTTTCTCCTTCCTTTTCCACTCTACAATAGGTATACTAAATCCTCTGATCTACCCATTGAGCACTGTTTGTAACTGTGCCTACTAACACGACCAAAGATGAAGATGTACATTTCAGTTAACTTCTCGGCATCTGTGTTGCTTGAAATGTAATAACCTTCAGTAAGGAGATATATACTGGGCAGAATAGATTGAGGGGGAAATAACTAGGTTTGTGAAGCTAGAACAACATGAAACTGCTGTGTAAGTATCTCACATTTTCAGTACAGTTTTCCCTCCCTGAACTCTTTAAGATATTTCCTTGAAAATGACTTGCATTGCACATCCTTTAGAATAAAATAAAGCTTCAAAATAATTTTTTTAAAAGAATGAAATCCAGTAACTGCTCTTTCCTAAGGGGTGGGTGGGCAGATAGTGTTGAAACCAAAGCAAAGTCTTTTTGTAGGGTTGTCTTAACATTCATTTGTATTTGAATAATACTAGTGTAAAAAATGCTAGTAATACTTTTTTTTAATGTTTATTTACTTTTAAGAGAAAGAGAGCATGGAGAGGGCCAGAGGAAGAAGGAGACAGAATCTGAAGCAGGCTCCAAGTTCTGAGCTATCAGCACGGAGCCCAGTGTGGGGCTTGAGCTCACAGACTGCAAGGTCATGACCTGAGCTAAAGTTGGAACCTTAACCGCCTGAACCACTCAGGCCCCCCTAGCAACAATTACTCTTGACTGAATGCCTGTTTTTGTGCACATACATGTATTCTCTCTGTCTGTGTCTCTTTGACTGTAAGAACAACCCTAAAAGTTATACATTATGATCTCTATTGTGCTGGGCAAAGGAGAGCTGGCAAGGTTGAATAGCTAGTGAATGAAAGAGGCAAGATCTGAGCCCCACTCTCTTGCCTCTCACGTCTCTTCTTCCACCTGGCCAAGTGCATCTCATGCCACCTCCATGCCCTCCAGTGTGGACGTAGATACTGAAAAAGACCTAGGGTCGTGGTCCTTGTTCACAGGGAGCTGAGAACCTATCAGATATCCTTGAGTATGCCCTCTGTTTGTAAAAGGAAAGAATATAAAATAACTACAAAATAGAAACAAGACAATAAACCTTCAAAGTCAGTTGACTAATTGAGTTCAGTTGCTTCCACCTTGAGAGTGTATTTTTATCTGTTTGCTCTTTCCTAGTCTTGCTGTCATTGGCCTGGGTTAGGTCACTGGTGTTACCCCCTGTGCCTGGGGAACAGTGTCTTCCATGTTGTCCTTCATTCTGGTATCTTCCCTCTCTGGGAAGATATGTTCCCTGTGTGGCCTCCAGAGTTACCATCCCAACACACAGGCAGGATCAGTCCCTCTCCTTCTCAGAAACAAGTTCCTTAACTTGTTATCAGTTCCTTTAGAATCTGGTATAAATTGATCTTTCCAGTTCATTTTGGTAGAGCCCAAACTCCATCATCATTCCAAGAAAGAAGAAGCACCCCAATTGACGGCATGCCTCCTGACTCTCAGGGTGGCAGGGTGGATTGGTGGTAGGGTCCTGGGCTGATGCTGAGGAGGTATGGTAGAGTCAGTAGTTCCTGAACTTGGCTATTGAGTCCAAACTGAACTCTGCAAAGATCATGTAAAAATCGTCTCACAAAAAGAATGTATTACATTTCAGAACTAGTAGCATGTTTGGGATTTTCTGTGTGTTAAGAAGTCCTTTTGATGCTCTTCTCCATTGAATTTAACACAGTTCAGTGTTCAGTTTACTTTATGCCATTTTTTGAAAAAGACTGAAATAAAAATGTTTAAATGTTTCTTCCTGTTTAGTCCAGTAGATGCTATTTTATTGTGTTGCACAAGAGTACAAAGTCTACAAAGTGTAAAATGGTGTTTCATCTGAAAGAA
This sequence comes from Suricata suricatta, assembly GCF_006229205.1. NCBI lineage: Eukaryota > Metazoa > Chordata > Mammalia > Carnivora > Herpestidae > Suricata > Suricata suricatta. The sequence continues at coordinate 72,327,233 of NC_043709.1, forward strand.
CTAATGAGAAGGTAGTAATAAGGGTATTCTAATTTTGCTTTCAATATAATAGGTTTGAGCCTATTTCTCTTTTTAGTAGAAAGGTATTAATTTTGATGCTTGATTCCAAGAGTTGGCATACTTTTTCTGTAAAGGTCCAGATAGTAAGTGCACATACTTGGGTTTGTGGCCACATTGTCTCTGTTGCATCTCCTCAGCTCCACCGGTGTAGCTTGAAAGTGGGGGTAGGCAGCACGTAAAGGAATGAATGTGGCTTTGTGCCAGAAAAACACAAAAGCTCATTTTTTCATGCCTGTTAGGTTTTATTATTTGCAAAAATAGGAAGCCACTAACTGTAGCCTATGGACTAGTTTGCTGATCCCTTCTTTAATTCATCATTGTGTTTCCTTTATCAATTGAGTCAGTTTTTACTCTTAGGACCACTTTGGGATGCTGGGTTTTTTTTTTTTTTTTTTTTAATTGTGTATTGAAGCTTTTTCAACCTAGTATTCACTAGTGGGTGTGTCTGTTGATTTCTGTGCAGATGGTAAATCATGCAGATGTGTCTGGTGTGTGTGTATAAGTGTGCACATGGTGTGGGGTCACAGAAGAACCTCAAAGGCAGTGCTGTAGAGAAGCCTCTGGATAACTGAAGCAATAAGCTTTTATGAGACCACTGTTCAGAGCATGTGGCCTTTTAAAAGGCTGAGCCACTGCCTAACGGGTCCATCAGGATGTCCAGTGTCACCTTTGATCTGATGGGGCAGGAGAAGCAAGGTTCACTGGTGAGGGCTGGGTCTCAGCTGATGCTATGAATCGCTGCCCTATCTCAAGGGTTTGACCCCACTGTTTGTTCACACTTGAACAGAAATTGTTGCCCCTTCTACTTGGATTACAGTCAAAGCAAGATGATACCCTCCATGGGAGACAAAATGCACTGACAGGTAGGGAGGTGATTTTATTCAGGCTGTTGCAGTAGGTGGAAGTTTCATTAACGAGGAGCCTCTCAAAGAAGAGGGAGCAGCCCTGGCGTTTCCTAGAGCAGGCATACAAGCCCCGCCCCCCACCCTGGTCAGGACTCCCTTATCTCTGAGTACCAGGGCAGGTGCCTTCCTTCTCTGTGCTCCCAGCACCTCGGTAATGCATCTCTGTGGCACTCAGCATTTGATTTTCACGCTCCTGTCCCATTAATGACTCAGCGTTCCTTATCTTTGCGTCCCCACCACCAGTTACAGTCCCTGCTTTGCATCAACAAAGTACTTACTAAATGTTTCTCCATCTGCCTTTCTTTTCCTGTGGGAGAGGTGGTTGGTGGTTGGTGAGGTCTGACCTTTCATCCCTGAGATGTAGAGGAGGAAATGGAGTCTTGACAGCATGAGAATCCTTCCTTGAGTGGGACTTGGTTATCCTGAAAGCCTCAGGGACCCCCCACGTGATTGGTGAGGAGATGTTATTCAGTGCAAAGTGATTTGGAAACATATCCATCTACCTACTTTCCAAGGGTAGATGGATATGTTTAGAATCTTTGTGGACTTTACTAAGACTATTTGGAATTTATTTGCGTATCAGGAGTTATAATTTTTCTCTTGGTCTCCAACATGTTGGGGTTCACTTTAAACACTTAACTTTTGAGGTAAAGCATTTATGACTACAATGAAATTTCTAGTATAAAAGTTATAAGACTAGGATGCCAGGATGGTTCAGTTGGCTAAGTGTCCAACTTTTGATTTGGGCTCTGGATCTCGCAGTCATGAGATTGAGCCCTGGGTAGGTCTCCATGCTGAGCGGAGCCTGCTTGGGGTCCTCTCCGTCTCTCTCCCCCTCCACCACTTGTGCATGTGCGCACACTCTGTCTCTCTCTAAGTAAACTTTAAAAAAAGTTATAAAATGTTATGTGATTTATTATTACTTTAGAATTTTAAAGCAAACGCTTGCTAATGTCTAAATCTGGAAAATACCACGTAAGCGTGAGTAGATTAGGTTTTTGTTTATAATTATGGATTTTATAATCATAACTAGATCATCATTCAGAGTGGGCCTGTTTTGCTGGTGTGCACACCTCAAATGTGGTAAAATTCTTCTGTTATGAAAGGTGAGCCTAATGAAATCCAAACATACTTCACCGGCCATGGATGCAGTGCCTTTGGTACTCTTAAAACAAATGGCGGTCTTGTCCAGACAGTAGTTCCAGCCATGGATGTTAAATTTGTTGTTTGTTTTGTTTGTGTTGTTTTCATAAGCTGGTGTGTATTTAGGTATATCTACTTCAGGAAGTAACTGGAAACTCATTTATTAAAACTATTCTGTATTAAGTGTTTTAATGTTGCTTTTTGAAACCAACAGCTTATCAAGCCCTTCTTTTCATAAGAATTACTGAAATACACTGTGCCTCATTCATGTAATAATTCTACAGGTTTTTCTTTTCTCTTTTCTCTCTCTATCTCTCTCTCGCTCGCTCTCTCTCTCTTTCTTTCTTTCTTTCTCTCTCATTTGTTCATTAGTTTTTGAGAGGGAAAGCAAGAGCACGAGTAGGGGAGGGCCAGAGAGCAAGGGAGACAGAGGATCTGAAGTGGGCTCCAAATTGTCAGCACAGGGCCCAAAACTCTTGAGAACCATGAGATCATGACCTGCGCTCAAGTCAGATGCTCAGCCACCCGAGCCACCCAGACGCCCCTGTAGGTTTTTCCATCTCATGCTTAATAGTCTTGCTGAACATTTATCCAACTTTTTAGAGTAGTGTTTTTTTCTGAAAAGCATGTTTTAGAATACAAGTCTGCTTACCTGTGCAAGTGACATTTCTGATAGCAAAGGGAGAACGATGGAGGTTTGAGAAACAGTTATGATTTTAAATATTTTAATTTATCAGCAGTTTGTTTGAAATTAATAAGAGAGAATGGTCATTTTTAGGGGCATTTACATTTACTTTGTGCATAGCACTTCCCTTGGTATTATTGTATCTTTGAATCCCACAACCCTATGAAGTGGTTTGAGAGAGGAGAAGAATGAGCCCCAGAAAACAGAGGTCTCCCTGCCTACTGTGTGGCAAAAGTCAGAACTCAGGCCTGCCTTGATTCAGATGCATATTCTTAATCGTTCATTATTCTGTCTTTAATTGTTCATTATCCTGTATTCCAATGCATTTAAACACTTTTGCATAAGAAAATATTAATATTTTATTTCCATGCTTTAAGATTTTCATTAAAATGTATTTTATTAGAGTTTCATGCACATATACTTTATTTGTTTATATAGGAACATATGCTACTTCATTTCTTTGGCACTTTTTCTTGAACTGTACCATATCACATCATTTTAATAGTTGGAATTGATCAAAATGATGCTCCCTTTTATGGCTAGAGTCAGTTCATTTGCTTATAGTTCCTGCTCTGTTAAAATGAGTTCCCAAAGAGAAATGTTCATTCACCTTTTTCTGACTCAAGTCAGAGAAGTTTTATTCTTCTCAAATAAAAGTTGATCAGACTTTATTGACTTGACTATCAGCCATAATGGGGGAGAGGCAGTTACTACTCAGACTGGAGTTTATAAGACTGTGATCATTCATTCATCCACAGGCATTGCTTGGCTGGGTATCCACCTGTCAGTCCCTGTGCCTGGTGCTGGAGGACAGGGCTTTACCAGGGTCCCCACTAACAGTTGTCAGGCACTTTCTGTGCCAAGTATTCTGTTAGTGTGTGTCACCAATACAATCCTCACAGCAACAGAGTTCCATACTATTAGGGTCCCCATTTCATAAATGAAGACAGACTTGGGGATTAAGTAAGCTGCCAAAGATACACAGCTGGTAAGTGGCAGAGCCAGGATTTGGCCAAAGTAAGAGTCTCTTAACCACCAGTCTCTACAGCCTCATGCACTGAACAAAATGGGCAAGATCCCTGTTCTGGTGGAGTTTCTTTCTAGGTCAGAGAGACAGCCACCAATAATTAAACCAGGCACTGTCAACTGCTGCTGATAAAAATGGAAATCGTTCTGGGGAGGAATGGGAGGGACTAGTCTAGGATGGATGGTGACAGAGATGACTCACAGAGATAAGTGCAGGCAGCAGAGAGCAGTGATACAAGGGAACCTGTATTCTTAAATTTTTTATTATGTCATAAAAAGGGTTCAGTAATGTTAGCTGTTAGTTACATTTACATAGCCCTCGAATCAACGATGATAGGCTATTGTGATATATTTTTATTTCTTTTAATGATTTCTTTAAGCAGTGAAGAGTATTTAGTCAATAAATCCAAAGGCTTTTAAGAAACCAAGAAGGGTTTATGTACTACATTTCATTATTCAAAACTTTGTCCCTTGAAAACTTGAAAGAAGTGAGTTTAGGACATTTATAATCATTTTCCAAAAGGAGGTACAGTGTCACAAATAGATTTAATAATAATCTCACAAAATATAGTTTACCAAAAGATACATGCTGTCAAAATTCTTAGTAACTTCTGCAAAGAATATATGACTCTTTTAAACTTCGTTTATTTCCTGTGTATTTTAAAGTTTGGAAAATTGGTAAAACAACCACACAGTCTATGGTAAGTGACAAACTTGTATATCCATTGACAGCAGGACTTTTATTCCGTTCATTAATTAATTCATTTAACAAAAGTTAGGCACTTACTAAATGCCAGACTCTGTTCTCACTGCTAAACTTACAGCAATTCCCACAGCACAGACTCTGCCTTCATGGACCTACATTTGGGGAGAGAACACAGACGGTGAAGGAATATATAACATACCGATGAGTGGTAAGTGTGACAGGGAAGGTAAAGTGATGGAGAGAGGCTGTGTCAGGTGCCTGGGGGTGAGGAAGGCAAGGAGCAGCCTCTTTGATGACGTGCCCACTGACTACACCTGAGGAAGTGAGGGAGCAGGTCGTGCACATGTGTCCCGTAAATGGTCCAGGAGGGGCACCCGCAGGGAGGTGATCCCTGGGCTCAGACTGTACTTGGTATGTTCAAGGAAGCTAGTGCTGCTGGTGTGGAGTGAAGGAGGGGAGAATAGAAGGGAATGCAGATCAAGGAAATGGTCTATTATTATTTAAATCATTATTCACCTTATAAGGTGAATACCCAAAGCCTAGGTAAAGTTCCTAGAGCTCATCCATTATTTGAGTGAGGCATTTAATTTTAGGAGGCTACATTAACTGGGACGATTTGGGATTATATTTTGGAAACACAACTCAAAGTAGCTTGAAGTTGAAAAGGACAGGCAGGGCAGCCTTATGTGAGTTCCATAAGCTTCCTTCTGGTCTGTATATGAATACGTAGGCTTTCGTGTCAGCTTGGCTCTCCCAATGTGTTAAGAAAGGTGTCCACTAGACGTCTTGTTTTGCCTTAAATTTTACTACTTAGGGACACTAATGCCAGAATAGCACTCCTCTCCTGTATCTCCCACAGAAATTTCAGAGAAGGTTCTTATTGGCCTGTGCTTTATGTGCCCACCCCTGAACCAATCCGTGTGACCAGGGTTTTTGTGGCTGATTAGTCATACCTGTTCCAAACAACATGGACTGAGAACTGGGGAGTGCTAATTCTCCAAACAAGTGCTGGCAGGTAAAAATATGTGCAAGTAGTAGGAGAATAAGAAGTAGAATCCTAAGTTATATGGAACCGAGAACTATGGTTGCCTTTAGTTTTATTCAAAGGGCAAATTGGTACTGAGCAGCTCTGCCTGCCAAGGAAAATAATAAGCTTCCCAGAAACACTGGCCAGAGATCTCATCATTGAGTAGATCTTGATGTTCATGACTTCCTCTGATAAGAGCAGAAAGGTGCTATTTTCAATGTCAAAATTAACCTCTCATTGATGAAAAAGAAAGGCAAAGACTATAAGCTGCATGAAGACAGGTGTTCTGATTTCTGCCTTGCCTTTCTTATTTCTCTAGCAGCTTACCACTACACTTAGAAAATTCTATATTAATATCTACTAACTGAAAAAATCTGTGATAAACAGCAAGTAAGGAGCCAAGACAGAGGGTAACCTTCCCAATGGGTTGAAGTGTTCTCTTTTATTTATTTTTATTTTTTTAAGTATTTTATTTCTTTTTGAGAGAGAGAGAGAGAGAGAGCACGTGCGCGCGAGTGATAGTGTGAACAGAGGAGGGTCAGAGAGAGAAGGAGACACAGAATCTGAAGGAGGTTCCAGGCTCTGAGCTGTCAGCATAGAGCCCTCCCGACATGGGGCTCGAACCCACGAATGTGAGATCATGACCTGAGCTGAAGTCTGATGCTCAACTGACTCAGCCAACCAGGCATCCCTCTTTCTGTTAAATCTTAATGCAAATTGTTGTTCTAATTCATGCACTAATTAGCCAAGTTACCTTATTTATATGACATAGCCATTTGGGGCTTCAGTTACTCTTTTCTAATTTATAGTTGGAGAATTTCATGTTGATGGGACAGTGTTGGGATCTTTTTTTTTTTTAATCTGTCCATTCCTGTTGTCATCTATAACGTCCATGCATGTGCACATACACACACTGATACCTACCCATGTGTATACATTCTGTGTAAATCTGCTGGGATGCGCACCATGTTCTATACATCCTTCCTAGTGCTCGCTTCTCAGTATATATTTATTGAACTGCTAAACTGAACTTTTCCAACTCTAAAAATCTTATAACTCAATATTTGTGTTTTAACTTTTGATAAAAGGTGGTGTATAGATTATTCCTTAAGTTTGGTTTTATTGACATTTTAAATGAAAGGTTAAGTATTCGCCCCCTTTTAAGTGTCAGATATTACTGATAGAGAAGTACGAGACAGGTACATTGGAAACTGCAGGGCGTTGTTGAAAGAAATGAAAGTGTACCCAAATAAAAGGAAAAAAAGACACTTCTGTGTTTATGGATTGGAAAGCCTAATCATTAAGATGTCATCAATAGGCTGACAGTACTTCTCGGCTGGTCTACAAATTCAGTGCAGTCCTCATGAAAATGATATGTGCCTTTTTCTTAGAAATTAACAAGCTGACCCTAAATGTCATGGTTAAATGTAAGGGACCCAGAGTAGCCAGTCTTGAAAAAGAACAAAGCTGGAGGACATAACACTTGCTCGTGTGAAATGTTGTCACAAAGCTACAGTAATTAAAAACCTTGTGGTATTGGCATTAGGCTAGACCTGTATATCAGTGGAATAGAAATGAGAGTCTTGAAATAAACCCACAAATCTATGGTCAGTTGATTTTTTTTTTTTATTAAAAATTTTTTTTACATTTATTTGTTTTTGAGAGACAGAGTGAGACAGAGTGCAAGGTGAGGAGAGAGGAGATGCAGATTCTGAAGCAGGCTCCAGGCTTTGAGCAAACGTTCAACACAGAGCCCAACGCAGGGCTCGAACACATGAACCATGAGATCATGACCTGAGCCGAAGTCAGATGCTTAACCGACTGAGCCATCCAGGCGGTCCTGTGGTCGATTTTTGACAAGGGTGTCAGGATCATTCAGGGGGGAAAGAATAGTTTTTTAAAGAAATGGTATTGGGACAACTGGATAATCTACATACTAAAGAATGAAATTTGACCCTTGCTTTATACCATATACAATAATTAGCTTAAAAAAAGAATTCAAGACCTTTAAGAGCTAAAATTATAAAACTTTTAGAAGAATAGATAGAGGAAAATCTTACTATAGACATTGGATTTGGCAGTGATTTCTTTGTGCACAGGCAGCATAAGGAAAAGATAAACTGGGGCTTATAAAAATTTAAAATTTATATGTGTCAAAGGACACTATCCAAAAATATAATGGTAACTTACAGAATAAGAGAAAATATTTGCAAATTATAGATCTTGTAAAGGTTTGATCCCTAGAATGCACACAGGATGCTTACAGCTAGAAAATAAGAAACAAAAAAATGGGCAGTGGATTTTCATAGATATTTTTCTGGGTGCCTGGGTGGCTCAGTTGGTTGAGTGTCTAGCTCTTGATTTCAGGTTACATCATGATCTTGCAGTTTGTGGGTTCAAGCCCTGTGCCAGGTTCTGCACTGACAGCATGGAGCCTGCTTGTGATTCTCTCTCTCTCTGATCCTCCCCTTCTTGCTTTCTCTCTCAAAATAAACTTTAAAACAAATAAATAAATACACAAATGAATAGACACTTTTTCAAATAAGACCTAGAGATGGCCAGTAAACACATGGAAAGATGCTCCGTATCAGTAATCATTAGGGAAATCAGAATTACAATGAGATAACCATTCACACCACCAAGGTTGTCTAGGATTAAAAACAAAAACAAAATGTAGATAGTGTTGGTGAGGATGTGGAGAAACTGGAACCCTCATACGTTGCTGGAGTCCATGTAAAATGGTTCACTTGCTACGGAAACCAATTTGGCAGTTCCCCAGAAAGTGCAATCTCGAGTTATTATAGGCATACCGGAGATCCGTGTACTACATGCTCAAGGGAATTAAAAGCCTATGCTCACATAACTTGTATACAAATGTTCATAGCATTATTCATAGTATCAAAAAAATGAAAATAACCCGAACATGTATCTGGTGATGAATGCATAAATTAAATATACCCTATTGATACAACAGACTGTTTTTCAATTATAAAAAGGAACAAAATACTGACATGTGGTATAACATGTATGAACCATGAAAAGATTATTCTAGGCCAGAAGAAACCAGGCACCTCCAGATGTATGGTACCATTCAAGTTGTACAGAACAGGTTCATCAGCAGGGACAGACAGTAGATGTTTGGTTGGCTGCGGCTTGAATGGGGAGTGATAGCTCGTGGGTATGGGGTTTCTGTTTTGGGTTATGAAAATGTTCTGTCATTAGTGGTGATTTTGTACAACCTTGTGAATATACTAAAACCTTGAAGCGTGGACTTTGAGATGGTGAATTTTATGTATGGTTTCGTAGGTGTCAGTAATTTTTAAAAAGTATGTGTATCTACTGGAGTGGTAACACACTCGAGTCTAAGAGAAAGTAGTAAGATGCCATATTTTATTTAGCCTAATTGTTTTACTGAAAATGTATTTCTCAGCTTTTAAGACAATTTAATTCCCTCGTGTCAGACATACAAAAGTATTGGGTAGGATGAAGGTTTGTTCCTGGTAGTGAAGAACCTAACATTTTACTAGTAAGTCGGAAATACTAATTTGTGCACTATTTATAAAATAGCCATCATGCTGATTTGTCTTTGATTTTACATGAACCGTAGGCATCATTATGTTTTTTTATCTGTGCCTATGAGATATTTTTACTTTATTCAATTCACTCAAAATAAATTTTAGCAAAGAGATGAGATTCTGAAGTTATGAATGAGACAGTTTGAGTTTAACCATTCAATGCTAGGATTACCTTTTTTTTTTTTAATGCTTAATATATGAGTTGTATCAGAAAATGTTTCGTCTCTTGTGTGGGACAAATACAGTTTTTGTTCTAATATTCTTAAGTACCCAGATAAAAATAAATTACAAGTATTAAATAGACTTACAAAAAATGTGAGAAGTATCCCTTTGAAAGATTCTCCCAGATGCTTCATTACTTGTCAATTTACACCAGCAGCAATACAGATGTTTCCCTATAAGATGTTTATTTGGTGGAGTTTTGGAGTTTTTATCAAGAATTTAATTTATTTATCTTAGAAAGTCATTCTTCCCAAAGCAGTCATTTGTATCAGATTTTTTATTATTATAATCTCTGAGGGAAAAAAATGGGCTGGATCTAGTATAGTTTTATAATACTAATTTTACATAGGAAGGTGATGATTCAGGAATATCTTTTGTAAACTGGGATGAGTCTAACACTTGACTTTTAAATTATTTAAATGGAGTCTTTTAATGGAATTCTTAGATGGATTTTTTTTCTTAACTTGATGTTTTGGTATGTTAGCTTACCGAGTTGTAGAATCCTCCTCATTTACAAAAGGGATAAACAGTTTCCAAGCTTAGGTAAAGTTCTAGGAGCTAGGAGTGTCCACAGAAGTTAGTAATTTGCAGACCGGTTAGTTCTTTGGTGACTTTTGCTTATCTCTGGTCAGACATGCACATTCATCCATTATTTGACACATGTTATGAGGAGTTTACTATTTTAATGTTAAAGTATTAAGTGCCATGTAGTATATACCAAGTTTTTAAAACAAAATTTCCAGTCTCTAGGAGCTTTTATAATCTAGACAGATAAAATCAAACACCTGAATACGGGAACATGAAATTGCTATTATATAATGTTTGAGTAGAGCTGTGTCCTAGGTATATATGCTTGTGTCTCAATAGATTCCACTTTCTCTTGAAATTCTGCGTTTTTATTTAAATACAAGCCTGTGTAACCATGAGCAAGTTACTTAATTTTCATCCTAAGTCTTATGTCTCTTAAGTCGTAAAGTCCGGTGCTGACATTGAGGTCTGCCCCTCATGCTATAAGGCGTGAATGGGACAGAGTTTGTACAGTGTCTGGTGCTGTGGGGCTGTAGACAATAGGAGCTCATTAAAAGTGAATTCCTTATCCTTTGTTTGGCACATTAGTGAAGTAGGCCCAATGAACATGCCCACAATCAAGTGATATTTTCATTTTTAAATTTTCATTATACAATTTACATATATGTATGTATGAATAAAATGTCTGAGTGGCTTACTGTTTAGGATAATGAATTTTTATAGAATATAGTGGGATCAGCTTTGCAAAAAAGACAGACTTGACCGGGCTCAAGGCCAGGCTTGTGCCTGAGGGTGAGTCACTTAACATATCTGAACTCATCATTGTCCCTAAGATGGAGATCATGGTATCTCAGAAGGCAGTTGTCAGATATAAAGGCTCCTGGCAATTGTTGAATTAGCATCTTTATCTGTAATCCTGGTACATTTCTTAAGATTTATACTTTGCAGTTGTTGCACATATTTACAGGGTTTTTGACCCAGGTTTTGGCTCTAAATTCAGTATTTTTTGTCTAGATAGCTGCTGTGGGAATCGATGATGGCTTTAAGGACCTAGGTAGCAGTTATTGAGAGAGAAGTTTGGGAAGACACAGCTACCATTGTAGCTATTTCAGGAAGACCCTCACTGCTTTTCTTACTTTCATAAGAGTTAGACATAAAACTTGACAACATTTCCTTTAAACATCATATTTCCATATGATTTTCTCTTTAGTTATGTACTCCGAACGTGTAAGCAATTCCCCAGACACCAGGTAGGCTGAGGGGGAGGAGAGACCAACTGTCTCATTTGATATACTTCTTGTGAAGTACCAGAGGGTTCTGGAATTGCCTCAGTCTTTGTTTATAGTGGCCACTTTCAAAGAATATGTTACATGCAGTGCAAAATGGTCTCTGTGAATTACAGCTGAGGAGAAGAAGCACAAATTTTTGCTACAATTCCTTTAAGGAGAGTTTGGGGAAGACTGTTTAAAAGGTAAGTGAAAAGAAACAAAAGAAGTCATGGACTATAATAAACAAAAAGCTCGTTAGCCTTTCCCCTATATTGAAAAAATAAACTATTTTTCTTGTTTTGCTATAAATTGGGCAAAGGACAACCTTATACTTCATTGGCAGCAGTAAAAAGAGTTTAATTCTTCCCTACATTTGTGAAGTTGACATACTCATTATGAGTAAGAATAGGAAGGCAATGCTTTTCATCATATAATTCTTTATCCTGTAGTTTTCTTTATATTTGTGTCACAGTAAAAAGGTTAAGAACATGGACTCTAGAAACAGACTGCCTGGGTTTTAATCACAACTGTGCAACTTTAGGCATTTTGGTTGACCTCTTTGTGCTTCAGTCTCCTCTCCTATAACATGGAAATATTTATCAGTCTTTGTTCAAGAATTATTTTGAAGATTGAGTGATTTAATGTGTAAAGCTAGGAGAAAGTGCCTGGCACATTATAAGCTCTGCAAAAGTATTAGTTGTTATCATGGTTAGCACACAAACGACATAACCAAGGGTGTGCTAAAAGTAATAAACTTGTGCACTTACTGTGTTTCTAACAGTAGGTTCCATATAAGGAATGAGAAGTCAGATTCTAATCCACTATGTGCCAATTTATTCTGTATTTCTTTATTTTTTTTTTTTTAGTGTCTTTTATTTATTTTTTGAGAGACAGAAAGAGACAGCTTGAGCAGGGCAGGGTCAGAGAGAGAGGGAGACACAGAATCCGAAGACAGGCTCCAGGGTCTGAGCCAGCTGTCAGCACAGAGCCCGACGCGGGGCTTGAACCCATAAACCACGAGATCATGACCTGAGCTGAAGCCGGACACTCAACCGACTGAGCCACCCAGGCACCCCATTCTGTATTTCTTTAAAAGCATCTTCTTTTCTTTCACATTTTTTGAGGTAGAAACTGATTTCATTCACTTAATAAATATTTCTTGATTGCCTACAACATTCTAAGCATAGGGAAGAGGGTGGTAAATAGGATTCTCTGCTCCAAAAGTGTTAATCCATCCCCTTTCCACTCTGGTAAAGTGTAGGCCTCCTTCAGTCTTTGTAGAACAGTTCATTTTACCCACTTTTGTTTCCTCATTATTTAGTAAAATCACTTGATGATTTGGGCTACCCTTTTTTAAAACATTTTTTTTATGTTTTTTGTTTGTTTTTGAGAGATGGAGAGAGAGACAGTGCTAGCCGGGAAGGGTCAGAGAGAGAAGGAGATACAGAGTCTGAAGCAGGCTCCAGGCTCCGAGCTAGCTGTCAGCACAGAGCCCGACGCGGGGCTCAAATCCATGGACCATGAGATCATGACCTGAGCGGAAACTGGACGCTTAACGCTTAACGGATTGAGCCACCCAGGGGCCCCTGGGCTACGCCTTTTGCAAACAGTTTCTTAGAAGCTATCCTTTGTATATTTTATTTGATTGTACAAATTTTAAAAACTTGTGGTTTTTTTTCTTTTCTTACCATTCCATATTTTGTTAGTATCTCTGTGGGAAGGATCCTAGATATCTCTTTAGAGGGGATTTTTCTTACCAGCACCTTTGAACTTAGAAACTGGAAAGTACAGAATTAGAAGTGACAGATTCTGTCAAACGTTTCCCAGCAAATGCTTTTAATAGCATTGTCATTCAGCCCCAGTTTCAAAGGTGCACTGTCTTTGACTGCTGAAGAGTGACTTCCTGTGGCACTCTGTATTCTGGGATTGTAAAACTGGATTCCAAACACTTGTTGGGAAGCTTATGATTTGTTGCTTTTGAACATTACGGAATTAAGGTACTAACCAACTACCTGTGTTCGGAAGCAAACTTACCTGCGCATTAACTTGCTTACTTATATTTGGAAGAATGTTATAGGGGGCACCTGGGTGACTCAATCGGTTGAGTGGCCAACTTTGGCTCAGTTCATGATCTCATGGTTTGTGGGTTCGAACTCTGCATCAGGCTCTGTGCTGACAGCTTCAAGCCTGGAGCCTGCTTCTGATTCTGTGTCTCTTTCTCTCTGCTCCTCCCCAACTCCCGCTCTGTCACTCTCTCTCAAAATTAAATAAACATTAAAAGAATTAAAACAAAATGTTATAAGAGGCAGAGGAAAAGAAATTAAAGGTAGAGTCAAGTATGTCTAGTATCTGCAGCAGGTAAGACAAACTGATGATATTAGACCAGATTTTAGGTTCATTGTGCTCACACACCTGCAGTAGAAAAATAGAAACTTTACTCCTAAAAGGAACACACATTCTGGCATCTTATACTAAGTGGTTATATCTCCCTTCATTATACTGTAAACACAATGCTACACCTGGAGTCAAAAGAAAAACCTTGCCAAATAGCAAGGATAATGTAAGAATCTATTGCCAAAGATACTCTTTGAGGAAAGAGTATCTGTCTGTTCCCAAATGACAAAAGAACATCATTAATATCTTCTTTAGCATTCAAGACAGGAGACAGATGCTACTAATAAAATATAACAAACTCCTCATGGTTTTGTTTTTAATAAAACACAAGTGGTTTCATGGTCCTATAATTTGAACTGTCAATCTAATTTAGTAAGTCTGTATTGGAAATTTGATTTTTAAAAAATTTAGGTGAGAAGTTAATTCACTATTATGTGCAACATTTTTTCCTATGCATAGGGAATATTAATATTAGTGAAAACAATGTGATAAAGAATAATTAGAAACCTGAAATATTAAAACCTTTGGACTCACTGAGATGCAGTCGGCATTAAAGTGCCTCTGAATTTAGTAGAAGGGGCGCCTGGAATCTCAGGTTCTTATTACTCCTGCCCTGCCTGTGACCTGGTACCATGGGCGGGGTGCTTCATATATGTGTCCCTGCTACAGTAGCTCAGGGCCCCGCGCTTGGTTTAGTGCTCTGCTCTCACTATCTTGAAATTCCTAGTGAGGACCCCACATTTTCATTGTGCCGTTGGCCTATGAATCATGGAGTCAGTCTATCCATTGACAAGTTACTTCTCTGAATTTCAGAAAAGGAGAAAAAGATCTTGATCCAAAAATACGGAATTCTGTGAGTCCTAACAAAGTTCATTAGGCGCTGAAAGCCCCTAACGTGGTGCTTCTCAACCAGGAGCAGTTTGCCCTCTAGTGGACATTCCACAGAGTCTGAAGACATTGTTCATTGCCCCAGCTCCGGGGAGGGTGTTAAAGGCGGTTAGAGGGTAGTAGGGTGTTTGACCCTACAAATGCAGACGATAGCCCCCACAACAAAGAATTTGGCGGCCCTAAATTTCAACATTACTGTTGTTGAGAAATCCTGTGTAACTCATTATTTGTGTCTTCAACACTTGGTACTAGCCCAGGGAAGTTATTCAGTGTTTGTCAAACCAGTGGGTACAGCCTGGATCACAGGTTGAATTCCTTATTGTAGGCAGACTGAAAAACAGATCTGGTGATTGCTAAGGGTAGTCTAACATTTGCATGAGGTGCAATGCAGAAATGCTTTCCTAAGGCTCTTCCACTTCTTACATACACCCAACTAACTGGCAGATCCCTTACTCCCTTAAAACCTTCTCTGAAGCATTCCACACTCATCGTGGATGGATGGCTTCCCATGATGCCCTTGTGCCTCTGACACCTGTTTCACTGTCTGTAGGTTTACTTATGTGGGTTTGTTCCCAGATATATTTATGCCATTGTGTTGGTTGCTATAATTATGCAGTATAATCAACTATTATAGAAATATAGGAAAGGAAAAATACTAAAAAGGGAAGAGATTTCAGTGAAAATCTAAGTTGAATGCTTTGGAAAGATTCAGTTAAGGTGTCACTAAAGAAAACTGATTTTGAATTAACTGTAGGTAAGAGGACTCTAAAGGATTTGGGAGGTAATCATTAAAATTAGATTCTGTGTTGAATTTGCACAACTCTTAAGTTTTCTCTGTTATTTATGGAGATTATAGACAATTACATCTGTGGATTTTGCAAGAAAGACAATACTTTAGCTGTTCCATGCTCAGAGAAAAGGCCTTGTCCTACATTGCAGGATTGCAGAATGAATATTTATATATTTTAGGATGATACAAACTGTTGGATTTAGGAATGTAAGTTTGGAGGACTTCCTTAGTAGTGCATCAGACAGCAGAGCTTCTACTGTATTTTCTGGTGAGAAGCAAAAATGGAGAACATAATTAGATATTCTGCTTTTGTCACTTCTGGAGCCAAACAGCTCTCGGCTCAGGAAAGTCTATGAATAATTTTCCTTGCTTAACACCACCTTATATCTTAAGAAGATACTCCTTTAGTTCTCGATTCCACAAACACCAACATAAGGTCTGTCTCTTGCCAGATCCAGTACTGAAGTGTTGAAGAGTAATTTGCTTCCGTTTTAGTTCACATATTTTCTCCCTTGAATTTTCCATGTGGCTATATACATTAGAGGTAATGTGTCACAGTCTTTCAGAATTAAATAAGTAAAAATAGAGTGTATCAGAAGGGTAGTTGAATCACTTAATTTCAGAATTCTGTTAGATCTAAAGTAAGAGGCATTTATCTGGATGATTTCAGGATGGCTTTTTATTATCTTGCTTTTGAGTAGACCTGAGAGCCAACATCTGGGGTTTTGAATCCTGAGGTTGGAAAACAAAAAAGTGAATGCTTTTAATATAAATTAACTATTGCTATTTTTTGTTAATGTTCATAATTACTTTATAGTTTTATTTTCCATTTTCTGTCACAATTTTGCAGATAGTCTCCCAACAATTTAGAGCCATAAACATCTTACTTAGCTAGTAAAAGAAAGGATTGAATGTTTATGATGGAAGACATCATGCCTTTTCTTTCTTTTTGAAGAGACTCAACAAGTAATATAGAAGTACTGCCTCCCTTTAAAAGATCATGAAGCTAAATGCCTCTTTGTCCATCTCATGTGACTTGGAATGTATCCATACAGATGCACATACAGAGCTCAGCGGAATTTTTATCCTTGTGGTATCACGCTGGATGTCTTGTTCAGTTACTTGTTTGCTTTCTTTAGTCCAGTCCATTTGAATCAGATCTTATATAAACTGAGTTCATCCTTTTAGCTGCTACATGCTATTCCAGGTATGGATAGTGTATAATATAGGCACATTAGTGTGTAATGACTCTTGCACTTACGCTTCTCCTTTTAGACCCTAGAAGCAGACTTGCAGACCATTCCTATCCTAGCATTGCAGTGTGGTCTTATTTCCATGGTAGGTTCTTTCTAAACTATGTGTGGAGGACGGAAATCACAGAATCAAAGCCTTTTTGACACCTAACGTATCTTATATGTCACCATATGATGTGAAGGGTTGATTTGTTTCTCTGTACTCTTAATATTTGATATTTTTCCTCTGGGGCTTCCTCTGTAACCTCTCCTGTTTGCTACCTTAGGAAAATCCTTTTGGCTCCTCTGTGGCTTCTACTTTTAGTAACAAAGTTTCAAAAACACATATTATCTCCTAAGGAATCATTTTAGCAGGTATTTTAGTATACTCAGTCAAAATTAAAAAAAAACTTTATTAAACTACTTTCTTGAAATGTTTTGAGTGACTAATTCTTTTAGAATTATACCTATGTTGATTTAACGCTTTAGATCTTTGGATGTTGTTTAATTACCTGGCAAGTGGAAAAGGCTTAGATTTAAAATCCAGGTTCTCCTGTAAATCTCACTGTGTGTTATAAATGTAGAATAGGTAAGGCACACTTTTATAGTAGAAAACTTTAGGGCTGATCATCTCTTTGCTATCTTCCTTACCTGCATGGTATTTCTTTACTTGAATAATTACATTCTCCTTATTTAATGGCTTTAAATACTTATTAGCTTTATTTTAATACTTATAGCAAGCATAAGAAATCAATATTCTCATTTTATGGTTGTAACAATGTATAGAGAAGTTAAGTAACGTTTGCAAGGATTACCCTGTTAAGAAGTAGTAGATGTAAGAATCCAAAACAAAGCTTCACCATGTACACTCTTCAACATGCTGTGTTAAGATGATCTCTTTCCCACTGTCATTAAAAAATCATGTGAATCTCCTTTCTGAAGATATGCTTAATTCTCTTAAAAAACCCTTTTGCTTTCAGGCATAATTGTAGATAAAATAGTTCTGTGGGAGACAACCACAGTTACTTTGGTATGCTTTTTTTTTTTTAAGTAGTCAAAAGAACTTACCAGGCTTCAGAACATTTACTTTTATTTTCATTTGTTCATCAACTCTCTCTTGACTTTTTGCTATCCATTAAGCCCTGTGCTTAAAATCTTCACATTTTGAAAGTAATGCATGCTTATCATAGAAAGTTTGAAGAGTAAACTAAATTCTTAAGAAAGTGAAAACTACCAGTATATCGTCAGCTCTAATATAGCAAATGAACAAATGACTGCTCTCCCCCCAAGACCCCAGCAGGTGCTTGTGAACCTGCACACTGGCCACTTGTCAGTCACATGGTGGAGATGGGAGTGGTTCAGTAGTTTCAAGAAATTCTTATGCTGAGTCAGATTTAGCAAAAACTAAAGTCAGTGAAGAGTTGGACACACATGTCCATTTGCTCATTAGAAGATTTGGCTCATCTTCCTGATGAATAAGGAAAGTGATTAATGACCCACTGCTACAGACTTGAAAATTTGTAGGTACATATGTGTCTGCTAACATTACAGATGCTCAAATGGGAATTTCTTTTCATTATCAATGATTAACTTAATGATTTTAAGAATATGATCTCGATGTCTAAGTGAATAAGAGTATGTTATCCACAGCTGCCTTGAAGACAATATGGGAATAAGTTTTATCTCTTGCAAAGTACTTTTCTTAAGAGAAGCCGGAGCGAACAAGTGATTGCTTTCACTGACAGGGTAAGGGGAGCTGAATGTGATGTCTATACCTAAGTACTTGCTTCCTACACATTAGCTCTGGAGAACTTCCCTATGTTCTCAGTATTTTTATCTTAATACTTTCTTGGTTTTCTAGCTTAGAATATCAGAAAGACATTTTACAAAACTCCAAGAATTTATTCATTATTCTGTTAACTGTGTTTTATTTTAATACGGTTTTCTTCTCAGTAGTAAGTCTATACTTTTTGAGCGTAAGCTTTGTGCCAATTAATATGCTAAGTGCTGTACATGCTTTATTTAGTTTTTCCATATCTTTGATATAGGTTCATAATATGATTGTTTTACAAATGATAAATGGAGGCTTAGGAAAGAAAAAATAAATTAACCAAAATGTTAGAGCTGATAGAGGACAGAGCCAGACACTCTCACCCAGATGTACCCGAGTTCTGTTAAAGCTTCTATATTTCAAAATTTCTTTATGGAAAAAATAATTTTTCATTCTGTTTCTCCCAGTGGACTTCTCTAAAATATTTTCATTTTACCATAATTCTGTTACAAATTTCAACTTTAAATTTTCCCTAAGTAATAGTTAACTCTGTGGTTGTTATTAATATCTGTTTATGAGGCAGGAAGGTGAGTATTTTTTGACTTAAAACATTTATACATTGTTTTTCTTTCCTAAAATTTTAACCCTGTTTGAGTGAGATTATAAAATTGTTTAAACACCTCTATTTCTCAACCCTGACGTAACATTGTGGAATACAAGGACTCGAAACTAATATTTTAGGTAAGCAAAATCTATTAAATCAGACTCTAAGCTGGGGCCCAACCTCAGAAGCTCTAATGCCGCTACTGTGCAGCCTGTGTGGATAACCAGAGACTTAAAGGAAAGCTGTTAGTGCTAACGTGCCACTTAGTGTCGTTTAGAGCAGTGACTCTCGATGAGTGTGCTTCAGAATCCCGTGTAGGGAGAGCTGCTTACCAGCACAGACAGCTGGGGGCTGAGTGCCCTGAGGTCTCAGGTGGACCCAGGAATTTGCGCTTCTAACAGGTTTTCAGGTGTTGCCCTTTCAGGCAGGTTCTTTCCTTTGAGGACCATGTCAGGTCCACATGTTACTCTTTGAGGATCACTAAGTTAGGATCTCAGTCTCTGAGTTTTGTTTTGTTTTTTTAATTGATCACCGTACCCACCCACTCTTCCAGCTACATACCCACATAGACTTTGCAAACTGTCTTCAGGATTACTAGGGGCCCTCAAATGCTCACTGCCAATGTTGAAGTGCAGTCTAGATGAAGAATTTGAGGAAGAACCTCAAATGCATATGACTCTCCCTTCCATCTGTTCTTTAAACTATGAAGCAATCAGAGTACTTCCATTTAGAGATGGAGCTCTTCAGACCAGAGCTTTAGGACTTTTTTTCTTTTTTAGACCTTTGTTGATTTTAAAAAATTTATTTCTTTTTAGAGAGACAGAGGGAGTAAGGGAGGGGCAGAGAGAGAGGCAGAGGGAATCCCCAGTGGGCTTTGCTTAGTCAGTAGGGAGCCTGACATGGGGGTCGATCCCATGAGCTGTGAGATCATGACCTGAGCCAAAATCAGGAGTTAGATGCTTAAGTAACTGAGCCACCCAGGCACCCTGATTTTTTTTAAGTCTCAAAAGTTAAACATATTTTGCCCTTATTTCGAATTCCAATTTGTTCCTGGCAAAAGGGTGTCTTTCTCAACTATGTTAAGTGATTTCAGATAAATTAGGGTTAGGGTTAACCAATATTTACCAAAGGATCCCTGAACTTGGAAAGTTGGAATTAAAAAACCATTTTTTTCCAATATGGTAAAAAAAAACCCATAAAATTTACATTTTACTTTTTTAAGTTTATTAAAATTTACATTTTAAATGTTACAATTAGTAGTATCAAATACATTCATAATATTGTGCTATCATCACCCCCTTCTAGCTCCAGAACTCTTTTCCTTTTGCGTAACTGGAACTCTGTATCCATTAAATAACTTCCCACTCATCCTCCCTGGCAATCACTATTCACTTTCAGACTCCATGAAGTTGACTACTCTAGATACTGCATATTAGTGGAATCATACAGCATTTGTCTCTTGTGATTGGCTCCTTTTATTTAGCTTAGTGTTATTGAGGTTCGTACATGTTGTAAGCCAGAATTTACTTTCTAAAAAAGGCTGAATAATACTGTTTTATGTATGTGTGTGCTATATACAATTACTACATTTTGTTTATTCATTCATCTTTTCAATCAACATTTGGGTTACTTCCACCTTTTGGCTATTGTGACTAATGCTGCGGTGAAATCAGGTATGCAAATATCTGTATGAGTTCCTACCTTCATTTATTTTGGGCATATATGCAGAAGTGACATTTCTGGGTCATGTGGTAATTCTTTTTAATTTTTGAACTGTAAATGGAAGAGAAAAGGACAGATAAAACTTTTTTATTCAACTTTTCAGTTGTATCTCTGTATAAACTACTGATTGCTTGTATAAGCATGATAGATTTGGGCAGAGACAATTTCCATTTTAAAATTGAAATTGACAATTTCATGCTCAATCTGTTGTTTAATAAAATTAGCCAGAAGATTTTCTTTGAGAGAAGATAATTTAGATGCATACTGTGTCAGCTACACATATTTCTAGCATCATTGACATAAGTCCAATAAAACAACATCAAAAATCTCAAATTCATTCCTTTATTGGTGGTCCAAAATACCAATTAACAAACTAGCTTCTTTATGTTGACATTAACTGGGAAAGAATAGGTGGAAGGTAGAAGATTAAGAGTAACAGAGTCTTTTCAGCAAGAAGTTCTTCAGATAAAAGAAAAATTACATCATCATTTAGTTACAATACCTGCAGTTCATGAATTGTTTCCTATAGCACAGTGTTACTATTTTTCTACCCAACCACATGAAAAAGTTACATAAAGGCAGGCACATGAACTCTGAACTCATGCAGACAGGTTTCTCTTTTCTGTTCTGCTACTTAATACAAATTATTTAATCTTGCTGTGGATTATAAATCAGTTAACTCATTTCTTTTTCTTTTTAAAAATTTTATCTTTGCTTTAAAAACTGTGAGGGCAAAAGATGCCCAGGCCCAAAGTTTTATTTCCTTTTTTACATAAGCAGTTTGAAAGGCTTATACAAGAAAATCAGTGTCCATGCTATCTCCTCTCCATTATTTTGTTCCGCAGAGCAAACACTTGACTCTCTTAGGAGATACTCACCTTCAAATATAAAGTAATATGTTTATGTGGTTATTTCTTACTGATTTTAGACAATATCTATTATGACTATGGAAATGAGGATTTGGCCGATAAATAAGGATTTATCTTCTGGTGCTTTACTGTAACTTTCACATACCTACTTCCACCATCACTATATAGATCTATTACTTATGAATTCTATAATCACCATTTACATTTTTGTAATTTGGTAACTTTGACTTAACTACAGAAATGCAAGTAGCATACTCTGACATTTCTTATAAAGTCTCTCATCTGAAGGAGTTACCGGTTGTCTTAAAAAATTATTTTCAGAATAATTTTAGATTTATACAAAAATTGCAAAGGTAGTACAAAGAATTCTGTATGTCCCACATTCTGTTTTCCCTATCCTTTGTTAGTATGGTACTTTTGCTGAGTTAATGAACTGATATTTATACATTATTTTTAATTAAATCTCATACTTTATCCATATTTCATTAGTTTACCTAATAGCCTTCTTTCTCTTCCAGGGTCCTAAGATCTCACATTACATTTAATTTTTTTGATGTTTATTTACTTCTGTGAGAGAGAGAGAGCGAGCGAGAGAGCGAGGGAGAGGGAGACACAGAATCCAAGCAGGCTCTAGGCTCTGTGCTGTCAGCACGGAGTCCTGATGTGGACCTCAAGCTCATGAACCACAAGATTATGACCTGAACTGAAGTCAGATGCTTAACTGACTGCGCCACCCAGGTGCCCAAAAGATCTTATGTTATGTTTAGTCATTGTATTACCTAGGCTTCTCTCGACCATGACCATTTCTCAGACCTTCCTTGATTTTGATGAACCTCGTAGGTGTGAAGAAGACTGGTCAGATATTTTATAGGAAGTTCTTCAGTTGAGATTTACCTGATGTTTTTCTCTTGAACTGGGTTTATGTGTTTTGGGGAGGAAGATTGCAAAGATAGAGTGCCATTTTCATTACATCACATTAGGAGCACATACTATCAACGTGACTTAACTGCTGTTCATGTTGACTTTGATCCTGACTGTTAAGTTTCTCCAACAGTAAAGTCACTCTTCCGTCACTTGTCTTCTGTGCTGTATTTTTTGGAAATGAGTCATAGCATAGACCTTACTTAAGGTGTGGAATTTATATTCTACCTCTTTGAGGAAAAAGATACACATAACTTAATTTGTATTTCTTCTACATGGGAGACAAGTCTATTCTCCATCTATGTATTATATAATGTATTTACATCCATATGACCTTATACCTTGGGTTATACTACAATATATTTGTTGCATAAATTATTCAGGCTTGGACACTGGAAGCTCTTTTAGTTGGCCCTATGTTCCTTTGACATACTTCCATTGTTGTGTGTGTGTGTGTGTGTGTGTGTGTGTGTGTGTGTGTTTTAAAGCATTTCCTTACTTTCTGGCACAGCAGAATGCTCCACAGTTTTCTTATAGATATAACAATGTATAATTAGTTTTAGAATTAGCAATTTCTTCAAGTTCCTTTTATTGAAGAAAAATAGAAACCAAGATCTAGCTCTCCATGTGTTCGTTGATATTTGGGTGTTATTGCTTCTGTGCCCTTTGAACTGAGCAAGGAAATGTCTGTGTATACAATTCCATGTAGATACAGATGTCTATCAGTATTTCTATATGCCACTGTGTATATTTTTATTAAGCTAAATATGAGTTTATTCTGCTATTTCTAAGTAGGACTGCTAAGTACATGCAGTAAGAACAGGAGAGAAGAGACAGGACAGCTGAGAAAGAAGGGAGGAAGAGAATGGTTAGTACAGACTGCTGGATTTAAGGATGTAACCCTAATTTCTGACAATTTTTCTCTATCTCTACAAAATGCAATTTTGAAAATTTATTCACTTAAGGTTTAAAATATATATAATTTAATCAAAAGATGATTAAAATAAAGAATCCCAATATTTATAATGGATTGTTCTGAAGATGGTTCTGAACATTACCAAAAGGAATTTTACTTTTATTACGTACTTTTTTCTTTTTTTAAAAAAAATAGGACTGTGTATTGAAATCCAGGGAGAGACATACAGACTGTGAAATGAAAAGGAGAAAGGATGGCAGAAAGATAGAGAGGTGAACTGATTGCCACCTTTCAGGATTTCTACTAAAGTATTTGCATATGAATGAGGATAAGGCATGTTGGCCTTGGTTTCTACACAGAGATAGCCTAGCTTTTGAGTAAGAACTCCATCCCCTATTACCTGGGTAAACCTGGGCAAGTTTCTCAGCTTCTCTCTCTTTTTTTATTTTTTAATATTTTTTATTTATTTTTGAGAGACAGAGAGAGCGCAAGCGGGGGAGGGGCAGAGAGCGAGAGAGAGATACAGAATCTGAAGCAGGCTCCAGGCTCTGAGCACAGAGCCCGACGTGGGGCTTGAACCCACAAACTGAGATCATGATCTGAGCCGAAGCTGGACGCTTAACTGACTGAGTCACCCAGCCACCTCTCTCAGCTTCTTTCTTAATGTTTTGATTGAAAAAATGGGAATAGCAATACTTATTTTACTGAATTGTATAGATTAAATGAGATGAAGTTTATAAAGGACCAACCACGGTGATGGGCATAGAAAAGAGAAGTACCAGATACAACACCCCGCCTAATTTGTGTGTCAAATGCCACTGAAAGATCTATGGCTTTTCACCATTTTCCTAGTATATGTGTGGGAGGCTGGGTTAATTCTAGGACTTCTCAAAGTTCGGGAGTGACTATCACCAGCATAGATGCTTCAAACTTGCTGCCCAGTTGAAAAAAAAATGAGATGTTTGATTTGATATTTAGTTTTACTGCATTTTATGGAGGTTTTTTGAATAAGAAACTGAGTTTATAGACATTTCAACAGTAGAGTTGTTTTGATGAGTTTCTATTATACATTTGAAATTATTTGACTTGCTTTACATTCTCATAATTACAAACCTGGTCATATTATTTAAAAAAATTTTTTTTTGCAAATCAAGTTTTTTATTTGTCACCATCAAAAGTCTGAGTTTTAAACATTATTGGAGTGGCAACTCATGTCTTCTAGCTCATTCAGCTTTAACATCTATCCCGTCCCCAGTAGCATTTCCTTTTTTTTTTTTTTTTTTTAATAAAGGTGGTTATAAGCATAGCCAATTTTCTTTCTTTTTAAATGTTTTTTATTTATTTTTGAGTGACAGAAACAGTGTGAGCAGGGGCGGGTCAGAGAGAGAGGGAAACAAGAATCTGAAGACAGGCTCCAAGCTCTGAGCTAGCTGTCAGCACAGAGCCCGACGCGGGGCTTGCACCCATGAACGGTAAGATCATGACCTGAGCCGAAGCTGGAAGCTCAGTGACTGAGCCACCCAGGCTCTCCCCCAGTAGCATTTCCAAAACTGTTACTTTCACTGGGAAGCTCCTGGACTTTTTCTAATTCAAACTGTACTTCAGCAGTTTTATCTTTCTAATGACAGCATCGTGGAGAAGATCAATCGGCAAGCGTTCCCAGTACTATATGGAATCCAATTACTGACCGCTTCTTTCAAGTCATTTGAATCTCTCATGTCATGATTTCCATCTTCTTGATTTGATGCTGAGCATAAGAGGTCTTCTGACTCTAATTCTTGTTGTGTTTTTAAGTAAAGCCAACCCCCATTGAAGCAAATAGCAATCTGTCATCTTGACATCATCAACATGAATTTTAGTCATGATCTGCCACCTTCTTTTTTTGACCATGCAGCATTTTTGTCATGATTCATGCCGTGAACATTCTCACTAATTAGGTTGAATTTTCTAAATGTAAATGTATCATTTTGCAGATTAGCAAGGCTCAGTTCAGAAACCCTTGAGGCCATCCCATCCATTTTGGTCCGTTGGGGTCTTGTGATTAGTATTTTTCCAAAATTTCTTACAATGACAAAGCTGGTGCTTTCGCATCAA
Organism: Suricata suricatta; assembly: GCF_006229205.1. Lineage (NCBI taxonomy): Eukaryota > Metazoa > Chordata > Mammalia > Carnivora > Herpestidae > Suricata > Suricata suricatta. The sequence goes on from NC_043709.1 coordinate 72,352,579, forward strand.
ACCACTCTTTCTTAGAAAATGGATCTGACTTAATTCTTGGTTCCCTTTTTGCCACTTCTTGTAAGGTGTTTCCCACCATCGGCCCCACCCCCAAATGCCATGGTGCTGCTCAGAGAGCAAAAACGATACATTGTTTAAATTTATTCTTTAGGTCAAGTCACATGAACCCTTGTTTGTCTGTTTATCACCACTTGAATAATTATCCCTAACCTTCACTTTAATCGTGCTAATTGAATTTTCTAGAAAATCTGGGGCTGTACTCAGATGGTAGAGTGGGTGTGGGGTGGGAACTGGCATCACGATGGCCTACACTCCTGGGGTGGAATTCATTGCCAGCAACGTGGGCTTTTTGGTTCTTGTCCAGGTTGCAAAGATGTTCCACTGGTTACTAATATGTATTAGTTTCCTGTGCCTGCCCTAACAAATTGCCACAAATTTACAGTGGCTCAGTTCTGTAGGTCCGGAGTGTAGGTTGTCTTGGCTGATTTCTTTGTGTATGTCTCAAAAGACCAACAAGAGCAAGGTGTTTGCCAGTCTGGACTCATTTCTGGAGCTTCTGGAGGGAGATGTGCTTCCTGGCTCATTCATGTTGTTGACGGAATTCATTTCCATGTGGCTCTAGATTGAGGTTCCTCTGTCCTTGCTGCAGTTCATCCTTAGCCCCTAGGAGCTACCCGCTTTCCATGGTTTGGGAGCCCCTGCTTCAGAGGCAGCAAGAGCGGCCTGATCCTTCCCACCCTTCAGGTCCCTGTCCGACATCTCCTTCTGCTTCATCTCTTTTGCTCATCTTCTACCACATCTCTCAGACTCTTCTACCTTCTTCTACTTTTAAGGGCTCAGATGATTAGATAGAGTGCACTTAGGTAACACAACATAATTTCTCTAGTTTAAGTTACAAAGCCTTAATCACATCTATAAGTCTCTTTGGCCATGTAATGTTCCAAATAGATAATAAATGATTGATAATGAGAATAAAGAATGCCATATGTGTGAAGGTTCCATAGATGAGGGAGTAGAAATTAGTTTTGTTTTTTGTTTTTTTTTTTAATTTTTTGTTTATTATTGATACGGAGAGAAACAGAGCATGAGTGGGGGAGGGGCAGAGAGAGAGGGAGACACCGAATCCAAAGACAGACTCCAGGCTCTGAGCTGTTAGCACAGAGCCCGACGCAGGGCTCGAGCCCACAAGCCATGAGATCATGACCTGAGCCAAAGTCAGGCGCTTAACCGACTGAGCCACCCAGGCCCACCCGTGTTTGTTTGTTTTTATGGAAATGGCGGTGGTGGTAGGAGGCACCTGCCTTTGCCTACAACACCAGATTATAACACTTTCTTGGTTTAAAAATCCTAGATTCTGCTGTTGCCCCCTAAAGTACAGCTCCTGGTCCAGAGGCACACCTTGCAGTGGTCCTGTGTTCTGCTGTATTGAGCTTTCTATCTCTGCAAGCCCTCAGATCTGGTGTGGGTCACAGGCCACCAGCCTAGGTTCTTTCCTTCCTCAGTGCATATGTTTTTATTTCATAGATCTTGTTTTATACCCCTGCCACTAAGCCGCTGTCGGGAATTCTCCCAGTCTGCTCTGAAAACATGTCCCTGGATACATTTTTCTAACTTCACTGCTGCGGGAGTTGAGGAAGGGGGTCTTGGTCTGCTGCCCCCCAGAAGCCTCCTGATTTTTTATGCAGACTTATTTACTTCTGTAGGAATCAGCTGTGTAGGACAGGGATGGAAACTCCCTTAGAGAGTTGATAAATGGATTAAATGAACCATTATTCATGAAGCAGAATTGTGAGGTGGTTATGAGCATAAGCTCAGAAGAGTGCCTGGCTTCAGAGCCCGTCTCTGCTGTTAAGGAGCTGGCTGACCCTTCTATGCCTCAGGTACCTCATCTGTAAAGTTCAGTGGGTTGTTTTGAGAATCAAAGTAGTGTATCTAAAGAGCTTAAAACAGTGCTAGACACACAATCACATAAAATATTTATTATTATAATTATTTGCATAAGTACAAGGAGCAGAGTAAGTGGCAGTTAAGGAGATTGCTTTGGAATGAGGCTGCCTGAGCTTCCCTCCCACCTGCACCCCTTACTTACTTTGTGTCTTTGGATAGCTAAGGCGTTACTAAAACTTTCTGTACCTCAGTTTCCCCATCTAGAAAGTGGGAACAATAATTGTTCTCATTTTGTAGTAGTTTTGTTTGTGGTATTATGATGAGAAAATGAAAAAAAAAATTAAGAGCTCAGTAAATTGTAATTTCAGTGCATATTTTAAAGTTGAAACACAATATTCATTGAGGGTTTCTTTTATTTGGGGAGGATTTACTTTCCTGTACCTGCGGTTAAAGCACATTAGGGATTTGGGATTATTAGCCCCTTCAGTAATCCACCTTGCCAGGAGTCTCAGAATTTGCTGTCCCACTGTGCAGCATGCCCAAGATTTACACGTAAGGATTCAACAGTCCTTATAGGTATTTGCTTACAGGATAACTCTGACTTTTAAGTTTGGTTTTTGCTGTCAGCTCCCACCTATTATTTGGTCAAATGTTGTTTTTGTATCCCATCTTAATTTTTCATCAGAGATACCCATTACTTTCTTAGGAAGGTAGTACTGTAATAAAAATCATATGCGTTGAAATTTATCTAGTAATTCTATTACTAGAATAATTCATATACTATTCCACATAAACCAGAAGTTGAGGGTAACATAATTTATAAGTCCTTCTCAATAGGTGTTGCTTTGTTAGAAATAATTTTCATTGCTGATTATATAATTTAATTTATAAAAATTGTATTTAATGAACTGTACATATGTTTCCATTTCTAGACAGTTCTGAAACATTTCTGCCCCCGTTATGATCCCATTATTCTTCACCAGGGGAAAAGGTAAGGGTGGAAAATAGAACAGGGTAGTGAGACTCATTAAGTGACTGTCCCTTTCTCATACATCGCAGATTTAAATTATTCATAGTTTGTATTTTGAATTATTAATCATAATTACCCTGTAGATCAGGATCTCATGTGTATTTTTTGCTCTGCTCAATTCTAGTCTTGAGGAATAACTTTTTTTCTCTGTCACATCATTGTGTGGGTTTATAAATGTTAAAACATAGTGTATCACCACAGTTATAGTTGATCCAATTTATGTTGAGGCATGCGGTTTTTGGAAAAATTTCTTAAGGTATTTTTGATTTTTCCTTTGATAACTATAACCTACAGAGACCAGGAATTAGACAAATACTGATATGAGAAGTTGCAAAATGAATAAATTCTAACTTGTATCAAGTTAAGCAGCCATCTTTGAAGAAAATTTCAGAATATCTGTAATATGAGCCATACAAGAAGAAATAGCTCTAACCCCTTACAAAAACCCTTTTCCATTCAGGTACTCTTGTTTTTGATTAGAGAGTTTAGTCCATTTACATTTCTTATAAAAATTTTTTTTATGTTTATTTATTTTAGAGAGAGTGAGACAGAATGTGAGTCGGGGAGGGGTAAGAGAGAGAAGGAGACACAGAATCTGAAGCAGGTTCCAGGCTCTGAGCAAGTGTTCAGCACAGCTGACACAGGGCTCGAACCCACGAACCATGAGATCATGACCTGAGCCAAAGTTAGACACTTAACTGACGGAGCCACCCAGGTGACCCCAGCCCATCTACATTTCAAGTAATTATTGATAGTTATGTACTTACTGGTATTTTGTTAATTGTATACATGTTGTATTTATAGTTCCTCTGTTCCTTTTTTCTTATCTTATTCTCTTCCGTTGTGGTTTGATGACTTCCTTTAGTGGTATACTTACATTCTTTTCTCTTTATTAGTTATGTATTTACTATAGATTTGTTGCTTTATGGTGACCATGAGGCTTACATACACAACTTGTATCTGTAAGTCTGTTATTAGTTATTAACAACTTAAGATTGATCCTAGTCTAAAGCTCAATATTTTTATTTTCCCTCCCTCAATATTCTATAGTTTCAATGTCACATTTTACTTGTGTATCCTAAGTGATTAATCCACTATCTTTACTGTATATTTATTTTTCTAGTGAGATTTATTCTCTTGTAGGTTTTACTGTTTACTATTAGTGCCCTTCTTTTTAGCCTAAAGAGGTCCCTTTAACTTTTCTGGCAAAGCCAATTTAGTGGTGGTGAGCTCCTTTAGCTTTTGCTTACCTGAAAATATCTTTACCTCTTCTTCAGATCTGAATGATACCTTCACTGGGTAGAATATTTTTTATTAGGATTTTCTTTTCTTTAAGCACTTTAAATATGTCATGCCACTTGTTTCTGGTCTCTAAGATTCTTCAGAAAAATCTGCTGATAGTCTTTTGGGGATTCCCTTGTACATAACAAGTTGTTTTCCGTTACTGTGTTCAATATTCTCTACTTGTCTTAATATTTGACATTTTAAGTATGATCAATTAATGTATCTTGGTATGAGTCTCTTTGGGTTCTTTTTGTTTGGGACTTCCTGGACTTTCTGCATTTGGATGTTGATTTCCTTCCCCTGGTTAGGGAAATTTTTAGCCATCATTTCTTAAATCAAGATTTTTGTGCCTTTTCCTCTTTCTTTTTCTGGGGCTTCTAATGTGAATGTTAGTCCGTGTAATGTCCTATAAATACCTTCAGCTGTCTTCACTTTTTTTCTTTTGACTGCTCTGAGTGAAGTCTACTGCTATATCTTTCAGTTGACGGATCCTTTCTTCCGCTTCATCTAGTCTGCTGTTTAACCCCTCTCATGTATTTTTCAGTTCAGTTATTGTCCTGTATTCTTAAGCTCTGAAACATCTGTTTGGTACTTTCTTGTATTTTTATCTCTTTTTTGAAGTTCTCACTGTGTTCATCTATTCTTCTCAGTCTGATGAGCATCTTTATGACCATTACGTTGAACTCTTTATCAGGTAAATTATCTCTGTTTCATTAAAGTTTTTTCCTGAAGTTTTATCTTGTTCTTTCATTGAGGATATATTTTTCTTTCTCTCTCTCTCTTTTTTTTTTTTTAGTTTGCTTGAGTCTCTCTCGTTTTCTGTACTGTAGATAAAACAGTTGAAGGAGTAGCCTTGTGTAGGGAATGGAACTTGTCTTTCAACTGTGCCCCAAATCTTTGTCTTATCTCAAACTTTTGGGTTGTCCAAGCAGACTTTTATATTTTTAAAAAATTTTAACATTTATTTATCTTAGAGAGTGTGCATGTATGCATGCAAGTGGGGGGTGGGCAGAGAGGGAGACACAAAATCTGAAGCAGGCTCCAGGCTCTGAGCTGTCAGCACAGAGCCCGATGGGGGGCTCTAACTTAGAAACCATGAGATCATGACATGAGCCCGTCAGATGCTTAGCTGACTGAGCCACCCAGGTGCTCCGACATTTCACATTTTCAGTAGCTCTCTGTAGCTGAGGATATGCCAGGACCTGTCATTGTTCCGAAGGGGAAGTTCTCAGCACCTACATTCAGGTTGACTAGAAGCCAGATACTCAGGTAATAAGTTTTTTAAGTATGCAGATACATACAGTCCTATGGGACTATAAACATAAATCCTGTTAGCCAGGTGACCTGGTGGTGGTCTCCTGGTGGCCATTATAGAAATTGGGGTTCTAGACAAGTGTATAGGCTCTTTTATGGAAGATACTGGGGAGCTGGAGGAAGGCAGAGTACCAAGAAGACCTTTGTAGCTAGAGTTTCTTAGGAATATCTTTATATAGTCCACCAGATACATGCCAAGCCTACCCCTGAGGCCAAAGCTCAAGGACAAACAGAGGCTTCCTTCATGGAAAGCCGGGGGGTGTGCCTAAATCTGCTGTCTGTGCAATGCCCTGGGTGTGGCAACCTGTGTACAACTATTTCTCTGATTGCCACAGTCCCATAGGATCGAGAAAGACAAGTTCCCCTGGCCACCAGAGCCTGGAAGTCAAGGTGTGTCCGCTGGGCAGTGACCGCAAAAATCCTGATGCCAGATATAAAAACCAGGACACCAGCTCTGTGTAAAGCTCTTCCCCCAAAGAAGACATTGGCACTCTGGAGCTCAGCAGATATAGATTACAAAGATAGCTCCTTCCCTCAAAGGTCTCTGGAAAGGATTCAAGTCAGCCCTTAGATGCCGCCTATTTAAATAGAAGCCTGAACCTTAGGTCACAGCCAAAATGTTTACCTAATAGGCCTTATTCACAGAAGGACTAAGCTCCTGGATCTGTTGCTTCTTGCTGTGCACTGGGGGAGGTAACTATTTAAGAACTCCTTCTCTGTTTGTTGAAGTCCTGTGGGACTTAAAATCCTAAGCCCAGGTACATGCTGCCTACAGCAGACTCACTTTAGATATAAGGACATACACAGACTGAAAGTGAAGAGATGGAATAAGGTATTCTATATCAATGGAAGCCAACAGAAAGCTGAAGTAGTGATATCAGACAAATTGAACTTTAAAGTGAAGACTATAATAGACAAATATGGGTGTTACATAATGATAAAGGGCTCAGTCCAACAGGAGGATATAATATTTCTAACTATTTATGTACCCAACATAGAAGTGCTAATATACAAAAGCAAATATTAATAGACTTAAAGGGTGAAATAGACAGCAATGCAATACTAGTGGGTGGGGGTTTTATACCCCATTGACATCAGTGAAGAAATCATCCAGACAGGAAAAATAATAAGGAAAACATTGACCTGATATCAAAACCAGACAGGGATGCCACAGGAAAAGAAAATCTAGGCCAATATCCCTGAAGAATATAGATGCAAAAATCCTCAACAAAATATTAGCAAACTGAATTCAACAGTACATTAAAAGGTATCATACACCAGGATCAAGCGGGATATTTATTCCAGGGATGCAAGGATGGCTCAACATCTGTAAATCAATCAATGTGATACACCATATTAACAAATAGAAAGATAAAAATTATATGATCTCAAAATGCAGGAAAGGCATTTGACAAAATTCACCTTCCATTTATAATTAAAAACTCTTAACAAAATGGTTATAGATGCAGTGTACTATACTACATACAATAAGGGCATATACAACAAGGCCACAACTAATACTGTTCCTTTCAGGAGCAAGACAAGGATGCCCACTCTTGTCACTTCTATTCAACATAGTATTGGAAGTCCTCACCAGAAAAATTAGGCAAAAAAGGAAATAAAAGCCATCAAAATGGAAAAGGAATTAGCAAACCTTTCACTGTTTGCAGATAGCATGATATATTTAGAAAACCCTAAAGGCTCCATCAAAAAACTGTTAGTACTAATAAGTGAATTGAGTAAAATTTCAGGAAAGAAAATAAGTGAACAAAAATTTATTGTATTTCAATACACTGATAACAAACTTTCAGACAGATAAAATAATTCCATTTACAAATGCATCAAAAATATTAGATTTCCTTGGATAAATTTAGTCAAGTATGTGAAAGATCACTATGCTAAAAACTGAGACATTAATGGAAGAAATTGAAGAAGACAAAAATAAATGGAAAAATACACTTTACTTATAAATTGGAAGAGTCAGTATTATTAAAATGTCCATACTATCCAAAATAATCTTTAGATTCAGCCATTCACTCTGCCTTTGTCTTTATGTTTTCCTTCCCTCCATTCTTTCTCTGCTTTGACCTTGGTCAGATAGGGATGAGAAGAGCTAATGAGAACCACCCTGGGGTCTTCATGCTTCTCCCATTTTCAGGGTTGAATCTTGTGTCTTCTCCACTCATTCCACTCTTCATTTCCAACCTTACTTCTACCACAGTTCAAGCACCAGATGTAATGTTTCCAGCGGAGTTGTATGGATTAATTTCAGTCCCTTGTAAATACACCTGGGTCAGGCTAGGAGCATTTAGGAGGGGAGCCAGAATTGCTTTGTGAACTGAATGTATTTTTATGCAATTTTGAGTGGCTTTCAACCCCTGAGATGAATGGTTTTGTCTTACAGATTGTAATTATATAGTATTAGTAAATACTCTGTGTTTGAAAGTTTGGGAATAATAATAATCACATCTACATGATGCCTGTAAGCACAACAATATTTATATATGAGTAAATAAAACCATGTTTTAACTTGGAAAAAAAGGAATTTTCCAAGAAATAGAGCAAATAATCCCAAAACTTATATGGAACCACAAAAAAGTCCTACAGCACCAAAGCAATTTTGAGATAGAATAAAATTGGAGGCATCATGCTCCTTGATTCAGACTGTATGACAAAACTACAGTAAGTAAAACTGTATGGTATTGGCATAAAAACAGACCCATAAATCAAAGGAACAGAATAGAGAGCCCAGAAATAAACACACAAGTAAATGGTCAATTAATTTATAGTAAAGGAGCCAAGAGTATATAATGTGGAAAGGACAGTGTCTTTCATAAATGCTGGAGAACTGGACAGCCACATGCAAAAGAATGAAACTTGACCACCATTCTATAGCATACTCAAAAACAGCAACCGATTGAAGACTCGGATGTAAGAGCTGACATAATGAAGCTCTTAGAAGACAACATAAGGGGCCCCTGGGTGGTTCAGTCAGTTAAGTGGCACTTTGGCTCAGGTCCTGATCTACAGTTTGTGGGTTCGAGCCCCGTGTCGGGCTCTGTGCTGACAACTCAGAGCCTGGAGCCTGCTTCAGATTCTGTGTCTCCCTCTCTCTGCCCCTCCCCTACTCCTGCTCTGTCTTTCAAAGATAAATAAATGTTAAAAAAAAAAAAAAAAGACAACATAAGGTATAAGCTCCTTGACATAGGCCTTGGCAATGATTATTATTATTTTTTTTAATCTGACGCCAACAGCAAAAAGCAATGAAAGGAAAAATAAATTAACTGGGACTACATAACACTTAAAAGCTTCTGCATAGCAAAGGAAACCATCAAGAAAATGAAAAGTTGTCTTAATGGAATTAAACTTGCAAATCATAAATCTGATAAGGGACTGATTCCAACATCTATAAAGACCCCAAAAAACTCAATAGTGAAAACCAAACAATCTGATTTTTAAAAGGGGGAGGGGGGCTGAATCTGAATAGACATTTTTTTTAAAGACTTACAAATAGCCGACAGGTACTTGAATGATGCTGAACGTCATTCATCATCATGGAAATACAAATCAGAACCACAGTGAGATACCACCTTATAACTATTAGAATGACTATTAAAAGGACAAGAAATACCAAGTGTTAGCAAGGATATAGAGAATGAATCCTCATGCACTGTTGGTGGAAATATAAATTGGTTTGTCCACTGTGGAAATCAGTATGGAGTTTTCTCAAAAACTTTAAAGTAGAAATATAACCCAGCAATTACATTTTTTGGGTATTTATCCAAAGAAGACCAAAACACTAACTCAAAATGATATATATACCCCATGCTCATTGCAGCATTATTTACCATAGCCAAGATATTGAAAGTTTCCATCAGTGAATAAATGGCTAAAGAAATTGGCTTATAGGGGTGCCTGGGTGGCTCAGTTGGTTGGGCCTCTGACTCTAGCTCAGGTCATGATCTCACATTCGTGGGTTTGAGCCCAGAGTCAGGCTCTGTGCTGACAGCTCAAAACCTGGAGCCTGCTTGGGATTCTGTGTCTCCCTCTCTCTCTGCCCCTCCCCCAACTTGTGCTCTGTCTCTCTCAAAAATTAACAAACACTTACACAAACAAACAAACCCTCATAGATTGGTAGTTGCCAGAGGTAGATGGGTTAATGGGTGAGTAAATGGGTAAAGGAGATATAAATTTATTTTAAAAATAAAAACCTTTTCATGTACTGGTGAGTTGTATTTATAACCTATAACTTAAAATTATTCATTGTAAAAACTTCCTTTGCCCTATTTTCAGATAAAATATTCTTATATATAAAATAATAGAATAAGAAAATATTTAATTTGCAACCCATAAACAGTTTAACTGCTTTAATTCTTTTTTGTGTACAGGAAGATAGAAATAATAACATAAAGAAACTGCAATAATAATTACTAAAAATAGTAAAAAAAAAAAAAAAACCCAAAAAACTTCTTTCTTTGTTTAGTAGTTTATTACTGAAAAACCACCAGAAAAATTTCACTCTTGAAATCGCTAAAATGTTTTTACCTTTTGATGATGTCACTCCACAGTAAGAATCATGATTTGTAAGGTTGACTACCTCATAAAAAATGTCAATTCTTTATATTTGGCAGCTATTTCAAGTATTCCAACTCAAAATAAATTAAAAAAATTTTTTTTGTTCATTTATTTTGAGAGAGAGAGAGCAGAGGAGGGGCAGAGAGAAAGGGAGACAGGAGATCTGAAGTGGGCTCTGCATGGGCAGCATAGAACCTAATGCGAGGCTCAAATCCACAAACCACGAGATCATGACCTGAGCTGAAGTCAGATGTTTAACCAAATGAGCCACCAACTCAAAATAAATTTGATAGGGGAGTCTTATCCCACAATCCTGGGATTTATTTAGTGTGGAAGGATATTTCTGAATATTAGTAAGATGGAGTAAGGCAGATAAATAACTATTATCCTGTACATTGTTTCACATTGAGAATGTTTCAGTGTTCATATTGTTCAAGATATATTTTCCCCCGAAAATTTCTTATTTTGATGAAAGTATGAACTGAAGGTAGGTGAGTGAGTAGATGTGAACAAGATGATTTTAAACTAAGCAGTTTCAATTATCTATGAAAAGTTTGAATTTTTTGTTCATTTTGCTTTGCTTTTTGCTTTTAAGTATTGTCTATAAAAACATTCAGACAAGGCAGTACATAAACCTTGGAAATAACCTTATTTCTGCTTATATATTGCAGTATACACAGAAATTAAATCCCATACAAAGATATGAATCTGCAGTGAGAGCTTCTATAGAAAAATGCAAAAATATTGAGCATGACTAACAAATACACATGTTGTATTTCTGTTCTCAGTAACAGTACGTGTTCAGGATAGTGTAGTAATAGATTTTTAAAAATCTATTTTATCTTAATAAAACCATTTTAATAAACTTTGGGCATTGAAACGTTTCTATCTCTGAACTTTCTCCCCTTCTGATTCCCCTGGTCCCAAAATTGGACCCTGACTGGGCCCAACAGCTCACTCAACTGAGGTTAGCAACATTGAGGGACATGTCCCTAATGGCTGTGTTACTGTAGAAGGTTTCCATGTCCCAAGAGGTCCTCTTGTCTTCTGTTACTCTGTTCATAGCCACACCCTTATGGCTAAAATGTCTGCCGGGGCCAACTCTAGATACAGTTTTCCTTGTTGATGGGGAAGTCATGGTGGCTGGCTGAAGCAGTCTGTTGCACATCATGTGTGGTCCATGTCAAGAAAAATGATAACCTCAGTGTGTAGATGGGGAGACAGAAGGACTTAGGCATATATGTAGACAGCCAGAGGTCAAAAGGAAACATCATCTTAGCCCCACAGACTTGGGCATGCCAGATTCTATCCCAGATTGCTACGTTGCTGGGGGTTGGGAGTCACTAGTTGGCACCTTGGAGAGAGGCTCACCTTGGAAGAACGTGCTATATAACATCTATGAGTGATCAAATGAGCATTTTGTGTAAATGGACGGTAATGTGCTTGTATGGGCATTATTGGAAGGTCACTAACATAATATTCTATTATGATCTTATCTGCAAGCTTATGTAATTCTTTTAGAAGCTCTTACCAGTTTCATTGTTTCTTCCGTATGTATTGCTCACCTGCTGAGTCACTTAGCCATGAGACTTGAAGAACCAGGGTCTCTAACTCATGTTTCATCACTTAATGTTTTTTTGGGGGGTTATTTATATTTGTTTATATATTTCTAAAAGCCTCTTCCAATTCTCGTATGTGTATAATAGGGTAGATATAAATAAATTTAAATGTTACTATATAAAAAATGCAAATGCTAAAAGGGAGCAACATGATCATTTATTACATTTGTGATGCTCATTTGATAAGAAATTATCATTTGTTTGCAAGAAGTGTAGCTTTTTCTGGTTTTAAAATGGCAGATCCGGTTTGCTCCATTGGTCCTTACGAGCAGACGTTGTGATGTATTAGGTCAGCTCATCAACAGATTCTGTAAAATAGTATAACTTTCTTTCTTTCTTTCATAGTATGATTAAAGGTCAGTTCCAAAAAAATTTTTTTGTGTGTAAAATTCTGAAGGATATACAATTCATTCTCCTTTAAAATTTAAGGTTTAAAATTGACCTTAAAATACTACACCATAAAATTGACCTTCACTTACTACATGGATAGTAAAAATTCTATCTTTGGAGAAAGGTTGGTCCGAAATTTGTATATTCCACATAATTTTGGCCTATCAGCAGTTTGCCTTTTCTCAACCAATAAAATGTTATTATGTCACTGACTTGCAGGGAGGTGAAAAATAGCTTTATGAAACCACTTCCTAAGGCAGTCAGTCACGTAATCCTAGTCTATGCCATTACCATTATTCATGTATTTTGAAGTCTCTCCCATGTTTATCTTCCTTGGAAAACTTTGAACCGTGACATATTGTTGAAGTGTTAAGAACCCAGGAGAGTGCCTAGTTTGTGGCATGTACTCAGTAGTTTTGTTGTGTAATAGAAGGGATTAATGAAGATAATTACATAATCCCATTCATCTGCTTTGTGCTTCACAGTACATGCTACTTGGAAATATTATTTATTTTTGTTATTCCTTTGGCCCATTTCATCACCTGTATTCAGTTGTGATAGGCACTATCTCATTATTTATGTTTGAAATCAAGCAGTAGAGTGTTGGACACTTTAGGCTTTGGAGTCAGATATGGGGGTGAATTATAGCTCTTCCACATTTGAAATCTGGATTATTGAATATATTAACCTCACTTTTATCTCTGCATTTGTAAAATGGGTGTGAAGTAGAACCCACTTCACAGAGTGGTCTGCGAAGTACTTGGCCTGGCACATAGTAAGTGCTCGATAAAAACAAGTTTTATTCAGATAGTTGACTTTCCCTTCATGCTAAACAAGCCTAATTTCTTTAACCTGACTAATTAAAGTCTAGTTATCCAGTAGTTCAATTCTCCTTAATTTCAGTTAGCTGGAGAAATGTTTATAATTTAGGGAAAAGGCTCATGGTAGATTAGTATCATCTAGTTAATAATGCCATCTGCTTCCTAGGTTAAATTTTGCCTCATATTATTAATTATGGGAATTTCTTTCCTTGTCTTGATTGCTGTCTTTAAAATGTTACATTTGTTGAAGAAATCAGATTTCTTTTTATTTCAGATTGTTTATTTTTTGGTTATATGCAGAATTTCAGCACAGCTGATTTTATCTGTAGACCTTTACATCCCCGTAGTGGGTGCTAAAATAAATAAGGTGAATTTTGTAAGATTGTGGTTTTAATACCCTGAATGTCATGAAGTCCCCAAAATAACGAGCGCTGGCTTAGATGTCAGAAGCCCTTCATTCTAACTTTTATTCTTTTGGTTATTAATTTGTGACCATGGGCAAGTCATTTAACTTCACTCTTTTTCATTTTCCTCTTCATTTCTTGCCTTCTCTACCTCACAGAATCTTTATGAGGATGAAATGAGAAGATATTTGGGGATGGTAAAAATTGTAGAAATCTAAGGTTAGTGTTAAGGCAGTGTTTTGTGATGTTAATTTTCTAGAGGAGAGAGATCATAACTTAGGCTGAGGTAATGAAAGTGTGTCTATTTACTTGACTTTTTATACCAGATCAATGTCAGAAATATTCAGGAACTGTGTTTAATGATTTTTTTAATAGTTTCCTTTGAAAGAAAATTTGCAGAGTCATCACACAGTAGCTTGTTGATTGTGTCCCCTCCCCAGCATTGGCTGCTACTCCAGTGCTGTGGGTCTTTCAGCTGAAGGCCCAGTTTAAGTAAATGTCAGTCAGCAGATAGAGGTGCAGGAACCTCCTGAACACAGCTGAACTTACCAGTGTTTGTCCTTTTAGCTTGTGAGCCCCAAGGACTTCTGTTTCCTCAGCCATGTTGATATTTATGTATGTTACCATAATTACTCCTAAATGGCCATGCCCTCCTGCATTGTTTCCTTTCTTGATAAGTACCTGGAGCTTTTGAACCTTGGGGAGTTCATTGAAGCCTGTGTATGGAGCTGTTCCCTTTTAGCCTTTCTTAGTTCTTAGGGTTACACTGAGATCAAATGGAAACGGAGCATTATGGGCTAAATTGCGTCCCTCCAAAGTTCGTATGTTGACTTCCTAACCTCAGTGACCAGAGGACATGATTACATTTGGAGATAGGGCGGAGGTAACTAAGGTAACTCCACTATGAGTGGGATCCCGAGGAGAAGAGGATGAAACCTAGTGATGAGCTTGCACCGAAGAAAGACCATGTGGAGACAGGAAGAGACCCCGGGCTGTGCTTGCAGGGCAAGACCAGGTGGAGACACTCAGAAGGCAGCCATCTACAAGTCCAGGAGAGGGGCCTCCAGAGACCCCAAACCTGCTGACACCTTGGTCTTGGACTTCTGCCCTTCAGAACAGTGAGAAAATATGTTTCTGTTGTTTGAGCCTCCCAGCTCTAGCAAACAAATAGATCTGGGTGCTGGGCGTTTTCCACTGGGAGTGTAAGAAACCCCACTGGGAGCCTTGAAAAGCCTCCATAATCCACATGTAAATACAGTTTTAGTTTGACTTTAGTAGAGTTCACAGATTTTACAGCTTGTAAATTCATTTTTTTTTAAAAGGTAGAAGTGATAGCAAAGTTGCTTTTAGGCACAGAAAAGACAAAGAGAACAGTATTTGAGATAGTTTACTTAAAAGCTTACTTTTAGGGGTGCCTGGGTGGCTCAGCTCAGTTGGTTGAGTGTCTGACTTGATGACCGTTCAGGTGTGATCTCATGGTTTCATGGGTTCAAGCCCCATTAGGGCCTTGGGCACTATCTGCCTGGAACCTGCCTGGGATTCTCCCTGTCTCCTGTGCTCTCTTGCTCTCTTCCCCTTCTCCCTCCCCCCCAAATGTTGCGCTCGCGCTCTCTCTCTCTCTCTCTCTTTCTCTCTCTCTTTCTCTCTCTCTCTCTCTCCCTCCCTCCCTTTGTCTCTCAAAATAAATAAATAAATGAACTTCAAAAAAAATTTGCCTTGGGGCACGTGGGTGGCTCAGTTGGTGAAGCATCCAACTTTGGCTCAGGTCATAATCTCGAAGTCTGAATTTAAGCGCTGCGTCAGGCTCTGTGCTGACAGCTCAGAGCCTGGGGCCTCCTTCAGAGTCTGTCTTCCTCTCTCTCTGCCACTTCCCTGCTTGTGCACTCTCTCTCTTAAAAATAAACATTAAAAAAAAAATTTTTTTAAAAACTTAACATATTTCATAGTTTGATATACTTTTGTATTTAAAACTATGGAAGAATTGTTACTAATGGTTTAACATTTCTTTAAGACACATAACCACGGTAAGTTCTTTTGATGTTTTTCTGTGATTTTAAATCCTTACATTCCTATGTTAGTAACTCAGAACAAGTGTTTTGATGTTAATATAAATGAAATAGTCTAAATTATGTATGAAATTTTGGTGTGGGGGATATCCTCTGTTTACTTCATTAATGATTTATACTTGGCTTAATTTTGATTTTTGAATATTAAATCCTATTCATAAAATGGCTATTCACTGAAATGGCCATTTTTATTTTTTAGATTATTTTTTAACGTTTATGTATTTTTGAGAGACAGAGATCATGTGCAGGGGAGGGGCAGGGAGATGCAGAATCTGAAGCAGGCTCCAGGCTCTGAGCTGTCAGCACAGAGCCCGACGTGAGGCTCGAACCCACGAACTGTGAGATCATGACCTGAGCTGAAGTTGGATGCTCAACTGACTGAGCCACCCAGTTGCCCCCTGAAGTGGCCATTTTTAAAATAAGATATTGATACTGGCTTTTCATACGTAGTGCTGTACAGTTTTAAAATGCTTGCATAGGCACAACATCATCCAGTCCTCCAAAAATCTTTTAGAGTTAGCATTATTCTCTTAATTTTCTAGGAAAGGATTCCCAGAGAGGTAGGGATACTTTTCAGAGTCACACAGTGATTTCATGGATCCCATGTTTCCTGAGTCCCCATCGAGAGGTCTTTTTCTGTTTCTTAGACCTAGGGACACCGAGCCCCATGGACTGAGAGAGGTTATTTGATGTGTGTGTGCACATGCGTGTGTATTTCCCTTGTTTCTTGTTCTTCCCTTTGCTCTTCTGGTAATTTGTAGCAAGTATTTTGCTATGGGAGTGGTGATGTGCACGTTCTCTTTTTCCTTTCGGGTGCTCGTGTGCACATACATGGGTATGTATGCGCAGCGCTATCAAAATATAACTTGAAGCAGTGGACAGATTAGTCTTGTCATCTGTAAGCTTGGCTAGTAGGATGGGTGCAACTACTGGCTGAAAAAATATTTTAAAATGTGCATAACTGTTACTTCTTATTTTAGTGGATACCAGAATCTGTTTATAATAGTGAAAGGATAGGTCTCAACATTTGTTTCTCTGGAAACACCTCATCTGTAATCTTCTGCTCCTAAGGTAGACAACCTTTATGAGGGTTATGTGTTAGTATTCAGATCATTATTAAGCCAGCTCATTGTTCCTCAGGCTTAATACTAAATCCCTGTCTTTCACGTTTCCTAGCAACAGACTCTTACGTGGAGGATGCAGAAGGAAAGGCCATTGGGGACTTGCTCTGCATTTCTCAAACAGCATCTGAAAAATAGCACCCAGACTGCATTGTTTCTCTTCACTGTTTTTACTGAAAGCTTGCCTTTTATGTTTATTAGCTTCTAGGAGTAAATGGCCATAGAGGATGAACATGAAAAATTGAGTAGTGATGATGAAACATTAAAGTCAAATTATTGGACATTTTCATTACTAGTAAAATTTTTTTATAGTCATTGCTATTTATGTGTATCTTGAAATGATGGTTACTGGGATAAGGAGATGAAGTCAGTTCTGTTATATACTTGAGAATTAAGGCCCTTATTATTATAAAGTTATTCCTCTTAGGTGCCTAATAAGTACTTGTTCATAATTGTAAAATAAGATGCATCTTCAGTTTTTCATTTCCTTAAAAGGAGGACAGTGTACCGTAAATTTATTTTATATGTATGTGAATGTAACTCTTTGTACACACACCAGTGAATTTTAAACCTTTAGACTGACAAATTGAAAAACACTTTCTGAGCTAAATGATATATTTCATTACGTTTAAGCAATAAATAAATAAACAACTCATTCCCAATTTCTCTCTACGAGAAATTGATAGTAAATTCGACATTGAGGTTTTAGCACATTTAAAAGAGAAACTGTGATTTTTATACTTTATTATATTTTTATTTTCTTTTAATCTTAACACTTAATTTTGGTGGCCTAAAGTGTAACATATAATGATATTTACCTGTTAATGATATTAAGATCTACTAGAAAAAAAATGCCTTTTGGATGACAAGAGTCTGAGTGAGGTCTCTTTGCTTAACTGTCATTGTGCTGTTTGCCGTAACTGACCTGTTTGCCGTAACTGACCCGAGGAGAGGGAGCGGAAGGAGAAGAGTGACGGGGACGGGGGAAGAGAGAGCAAGAGGAAAACGGGAGGAAAGATGAAACATGAGTAAAAGCAGTGGTTATGATGAGTGAGACGTGGAGAGTGGAATCCAGTGGAGCTGCTGCCTCTCTCTTCTCCCTCTACCGCCTCGGTAAAAGTAATGTTCTGGTTTTGTTCTCCCAGTAGTGAGTGTGCTAACTCACTCGCACCTGCCAGTGTGCACTGGTGCCATCCGTGCAATAGATATCCAGCATGAAGAAGGAATTAAAGTAGAAAACATAATCATGTGGGTCCTTGAGTGTGAGCTGAGCACCGTTGTCTTCATGTCAAATGAAGACTTGGGCTAGGTCAGTTCTTTCCTAAGAGCCAGTCTGGCGGCCTGTGCTGATCCGTAGAGGTTTTTTTTTTTTTTGTTTTTTTTAGCCAATTTAGAAAACTAAGTATTTTATAGTTGGTTCATAATTTAGTGTTAACTTCATGGGATTTGAACTTTTTAATCTTTTAAAAATATTTTTAAAAATTTTTATGTTTATTTATTCTGAGAGTGAGTGTGCATGCGTGAGCAAGCAGGGAGGGGCAGAGAGAAAGAATCTGCACTGATGGTGCAGAGCATGATGTGGGGCTTGAACTCGGTAACTGTGAGATAATGACCTGAACCAAAATCAAGAGTTAGTAGATGTTTAAGTGATTGAACCGCCCATGCATCCCAAAATTCTTTTTTCTACTCACTGAGTCCAACTCTGCTTTGAAGAACTGCTCTTTCTCATGGGAAAGCAGAGTTCTCACGCCCTGTTCCCCACTTAAAAATTTTTCATGTTTTCATTATTTTTTGAGAGAGAGAGAGAGAGAGAGAACATGCAGGGCAGGGACAGAAAGGGAGACAGAGGATCCAAAGTGGGCTCCGTGTTGGTAGGTTGACAGCAGTGAGTCCCGTGTGGGGCGTGGACGCTCAACCAACTAAGCCACCCAGGCACCTTTCCCCTCCAGTTTTTTTAAGTCCATTTGATTTTAAACTTCAGTTTCATATCTGAGTTAAGGCTTTGCCCTTCATCTCAGATGAGCTCAGAGTGACATTGTTGTCCAACCAAATGTTTCCGTCACTCGGTTGCTGTGCCCTAATCCCGCCCTTTCCCATTGACCGCCTGTCACTCCAACGATCCTTTACTCTTCACTTCTCCCTGCTTCTTGTTTAATAGACACAGGGGCAGGTTGGCAAGGAAACTTCCTAAATGCGTGCCTTGCTAGTAGGCAATGAAATGTTGGTCTTTTCCATTCGTGCAGGCACCTCTTATCTTTATGGGTGATTTTCCTGGTCTCTGTCTGTTGCCTTGAAATGTGAGGACCACCCCTCTCTTCTCACATGTGCTTCTCTAACATATATGTTATTACTTAATTGCTCCTTGGGTCCATCACTACTTTGGACACAGTTCAGAGTCAAAAAAAATCTCCTACTGACTATGATACTAGTTTTCGCATATGAAAAAATTAGACTGCTTAATATTCATTCTGTGGAAGTACTGCTTCCTATACAAAAATCTTACCCTTTAAATTCTGTTTCTTAATGAAATGTTCAAAGTAGATGACAGTTGGTTTATTTTTGTTTCTGGTGGAAAATAAACTGAAAGCTGCCAGTGCCTTATAGCTCACAGTCCTGACTTGGTAAGTCCAAGTGTTTCTTAGACACCCATTTTGCTCTTCTTTGATTTTGAGTTTGCATAAGATCTGAATGAGGTGCATCCACCATTACTTTAACGGTGATTTTAAAAGGGGAAAGAAACAACAACTGTGGCAGGAATTACAGCTTTATGCAAAACACTGGCCATTCCTGAGCTGCCCAGGTGTCTGCTTGTTAGCGTCCAGCCTCAGCAGTGGACCTTGTTCAGGGCTGGCTAGTATGGGGGGAGGTGGAGCAGAGGGAGGGAGCCGGGCCTTTGGGTGGGTGGAAAGGCAGTGGCGAAGCACCCTTCCTTCACAAAGCTAGTAAGGGAGCTGCTGTTGCCCGAGAGAACCTGCACCTGATGGGAGAGAGGGTTTCATCTAGCAGTACGGAGAGCATACTTGCAGTGACCGATTGCAGGGAATCAAAACAAGTTGTAGTTCCCTAGCCAGTGAAACAATATTTTACAATGTTACAAACACAGAAAAGTTGTTTTTGAATGCTGATAACATTGAAAGCTATTTATGAAATGTATAACTAAACAAATGCATAAGTGAATGAATGAGTGAATTTTGAAAGGGAGCGACAAGAGATGAGGTGGGGGAGGGAGGGGTGAAAGGATGTTGCAATGATGAAAAAAGAGAAGACTTGGACCTCCAGGCCTAGGTTTGTAAATTTAATACATTTGAGACTAATTTGAGTGTATGTGAAGTTTGGGTGTATAAGAAGCACTAGTATTTTGAATTTTACTACAGCTTTATTTTAGAGACAGTTGGCATTGCTTAAAGTCTCTAAACTGTGATCACACAGTGCATACATGAAATATGGATGAGGATGTAGTGAAATGTTCCTAGCACAGCTGCCACTAGGCGGCGACATAAAGCCCAGTGTCACTTCTGGATATACTGCAGGTATCTCTTTGCCGCCTTTTGCCCTGTTTCTCCTAGCACTGTATCATCACAGCTACCATTTCCCGGACTTCATGCTTCTCTGGCACATGCTAAGATACCTTTCCTAGAACATGGTAAAACCAGACATACCAGCAATGACACAATACAACTTGTACTTTTGTTAATGTTAAGAACTCAAGTCAGGGAGAGGGTACCTGGGTGGCTCAGTTGGTTAAGCACTGACTTCAGCTCAGGTTGTGATCTTTCGGTTCGTGAGTTCGAGCCCTGTGGGGCTCTGTGCTGACAGTTCAGAGTGTGGAGCCTGCTTCCGATTTTGTGTCTCCCTCTCTCTCTGCCCCTCCCCTGCTTGCTCTCTATCTCTCAAAAATTAATAAACATTAAAAAGAATTTTATTAAAAAAAAAACTCAATCAGGGAAAAATGCACTGCTAAAATAGGTGTCAGAAATAAAAGTCTTAGCTCCTTACAAAAAATATTCATTTATTTATTATTTGAATTTTATTTATACATTCATTGAGTATTTATTGGTTGCTCTGAGTGCTTGGCACCTATTAGACCCTAGGATACTATGGATAAAAGAATTAAAGTCTCTTCTCTGTTAGAAGAAATTCACTCTCTAATGGGAAGATGAGAAATTTACAAGAAAATAAATATGTGGAAGACAGTTTCATGTAGTGAAAGGTAATACTTGAGAAATAGATTCCAGAATGGCCATAGATGTCTAGAATAGATGTATCACAATGCAACTCTCAAGTCCGAGATGTTGAAAACTATTTTCTTCTCTTTGGTTATCTTTTAAAAATCATAACTCTATGTTCAAGAAACAAGGAAAGAACTACCCTATGATTCAGCAGTTGGGCTATTAGGTATTCACCCAAAGGATACAAAAATAAAGATTTGAAGGGATACATGCACCCCAGTATTTATAACAGCCTTATCAACAAGAGCTGATTTATGGAGAGAGCACAAATGTCTGTCAAAGAAGATGTGTGTGTGTGTGTGTGTGTGTGTGTGTATGTGTGTGTAAGTGTATGTATGTATATGCATGAATATATATACACTTACATATGCACATGCATTGGAATATTACTTAGACACCAAAAAGAATGAAGTCTTGCCATTTACCATGGTATGGATGGAGCTATAATGTATTATGCTAAGTGAAGTAAGTCAGTTAGAGAAAGACAAATACCATGTGATTTCATTCATATGTGGAATTTAAGAAACAAAACAGATGAACAGATGAGAAGCAGGGGGTGGGGAGAAGAGATGGAAACAAACCACAAGAGATTCCTAATGATAGAGAATAAACTATGGGTTGAAGGAAGGGGGTGGGTGGGAGATGGCTAGATGGGTGATGGTACTAAGCACTTGTGATGAGCACTGGGTGTTGTATGTAAGCGATGAATCACTGAATTCTATTCCTGAAACCAGTATTGCACTGTATGTGAAATAACTAGAATTTAAATAAAAAATAATTTTTTTAATTTTAAAAGGTTAATAAAATTAGAGCACTAGTCCAGTCATATAGGGAAAACACTAGGAGAATGAAATTGAACACTTGTGGCAAAAAAAAAAAAAAGTCAAGGACATAGTAGTAAACATTACTGAGAGCAAGTTTACATTATTTAGAACTTAATGCATTTTATGGTAATTCTCATCTTAAAATTTTATGAGAACTGTGACAGTTTCCTTATATTTTTAAACTTTTTAAATGAAAAAAAGTTATGTTTCTATTCTTTATTTTTGAGAAAAAGAGACAGAGCATGATCAGGGGAGGGGCACATAGAGAGGGAGACACAGAATCGGAAGCAAGCTCCAGGCTCTGAGCTGTCAGCACAGAACCCAATGTGAGCTTGAACCCACGATCACCTAACCAACTAAGGCACCCTAATTTTCTTATGTTAATCCATACCCTGATCTTTTTCTGAAATAGGATTAATTTCTTTTGGGAGTATTCTCTCAACTAGAAAGTTAATAGTTTTCCCTATAATTTTCTTTTTTGAGAGAGAGAGAGAGCACGCATTTGCAAGGGGGAGGGGCAGAGAGAGAGGGAGACAGAGAATCATAAGCAGGCCTTGTGCTGTCAGCACAGAGACTGACATGGGGCTTGAACTCACAAACTGTGAGATCACAACCTGAGTGGAAATGAACAGTCTGATGCTTAACTGATGAAGCCACCCAGGCGCCCTATCCCTGTAATACATTCTTGTGCTTCTGTGCATATGGCAATGATATTTTTAGCCTTTTTCAGGTCAATCATGAATCTTCTTTCAAGACCTAGTTTCAGTGTCATCTGTTTTGTGTAAATTAGTCTCTGGCATTCCCCATAACCAGCCAGAGCAGGACATCCATTTTTGATCATTTATTCATTCAGAAAATATTTTCAGTTACCTATTAAGTTCTGGGCCCTGAAGATTTATCAGTGAATGAAAGGAAGTCCTCTGAAAATTCTAATGAGGAGAGGTAACCAGTGAACACATAAACTGATGAATGGCAGGTGGTAATAAGGTTAATTAGAAATGGTGATAAGAATTAATGAGCAGATGAAAGATGGTAGATGACAGTGGGATGGAGGGCTTACACTCTTTTATTGGCTGATCCAGGAAGATCAGAAAGGTGGCATGTGTTCAGAAGCTAAAATAAGTGAGGAGAATAAACCAGGCAGCATAGCTAAAGCAGAATTCCTTGGGGAACTGTTGGAGGCAGGGACTGGAAGGGCATTTATCCTGGATGAGAAGGGAGGCCCCTGGAGGGTTGTGAGCAGAGGACTGACCTGGCAGACTTGGGTTTATTTTTTTATTTTTATTTTTTAAATGTTTTTTTATTTATTTTTAATACAGAGAAACAGAGCATGAGAGGGGGAGGGGCAGAGAGAGAAGGAGACACAGAACCAGAAGCAGGCTCCAGGCTCTGAGCTAGCTGTCAGCAGAGAGCCTGATGCGGGGCTCGAACCCACGAATGTGAGATCTGACCTGAGCCGAAGTGGGAGGCTTAACCGACTGAGCCACCCAGGCGCCCCCAGACTTGGGTTTATAAAGGCTCCTCTGGCTCTCCTTTGGCTCGTTTGCTCAGAATAGACTTGACTGAGACAGTGGTTGGATCAGGTCCCTTAAATTGGAGGCTATGGGAATAATCCAGGGACAAGAGGCCTAGGCGTACATGATGGCCTTGGGAAGAGTGCGTAGTGGTAGACTGTATAGTTGACGTGTTTACTTATGCATCAGACGTGAGGTTTGTGAGAAATCAAGGAGTAAAGATGACCTGTGGTTTTTGTTTTGAGCATCCTGAAGGATGGGTAGCCGTTGATTGAGAAAACTGTGGGAGAATCAGTTTATTCTTTTGG
Source organism: Suricata suricatta (assembly GCF_006229205.1). Taxonomy (NCBI): domain Eukaryota; kingdom Metazoa; phylum Chordata; class Mammalia; order Carnivora; family Herpestidae; genus Suricata; species Suricata suricatta. The sequence continues at coordinate 72,375,965 of NC_043709.1, forward strand.
TCAAGGAAGTTAGGAGTTTACTTTCGACTTAGTTTGAGAGGCCTGTAGACATATAAGTGGGAAAAATTGCGGACAGGTGGATGAGCAAATTTTTGGTTCAGGAGACAGGGTGTATTTAGAAATGTGAATTTGGGAATCATTGGTGTATAGGTGGTGTTTGAGATCATGACCATACATGTGTCAATTATAGCACTTCATCATTTTGTCATTGTTGATACAGCTGTCTGTCTGGGTTAAGATCTTTCAGTACAGAGGCTGAATTTTACTTGACATTTTAATCTTTTATTCATGGCAGCTTGGCTGTGGTGTGAGACTGTAGATTTTCATTGGGAGTGTGAGCAACTGGGTTTACTTACAGCCTTATCCAGGGAAAGACATTTCTCATAAAACTAAGAAGTTACAGTTTAAAAGCTACCAAAGGGGAAAATCAGGTTATTAAATGTACAGTTTATGGTCAGAGCTAAAGATTTTATTATCTTTAACTATTTAAATCTTGCTCTCAGTTGCAGTTACCCTTGTGCCTCCAAGAAATACGTTCCTTTGGGTAGCCCGCCTCATTACAGTTGTAACGTAGGTGCGCGCGTGGCAGCTTTACTCCAGACTGATGCCCTGGAGAAATAAACCTCATGTAAACTTAGACCTGTAACCTGTTGGCGAGTACCGTAGATAAGCCTGACGTTTAGACTCTTTGAAATTGGTTGGCTTGATGGTTATGACCTGACCTGTGTCCCCAACCCCCCCCCCGCAACTTCTTTCTGTCTGTCTGTCTGTCTGCCTGCCTGCCTTCCTGCTATGGACTAAATAAAGAAATTGAGAGTATTTAGAAACTTTGGGGCGCCTGAATGGCTCAGTTGGTTAAGCGTCTGACTTCGGCTCAGGTCATGATCTTACCATTCAGGAGTTCAAGTCCTGAGTCAAGCTCTGTGCTGACAGCTCAGAGCCTGGAACCTGCCTCGGATTCTGTATCTCCTTCTCTCTTTCTGCCCTTGCCCCGCTCATGCTGTCTCTCTCAAAAATAAAAACAAAACATTAAAAGAAAAACTTGTCTAGCAGTGGACAGTAATTTTATGTCTTTTGAATCTCATTAAACAGATATATGAATCTCCCATGTCCATTTCTTGTCTTTTTTCATCTTATTATTCTAGTAATTCACTTTATTGTATTTAATAAAATATCAGTCTGCAACAAATCGGAATTTTTAAAAGAAATCTATCCATCACACAGAGTTTGAGGAACAGCATGCAGGTTCATTATATCAGGAGGCTCTTCACTCATTGAGGACTCCGCTAAATCAGTAATTCTCATAGGAGGCAGAGTGGATCAAAATGTAGCCAGCAGGCATCATTAGTATTTCCAGAAAATATATATATTTTGAAAAAAATTCCTCACTCCATTTTTCATGTCATGACTTCTTGATGGGAATATGATACGGGAGCCTGAAGAGAGGTAAAGACGCACTCACTGAACTACTGCAGGAACGTAAAAGAATTAGGGGTTTCTTTACTACTTTGTTGATCTCAAGTCTGATGTTTTGGTGGATAGATTGTAAGATAGACAACCTGGGTTTGGTAAATACTTTTAGCACCCAAACGTTAGGTGTATCTTTGTATGTCAGTATGTTTCATGGTTTTCTAGAAGCAATCTGATCTGCAACCCATCTACGCACCATATACTTAACCTTGTTTCTTAGCTTCTGAAACATTTTTACTCCTTTCATTTATCTTTTTGACACTTCAAAAGGAAATTATCAGGAGACACACTGTGAATTAATAATCATTTTGGTCTGCTCCTTAATGCTCTTCTTAACCATTATTACCTCACATGAATAATTTTGTTTCATTTTTATTAAATAAATGATGGTAATATGCCTCATAGGATGCAATTGATGGCTCGCATGGTGATTTCAGAAAAAGAGAATTAATGGATATGAGGAACAGAAGTAAAGGGAAGCTGTAGGGCTTGTATCAAACCATATGACAATACGAAAGAGCAGGATGAGTATATACGTAGTAAAGGCCTGGGAAGGCCACAGGTGCAGTGGCTTCTTCTAGGTTGTGAGTTTCGGGAGGGTCTCCCCTTGCTATTCATTATCTTGGAACTTCCTAGATGTTAACTGCATATTGTTATTACTACTATTATAGAATTTTTTTTACATATGTCCGTACCCTAAACATGTAAGTAAGATAAGCATGTTGGTGGGTTTGGTACTCTGGTTTTGATGTTCTTGGTTTCAAGGAGCTTAAAAACCACTGTCAAACTCTTCTTTCTCAGTGATGTCCCCAGTGACAGGCTACAAATTCCTTCTTTGGTCTTTGTAAAGCTGTATGGCAGCAAATCTCTGCCAGTTAACAAGCACGTGAAAAGCTATTTGTTTAAGGGCTATTTGTTTTGCTACTTACTAAGCCGTAAAGATGTTGAGAAAAATCTCTCATTCCCTGTAGAATACTTTAAATTTTAGTGAACAAGGGCATTAACCACTTAAAAAATTAAGTGAGAGAAACTATTGGCTCCCCTTTGTGAAACATTACCCAAAAAAGTGTTTTGATTAAAAAACAATCACCCTAAAAATAGTGAATGGAATACATTCACTGGATGTTGTTAGTCCAGAATTTTTTCATTAAACCTTCATAATTACTGGTGGTAATGATTTTCCAATAATTTCCTTTCTCTGTATACAGTATAGCAAATTGTATACTAGTTTCAGTACCAGAAATTTACATTTGAACTGGGCAGAAACGAAAGGTAAATCAAAAAAATTATTTTGGTATCCACTTTTCTTCATTAAGCCCTGTATTTATAAAAAGGTTACATTTCTTATTGCTCTATTATCCGATTTTGTAAACAGCTTATCAAACAGAAAGTGTGGCTGTAAAAGTAAAAGTTTCCTAACCAGCCAAGAAGAATTTGCCCATTCTCTCATTTGGGGGAGAAGCACTGTAGTTCAGAGATGCTGCGGTTGTTGGTCAGAGCACTTCTAGTGTTATTAGAATTGCCTTTAGAGCCAGGTCTTGAGTCAAAAAGCAGTATGTTCCATGCACTCAACAAAAATTTACTGAATGCTTGTATCATTTCTCTCTAGATGCTAAATACAGGGTGGCGACAAAACCACCTTTAGGAGCTCCCAGAGCTTACAGTGTAGCAGGGGAGACAACAGTGATGAAACCATGTTAAGTATTCTTACTAGTAGTACTGAGACCTCAGCAGAAAGGAAACGTGCTTGTGAAAGATGATTTAGAAAAGAAGGGGGAGTGGGTGTTTAAGGAAGGCAAAGGATGAGCAGTAGGTAGCCATAGCTCATCGATGTTTAGTTACTTCTTTTACATCTCAAATGCTTTTATTCAACTAAAAAGTCATTTTCCAGTAAGGCTTGTCTCTGGCTGACTCCACTCCCTTTGCAATTTTTTTTGTCAAAGGATGAAGATTTGTGATCACTGAGTATATGCAAAGTATGCCACTGTTTCTGAACATGGTTCTGAAAGATTTCTAGAAAAATTTTGACCTGTAAATTCATCACCAAAATAATTCTGTAATCTTTCCACAGTGATTCTGAAGGAAATAGGCTTATAAGTTTTGATAGGTTTCTTCAAAAATCAGCCACGTCACTTTATAACCATTCTTAATGGAATGAGAATTAGAAAAGGCCTGTACTCTTTTTAGAGAAGGCTTGCCCACTGCTTTTTCTTCTAGAGAAAAACAGAAGTTTCTTCTGAGACAAAATAATCTCTGTAATCATGAATGAAGTTCTCTTTGGCCCAGTTGCTTGTTCAATGTCTAAATGAAAGTAGAGAAATAGTTTGATACGTGGAAAGATTCGGGACTTGTTTGGACTTTGAAGTCAGGTAAGCATTGACCTTCGCATGTCCTAGCTGTTTGATCTTTGGAAAGTTACTTGGCCTCTCTGAGCTTTTGTTTTCTACTCTAGATGAGATTAATACTATCAATTTCTTAGGTGGCAACGCAGATTAATTTACATAGAGCTTGAATCAAGTAGATGTTACATTTTTTTTTTTTTTTTAGCTCATGGGAACCTTACTCTCTCCAGTCTCTTCAAACCCTACTTTTACCACAGATGTCCAACCTAATGAAATCTAGTCATGAGCTTAAAATACACATGTTGTTTTCATGCTTTCCCTTCTGTTTTTTTAAATTTGATATTGACTAGGAAAACGTGTTAATGTATTACACAACATAGCAGTGGAAGAGTTAGGAGCAGAGAAAGACCATGTATTTGATGTTTTCAAGAAAGAGATTTTATTCTCCATTTAGCCACAAGGCCAGAAAGCTTCAAGAGATGTGTCTACAAGGTGGGAGTTTTGGCTTTGGTAGTTAGAAAGTATTCAAAGAAAAAGTCTTACAGGGGCGCCTGGGTGGCTCAGTCAGTTAAGCGTCCACCTTCGGCTCAGGTCATGATCTCATGATTTGTGGGTTCGAGCCCCGCGTCAGGCTCTGTGCTGACAGCTAGCTCAGAGCCTGGAGCCTGTCTTCGGAATCTGTGTCTCCCTCTCACTCTGCCCCTCCCCTGCTCATGCTTTCTGTCTGTCTGTCTGTCTGTCTCTCTCTCTCAAAAATAAATAAAACATTAAAAAAATAAAAAAGAAAAAGTCTTACATAAAACATTTCACAAGATAGGTCAGTTTGGTTTCTCACATTCAAATGATACATTTCCCATCAAAAGTTAAAACATTATTATAAGTAGAAACACCAGAAATAACATTTATGAATGAAGCATTGTAACTTGGAATGAATCATGGAACTAAAAAGTGTGTTCAAATATAGTCTTCTTCAGCTAGAATATGTCTTTCCTGTTTTCATGTCTCAGGTCATTAATTCACCCTTTGCGGCTCTTATCATTGTCGGCCATGGTAATGCCATCCATAGTGTAAGCTTCTTGAAGGCAAGGACCATTTATCTTTGGACCTGCCACTTAATATAGAGTTCTTTCTGGTGATGACAATAAATTGCATTTGATGGTACTAAAAAGAACTTATTTTAGTGCTGTCACAATAGTTATCTAAGACGATTGTCTAAGGGAACAGCTATCTTGAGGTCTTTTTTTTTTTTTTTTTTTTTAGTCTTATTAGAATACAAGAAGATGAAGTCCTGGGCAAGGCTGGCACCCAGTGACAGCAGTGCCTTCTCTGTGAGTCACATTTTTGAATGATGTTGTCACTGTTGCAGTGTATGAGTTGTTATATTTGGGTACTTGGCTGAGAAGGGAGTGCCACTAGTCTGTTAGTATACATAATTATTTAGAGTGTTCAAATTTAAGAATACGGTTTGACATTTACGTATGTCTTGTGATTTATAAACAAACATACATTATTGAACACTGGTGTGCTTTGACTCTTTAGAGTTGCTATATCCATTTGTGATGCATATTAACAGAAAGTGAAATAAAAACAGTTTCATTTAAAGAGCTGCGTCTGTTCTGTGCACGGGTTGTTTGAAGTTTGGAAAGCTATTCTGATCAAATGAATAAATCTTCATCCAGACAGGTGGCTTACTTGAATACTTACAACCTATTTTCAGATGCCCCCCTGGGAAATCTTACATTTGACTGCAATCTCTAAGCTGTTTTATCTGCCAAGGATAGGCTGGGTGGGAATGGGAATTTTCAATCAAAATTAATGGGACTTGTCATGGAGAAATTTAGAGAATTTCCACTACTCTTCAGTGACACTAATATAGTAAAAAATGTAGGTGTTGTCCAAGCAGTCACTTGAATAAAGCTATTAAGTGGACTTATTTTTGTATGGGAGTTCAGAATGCAGATAGATTATCTTTAAAAGGATGTATGTGGTTAAAATTACTATGTTGGTTTAATGTTAGTAAGTACCCTCCCTGGGCATTATTTACTTTCTATTCCGTAGTAAGTGAAGTGAATTGTTTAAGAGAAGGGGCTTTGGAAGTGAGTCCTCACCAAGTCCTTGCTCTACCAGCTAGCAATTGTGGGATCTGTGAAATGGTAACCATTGTCCCATCTGTGTTGTTATAATTTAATGACGTGTATAAAGAAGTTGACTTCCTTTGTGGAGTAGACTGAGTGCTGAATAAATGATGTCAGTGATGAGGATAATGTTGCTGGCAGGGGTGTGGGAGGGCAGAACTCATATAGAAACCTAGGCACATTTAATGCCAGAGCACATGCTTTTTCCACTGACTCTGATTCTGAAAGAGATGAGAAAGAATGGTATGGAAATGCGCCTTGAATCCAAAATAGTTGTAGGTTTTGAAGCTGAGGAGTTCTTTTAACACATATGCAAGGCATGGAATGTCCTAGGGATAGATAAGCAGTAGAGTCCAGGACCCCAGCTGCATAGAAATTGGTCTGGTGAGGGAGATAAACAGTTAACAAGAAAACAAATAAGTAACCTGACTTCTGATAGCTATGAGTGCTATGAAGAAAGGACAGCCTAAGTGGATAGATTTAACTGACAGGTGTGAGAATAAGAAGACTCTGGTTGCTTAAGCAGCTGGGTGAATGGAGACTTCATTTTGTGCAAAGGGGAATGCTGAAGGAGAAGTGAATTGCTGTGGAGCTGAGCACTATTTTGGCTAGCAGAATTTGAGATGTCAATTAGATATTCAAGTGCAGATGTGAAGTCAGAAGTTGGGTTTGTGAGTCTGGAACTTAGAGGTGGGGTTGGCATGGGAACGTCATGGGAGGCATGTGAGTTGGAGGAGATTAATGGGGAATGCTTACACGAAGAGAAAAGGAGAGATCTGGGCCCCAGGGCATTCCAGAGTTTGGAGGTCAGCTAGAAGAGCTGCAAAGGATCCACCAGCAAAGGAGACACCACCAGCAGGGGCATCTTGTGATGTAGGAGTAAAACCAGGAGAAAGTGGTTTCTGGAACCTAGTGATGAAAGTGTTTCAGGAAGGAAGGAAGGAAGGGATGGAAAAACAACTATTTCCTGATGTTGCTGATAGTTTAGGTTTGATGATTGAATTTGCAAGGTGAAGATAATTGGAAACCTTTATGAGGACGATTTCAGTGGATTGGTCAAGAGAAAGTCTACTTAGAATGGGATTGAGGAGAGAATAGGAGGTGGGAAGTGGAGATATAAAGTCTAGATGATTCTTAAGGAGATTTTCTGTGAACTAGAGCAGAAAAATTAGGTATAAACTAGAAGGTGATGTGGCTTTTTTAAAAGTTAATTTTTCGGTTTCATTTTATAGATGACAGTACATCAGGGTTATATGCTAATGGGAAGGACCCAATAGTTAGAGGAAACTGACGTTGGGATAGAGGGAAGGATAATTATTGTAAGAGCAATGTTCTCCGCAGGCTCAAAGGGACAGAATTCAGATCAAAAGTACAGACATTAGCCTTGTACCAGGGGGTACGGCAGAGCATCTGGGTCAAGATCCAGGGAGATTGCTGTTGTGGTGAGAAGATGAACTAGTTCTCTTCTAATTGCTTCTGTTTTCTCAGTGAAATAAGAACTGAGGTCATTAGCAAGTGCAATATAATGGATGAGTCATGTTAATTAACCAGCATCTGCATAAACTGCATTCTTGGGCAGCAGGCCCTTGGGAGATATGTTTCCCAACAGAAGGTCTTTGGGCTTTGTGGGCTGTGTTCCCTGCCCTACTTTAGTATAAGTGCTATTCCTGTGGTTTTACCTTATGATTCTTATAGATTTCAGTTGAGCAGTGAAGTGTGTGTGAAAAGAAGAAGAGCCTACTTTATACCTTAAGGTTTTCACTGTTTTATCAGATAATTTCCTAAGAAGTTGGGCGTCACAGTCAGTCTATATGCATGCAGTGTTTTCATTTTTCATTGTAGGCATGTGAATTGCTCCATACTCCAATATAAATTATTATGCTTGATAACTATAAATAGTATTTATAGTGAGTCAGAAGATCATGAGAGGAATCACCTATGGATCTCTTCACTACCATGAAGAAACTGTAGCATAGGGATTTTCATACAGCCACAGATGCTGACATGACCTGAGCCAGTTCTGAAATGATGGAAATAAGTTGTGCTTGATAAACTTCTTGTACCTTTTGACAAAGATAGTGACATTTCCAGTTGTCTGTTAATACCAGACCTTTAAAAGAAATAGATATTTATTAGATGAAAAATGTTTAAAGGAGAGATTTTGTATGAATCAAATTGTTTTTAATTTAGTTTGATAATCGATCAGTGAGTTACCTGAAAGCCACAGTGAGGAAACAGACATGTATAACAAATGGACTCAGCTCGAAGGGACTTAAATTAACCTAGTGTTAGCTAAAGAAGTGTGTCAAAGTAGTCATTGTACAAGTCAAAATAAAATGATGTAAGAGGAGTGTGAAAAATAGGAGCAAGCTAATAATTCTGACATTTGAGTCAGATTAGGGAAGAACCCATGGATAAGATGTTATTTGAGCTGGGCCTCAAAGGATGGGTAGAACTTTGGAAGAGAGATTTAGGGTGGGTTTAATCATTCCAGGAACATGAAGAACTTGAAAAAGGCATAGAGGTGTGGCGGTATATGTGTGTCTCTGAGTGGTGACAAGTTCACTGCATCATTGTGGGAGATTTGAAAGCGGGTACCAGACTACTTTGAGCACCATAATAATTTAAGTATTGGGGCAAACTTGAAATTGTGACTTGAATAAAGGAGTGATGTGATTATGACTGCTTATTAGTTTGATTGTTCGCCACCAAGCATGGGCTGGAACTAATAATCTGAAGATATTTGACAAGCATATTTATTGATCCAACCTGAAGCAGGATATAAAGAGCAAAGAGAAAACAAAAAAGAGCCAGTATTCCTAGAAGGAATTTTGTTTTCACCTCTTCCATAAAAGAGACACAAAGCAGGGATATCCTGTTTATTTTTATGTGTAAAACTGGGATTTAATGATTTGATTCTGAATTTGTTGAGTGCCTACAGTTGTTCTACATTATTTGTTTGCTTGGTTGTTTGGTTATATCTTGACTTATTCCCTAAATGATTTTAGGAAGCTTACAGAAAATACATTCAGGAAAGTAGAACTAAAATAAAAATCAAAACATAATGATATGGGAAATTAAGAATTAGAAGAGAAAGTTAACACCAGGGGAGAACTAAGATATATATTATTGACCATAGAGGTATAGACGCTTAGTGACATTGGTTCCATATTTGATTTGAGCCTCCTGGCTGCCATAGCTACAAGGATTGTGCAGTCAGTTGCATGATTCTTATTGTCCTTGAGGGGAGAAAATGAAATAACACTTACACTGGTATTTACATATTTTCTTACATGAGACTTCCTTACAGGGGATGCCCAGTGTGGGTAGTGAAAAATGTCTTCCATGATAGCAGATGTAATAATATGATTTATAAACTGGTTTTTGAAGCATCAGGACACAGTTTGATCATCAAGAAGGTGGATAGGATTATATTTGAAAATTGTGTGCATGCATGCTTCTTGTTGCATTTTTTTAAATGAAATTGTGGAAGTAAAAGAGACTACAATAGTATTTAAAGGACATGCTAAGCGAAATAAGTCAGGCAGAGAAGGACAGATACCATATGTTTGCACTCATAGGTCTAACAGGAGAAACCTAATGGAGGACCATGGGGGAGGGGAAAAGAGAAAGAGAGTTGGGGACAGAGAGGGACACAAATCTTGAGAGACTATTGAATACTGAAAATGAACCTACGGGTGCAGGGGGAGGGAGAGGAGGAAGGGAGGTGGTGGTAATGGCGGGGGGCACTTGTGGGGAGAAGCACTGGGTGTTATATAGAAACCAATGTGACAATAAACTCTTAAAAAAAAAAAAACTTGATGTAGAATCTTAGAGAATGCCTGCAGTTAAGGATAACAGAAGAAAAGGATCCAGCAAAGGTCACTGAAATGGAACCAAAAAAATGTTAGAGATATAAAATTCTCTAGTATCAGAGAAGGTAGGGAATGAGATTTACAAAGGAATTGGTCATTGCATGAAATGTAAAGAGATAAAGAGAATGTCTACCACACTCTTGATATTAGCAATTAGAATTTCATTAGTGACATTTTTAGTGTGAGAGTTTCAATCCAGTGTTGGAAGACTGGGAAGGGGAAGGTGCTTATTACATCATAAAAATGGTGGAAATTGAAAAAGTGTATGTAGACCTATTCATCCAGGAGGTTTAGAGATGAAGGAACTGATGTTTAGTATGATTAGGGTGGAGAGGCTGCTTAAAGGGGAAGATCCCAGAGGAGGAAGGGATAGTAAGATGGGTCACAGAAATAGGAGGTCAGAGAGGATGGGGTTGCTTTCATTGAGCTGGAAGAGGATAAGTTACAGGAACTTATATCAGATGGCTTCAGAATTGGCTTAAGATCTGAGGTAATTTGGAGAGTGAGGTGAAAGTACGTGTGGATAGGGAATCTATTTAGGTCATCACTTGTTAGGTCAGAATACCATTTTAGAACTGACATTTTTGTGGTTATTTAAATGCCATTTTCTGGTTTTAAATATGCCAGTTCTTTGTCTCATTAGAAAGAATTAGCTTGCCTTGCCCCTTTACAGCCACTCAGCTCTCACATGAATGTATTTCTTTTTTATTAAAAGAGCAAATGGGTATATTACAACAAAGTGAAAGAGCTTTATACCAATTGCCTAAATAGAATATTTATGAATAGTACTTTTTAGAAAAGTGCTGGGAGAAATGGTTTTTCACTATTTTCCTAAAACATTTATAGTAACTTGATGAATAATGAATGGGAATAATTTATAAATGCTATATTCTCCACTCAAATAGAACATTTGTTTATACTCCTACATAACAGTTACATCATGGCTATATTTCACATAAAGAGCCATATATTTTTAATGTAAATGTTGCTAAATTAGTTTCATTCAACAAAGTCATAGAATCTTGATGTTTTAAGGGACCTCAGAGGACAGGAAGTTCTAGGACATCCCTGCGAAGCATTCAGCTACACACTGCTTCACTTCTATCTAAAGTGTACATTCAGATGATCATGAGCCCTACTAGAATATAGTCTAAGCCGTGAACAAGTTGAGTAGCAGGATTAGAACCATTTTCACATCTCAGTGTGCTTTTTATATATATGCATGCCCGGAAATATGTAGAAATGAATTTTATTTTGTAATTGAATTTTGCAGTACAGTGGGCATATTGCATTTTTAAAAGTCTAAGCTTCAGCATTCAGGAAAAGTAGACGGATGAAAGCATTTCTAAGTAGAAACTCAGTTTCAGTCAGTATTTTAAATAGACACATCCTGACTCCCTTCACAGATTGCCATTGACCATATGGTAACTGCAGACATGCCTCAAAATAAAACAGCCATATGTAGATTTTCAGATACTGACCTCATCCCTAGAGAGCCATATTTATCTAGAAGGGCATTTCAAACCATATCAAGTAAAATTATGGTTTGTGTCATCTTAGAAGAGTAGGAGAATATGCCTAATGAAAAACAATCACAAATTAAAACCAAAGGTGCGAAGAAAATAAGGTTAGATACTCACAGACATCTAAACGCTGAGGCCTCTGGAGAAATATCTTTCAAATTCTCCTTGCCTGATCATTATATGCAGTAGGATAATACACAGAAGCAGAATTAAACGCTCTCTTGTATCTGGTTGTGAACATAGAATGAGTGAAATTGCTTAGGGCATGATTCTTTGGAGTGCTGTTCACAGGCTCACAGACACATAATGCAAGTATCAGTCTACTGCATGTGCTAATTGAATACCAGTATTTTTCTGGTTCCTTCCATACAATTTCTAGAGTGGGACATATGGAACTTACTTCTCCATTTCCTCTAACGATTGTTTTCTGTTGAAATTCTGCACAGTTTTTCAGAACTTTTAAATTTGTAGGCATGTGTCTATGCATTACATGGAAGTAGGAACAGAATTGTTGTAGCAGTTAGAAAAAAATGTACTCATATCTTCAGCGATATCTCGTTTTCTTCAAGTAGGAATGGAGAAGTCAGAAAGGGGGATGAGCAACTGAAGGTCTGCAAATAATTAGAGATTCTGTAATGGTGATCATTGTAACTATAAAGCCTCATACACATATATATTTTATAGATATATATATGTGTGTATATATATATATATATACATATATATATACACACACACACACACACGTATGTGTGTGTGTATGTATGTGCACATAAAAGAAAAAGGAACATGTTAACACAGGCAAGCCCAGTTCCCATAGGCATTGTGTTTTGCTAGCAGATCTCTCATGTCCAAGTTCTATTTAAATCTGTGAGTTCAGGGATATGCTCTGTGCCTAAAGTTAATAAAATAATATTAATTACTCCTAAGTGTTCATTGTGAGCTTTTCCTTTTCCTTTGCGTTTCTTTTGTTGTAGTAGTATTTTATTGGATTTTGTTGAGTAAGTTGTGTTCCAGGTATAATGCTATCAGGTATATCTTAAATTAAAATTGTCATCCTGAGGGAAATTACCCTAAGCCAGGAACTCTGAAAATTGCACTTTGCCATGGAAGGAGGTCACTGACATTTCTGAACTGATCTTTATAACACATGAGTAAATGTAAACTACGTCCTTTATACAGCTGAGTCCCTTGCTTATGTATCACTGGACCTATACGTAGATATTTGTGAAGATTGATTTTTTAGTTCTATCTTTATTTCTGGTAAGTTAGAAGATAGGCTATTCTGAGCCAGATTTATGAGTAGTTTTTGGAAGTTATTTGAACTTACTCAGATTTATTAATCTCTCCTACCTTTCCAAGTTACCTCATTTTGTTCTTTTTCAGAGTTGCTATGAGTAACAAGATGAGCCTTTAAAAGTAAAAGCTTAAAATTGTATCTTCTGTAAAAATGATAAATTTCTTATGGAAATCAATAGCTTTTTAAAAAATTAAAACTAATGTACCAGCTGGTTAATGTACATAAATTTCCTTTTCAGTATTTACTTTAGGTATCAATCTGAGGTTAGGGTATTCAGTTAACCACTTTAGGCCATAAAATAGTTTTGGCAAGAGAAAGGGATTGTTTTGGTACTGTGTTGTTCTTAGCACATCTTTCTAGAATAAATGAAGCCGTATTCATGGTAGTTAACTGCTCTTCCTATTAAGTTGTATTTGATTGGAAAATACAGTGATTATATTTTGTCATTTGTGTTTCACATTTTATTGATGGATATTTTCTTCTGAATTTTGTAGATTAAAACAAGAAGACCAAGTGACATATCTAATGAGGTTTTTTTTTTTTCTTTAAAAATCCAGGCTTTTATTCATACTTGCTTTGTAGATCAACCTTTCTGCTAAGGTCTTTGGAAGTGACTGGTGGTTTTTTAGTAACTCAGAGCAAGCTCAGCAGCCATGTAAAACTTTTATGGAAAGACCTTAATAATTGCCAAGAGAGCCAGTGCATAAAGCAGGCCAAGTGAGATTTTATTTACATGCTGATGTAGGATACTTTTGGATTGCATCCGTAAGCAAAATAGATTCTAGAATCCCTCATCCACTCTTGGACCTCCAGGGTCCAGTGCATCAGCCTCCTTGGATTTAGCCACTAGACCTTTATGGAGCTCTCCTGCAAGCTTTGCTGTGTCCATGGCTTAGTGTCGTCATTTTAAATCTCACATGTCTTTGTACCTAAACAAATGGAAGATGCAGTTATAATCCTGTTCCTTTTTATACAGCATTTACATTCTGCCGTAAGTGTTATTTATTTTTGGAGTTAAACCCTTATAAATGAAAGAAATGAGTGTTGGAAAATCCATATTTTGAATCAACTCTTCATTTCCGTGAACCCAATACTCTACTTCCTACCCTATTTTGGAGAACTTAGTACTAAATTCTTTTTACAGAATATCTTTATTTCTTATTCTATATTTTATGACTAACATGGATTTTTTTTTTAACATGTAGAAGACCAAGATTTCCCCTCGTCCTGCCTGTTTTTGTTGTTGTCGCTGCCAGAGGTAATTGGAGAGTGGGATTAGAGAGGAGAGTATGGATAGGAGAACTACCTTAGAATTAGCGAATGCATGTACAGCCTTGTATGTTTGGTTCATTTTTACATCTACTTCTTGGCTATTTTTGGAATATTAATGATTTTCTGACAATCATGCTAACAGAAATCAGTCTGTTTTCTTTAAGATGTTATATTTCAAGGTGCCACATATGTTTGCAAGAATCATGTTTCCAGAATCTGGCAGAACATTTGTGATTTTTGGACATTCTGCCCTACTGTAAAATTATGAGCCATTTAATTCGGCCTGATTTTTCTGTCTTTGGTATCTCTGTTCATGGTAATTATCAGATAGAAAACCAAATAGAAAAAGAAAGAACACTAAAAAAATGCATGAATTCTGATTACATTTTCATCTTAATGGAGCTCTTTGAATTGCATTTTTGTGGAATCTTAAAAGTAGAGATGCTTAATTTGTTTACCTGGAAGGAAAACCTGTGTGATTTATTGATAATTTTTAATGTAAAACATTCTAATTCTATTCATCTAGTGGAAAAATTCTACTAGAGGGCTGATGGATAAAATCAGAGCTTCATTATTTGAGTTTTGGTATAATACCATTTTTAATCATCACAATATAACTGAAGTACATGTTGTCACATATGTGCCATGTAAGGCTCAGAAAGGGTAAGGAACCTGCCCACAGTCACACAGCCTCGACATAGCTGAGGTAGATTCAGAGCTAACTGATTGGATTCCCTGATTTGGAGACTCTTGGTCCTTGTACTATTCAGCATTGCTTACAGTTGTGGTATCCTTTAGTAGATGCACGTCCTACATGGTCCTAGATCTTAGTGTGTAATAGAAAAAACGGGTAGGTGAGAGGCTTTTTATATCACTAAGAATGACGACTTGTTATGAAAATACTGCAAAAGACCATTAAGTTAAGAGGATATATTGTTTCACTTAAAAATTACTTTGTCCAAAGACAATGTTACTGTTAAGAATATAGTTTAAGAAAACTATACATTTATTTAAAAAAAGGATACCTCTCTTTGCTCGAGAAAGGTTATATCTGATGTAGTAATTTTTGTATATTTTTTTCCTCAGCAACATACCACACTCTCCTGGCTGTTAGGAACTTCAGAAGACTTACTTGAGAATTCCGGGGCTAGATGGTGCATTTTATGATTGCCATCATTTATGTAGCTACCTTTAATGAAAGAAATTTTAGAATTAAGATAAGAACGAAACAACTTTTTTGGGGGGAAAAATCAGCATTTTAGTAGCATAAAGCCCTATCATCATCTCCTCTTCTAAGCAGAAAAAAAGTCTTTAACAACCTAGGATAATAACGACTTGGATTAACAGTCATTGCATATAGGCCTTAATGAACCGTGATCAGCTCACAAGCACGCATCTGTAGACAACTAACCCTACACAACATCTTGGCAAATTGATCGCCTTAGAAGGATCTCAGAATGTATTGGCATAAATGCCAGACTGTGAAGGAATGATTGAGCCACATGGGTTGAATTTATCAGTAGCAGCAGTCCATTCTTCCAAACAGAACATGTGCCAAGCACCAGCTTGTAATCACAAACATCATCTGCCGCATATTGAAGAGGAAAACAGCACAGATATGCTCAGGATCTTAGTGGTCGTTTATAATTAATCACAATATTGTTTAGCAACTTGCAGTGTATTCAGATTGCTTTATTCCTGAGCTCTCAGTAACCATTATTTGCTCTGGTTCTTTCTTCCTCCTTCTCTCCCCTCCTTTTCCCTCATATTCATTAAACAAATATTTATTGAGTTTCTTCTATTTGCATGACCCTAGGCTAAGTACAATGGGAAACTAAACCTGAGCCATTCACCCCACCCCATGTACTAAAATATGGAAGACACATCAGCCACCTACCCTGCAAAACAAATTAGCCAGCAGTGAGAGCATAAGAGGTATAAAACTGACAGCATGATTCAGATGACAGAATATCTTCTTTTGGAAACGGGGGTGACCTCATAGAACAGGAACATTGTAAGAGACAGAGATGTAAAACTACGAGGCTTCTTTGTATAAAACAGGTTGCCCCAAGATTGTTGAAGCATAGCATATAAGAGAAGAAGTATTGTGAGATAAATCTAGAAAGAGAGTCTGGGGCGGGTGTGTGCCCTTTATCAGCTAGGTCCTAGTGGGTCTGTTACAGACTTTGAGCAGGTAAGTGAAGTGAGTGATCGGTGGTATGCGTTAGCAGACAGGGCAGCGGCCGTGTGGAGAGGCTGGGTGGATCAGGTGGAGACCACATACAAGGCTTTGTCACTGAATACAGGACATGTGTCTTAGTCGGTGTTCGTTGTTAGTGTTCTCCAAAACACAGAAGCAATAGGAGAACTGTTGGGGGCAGGAAGGAGGAAGATTGATTTGTTACAAGGAAAGAGCTCACGTGGTTATGGAGGCTGAGAAGACGGCATAGCCTGCCTGCTGCCGGCTGCAGACCAGCAGAGCGACGGCGTACGTCCCAATCTGAAGCAGAAGACCAGTGTCCCATCTCAGATGTACTGAGAGAACAAACTCTTCGTTCTCGTTTTGTCTTTTTGTTCTATTTAGACCCTCAGTGGATTGGTGGGAGGGCCGTCTGCTTTCCCCAGTCTACCCATTCAAACGTTCATCTTATCCAGAAACACCCTCATAGAAACATCCAGAAATATTGTTTAAATATCTGGTCACTCTGTGACCCAGTCATGTTGACATACAAAATTAACACCTACCGCATGCCAGGAAGTCTGTTACCGCTAATCCTGCTAATGGCCAGTGCCACTCCTGCTCTACCCACTTAAGTGAAGAGAAGAAACGGGCTTAGTGAGGTGGAGTGCCCTGCTGAAAACTTCCCAGTGGCCAAGCAGTGGAGTTGGAATTTCAGCCCTGGTCCGTCTATTCACCACCATCCTCTGCCCTGTGCTGTCTCACCTGTGAGCTGGCTGAGAGTCCATCTAGGGCAGCAGAGAGCTGGGGAGCCACAGATGGCACAGATGCAAAAACAAGAAAATTTCTGATGTTTTGTGGAAAGGAAAGAGGCACACACAGAGTTATTTTCATTAGAATTTAGCAACTGCTGGCTATGGGAAGTAGTAGGAAGAGGGAACGAATTGCCGAATGCCAGGTTTTTAATCTTGATTAATTGCAAGTAAGGTAAAGAGCAAGTTTGAGGTGAGGAATGATGACCTCTGTTTTATATGTACTTGAGCTGGGTTCTTCCCTAGGCCTGAATCCCATACTTTACATGTACCTCAGCGCACTTAAGCTACTGTGGAGTAGTTTATTTTATTTCTGTGGGTGACTCCCTACCCACCTTGATATTAGGAGCTCCTTCGGGGCCTCCTGGTGTTTCTGTACCTAGCACAGAGTAGGCTCACAGAACGTGCCTCATGCATGGTATGTAGGCTAGGAGCACTTGGTCACAGAGGCAGGAGGGAACGGGGGAAGTCCAAGGAAGAAGACATCTTGAAATGCCTGTTGTAAAACTATACCTTGGAACCAGCTAGAGGTGAACAAAAGACTTCCCTGGCAGCATGGAGGGCCTGCTCCACAGATACACCGAGTTTATCATGAAACAGATGTGGTCCGTTTACCTAATTACTTGCAAATGATGCTCACCTCCATGGAGATAAGAATGGTGATGGATTAGAGTAAAATGTATGTTCTGAAACCAGTTAACTCTGGAGTTAAGGCTGGGGACTGTGGCAAGTGAGACCATGAAAAAGAGAAAAAGAGGCGGTTAAGGGATTAGAGTCATGAGCACGGAGCGTGTTTATTACTGTAGTTTCAAAGTGCTTCAGTTCTGTGTTTTGTTATCCCCTTCACAACTGTTTTATGCTAAGGAAAATCAGCTTATGTATGCATATAAAACTTCTTGTCACTTATGGATGAACAAGAAGGTAGCTCAAGTCCTAGCTCTACATGCTTTGTGACCTTGGGAAAGTCACGTGATCCCTCTGTACTTCCTTTGCTCATTAACACCGAATGCTCTCACCTACTTATGGCTCTTCTGATGATGAAAATTGATTCGTAAGGCATGAAGTGCTATTGAAATATTAGAAAACCCATTGAGATTTGAGCAGATGCCTTGAAATCCTTATTGATCTGTTGCTGTCCGGTGGTGGCACATGTCTTCCCTTCTCAAAGGCCTAGTGGGTCCTCTAGTTGTGTCATTGGGTTCTTGCTGAGCTTGATTGCAGCCCCGTCATGGGGCCCCAAATTTGGGAACAGGGAGGGTAACATTTGAAGCTGAGCAATGATTCTTTTGCTCCCAGTGAGGGCCCTGCTTTTCTCCCCAGAGCATCTTTCCTTATAACAAATAACAGAGTCTGTGAAGACTGTTGGCAGTGGGGAAGCCACCTGCAGTTTGCATCTTGTAATTCATTAGTCACACTGTGTTCTGCTTTATCGTCTTTAAGTTTTCTTCAGTACATGGCAAAGTCCACAAATAAATAAAACAAAAGGAAAGGGAAGAATAAGAGCAAGGAAAATCTTGAAGAGATTCCAAGGGTCCTGCATCCTCCACAGTTCTCACTTGATAATCTTGCAGCTGACTTCATCAGTCCAGTTTAATCAAATATTATTGTTGCTTCTAATTAATAACTCCTTTGTGCCCTTGTTTAAGTGAAGGTTATCATCTTTGAATGTTTGAATTTTTTCTTTAGCAAACATTTCACCATATCAGCCCTGTTGACATAGTTTATTTATTTGTAAAGTGGTGTGTGTGTGTGTGTGTGTGTTATGTTTTAGTAGATCTAGTGAGGTATAATTTACATATAACAAATGGTACATAGATAAGGTTTTCTCTGTTGGTACATTTTGACAGATGTGTACACTGTAGAGCCCTCACCACTCAAGATAGTGACCATATCCTTGCCCTCCAAAAACTTTCTTTTTTACTCCTTTTTAACTCTTCCCTGTACAGGCAACTGCTGATCTGCTTTCTTTAAAAAAAAAAAATTTTTTTTTGGATGTTTATTTTGAGAGAGTGGGGAAGGGGCAGAGAACGAAAGGAAGAGAGGGAATCCCAGGCCAGCTCTGCACTGCACAGGGGGTCTCACAAATTCGTGAGATCCTGACCTGAGCTGAAATCAAGAGTTGGACACTTAACTGACTGAGCCACCCAGGTGTCCCTGATCTACTTTCTGTCAAAGCATCGGGGACTTGGAAGAAAGTTTTTAAGTGCAAACTCATTATTTTTAAATAGCTTATAGTATATTCAGGCTATTTTTTGAGTTAACTATGAAAGACTCGGTCTTTTAGAAAATTTATCTATTACATCTAAGATGTTGAATTTGATACCATAAAGTTTTTCCTAATACTCCTTTATTATTTTTTTAAATATCTGTAGACTCTATATCGATTACACTTCTCTTATTCATGACATTGGTAACTTGAATCGTCTCTTTTTTCCTGATTGATCTATGTATTAGCTTCCTATGGCTGATGTAAAAAATCATCACTACAAACTTGGTAGTTTAAAACGGTAGAAATTTATTCTCACTATCTGGTGGCCACACGTTTGAAATTCATTTCACTGGGTTAAAATCAAGGTGTTGGAAGGCTCATGCTCCCTCCAGAGGCTCTAAGGGGACAATTGGTTCTTTGCTTTTCCCAGTTTCTGGTGGAACTGGCATTTCTTGGCTTATGGCTTCATCAGTCCAGTCTGTTCATGGCCACATTGCTTTCTCCTGTCGCATCCTGATTCTCCCTTTGCCATGTCAGAATCCTTAACTTAATTACATCTGCAAAGTTCTTTTATGCCGTCTAAGGTAACATTTAACAGGTTTCAAGGATTAGTTCATGTGCGTATCTTTTGAGGGGCTATTATTCAGCCTCCCAGAGTGTGGCTCAAAATTTATCACTATTATTTATATTACAAAGAACTAACTGGCTTTTGGGTTCGTTGATTTTTTTCCCCCCTCAACTGTCTTTTTATCTGTTTCCTGGATTTCTACTCTACTTTCTATTATTCTTTTTATCGTTTATTTTGTGTTTTCATTTTTCTCTCTTTTTGTGGCTTTGTGAAGTGGAAGCCAAGGTCATTGCTATAAATTTTCCTCTGTTTTACATTACCTCCATTCCACGAAGTTTCATTTGCTGTGTTTTCATATTCTTTCAGTTCAGATACTTTCTAATTTCCCATTATCTCTTTGACCTAGAGAATTGTAGTGTTTAGTTTCCAATATGGATGGAATTTTCCAGTTATTGCTTTCTATTTTAATTTCATTATGGTCCAAGAGCATTCTTTGTATGAATTAAATCCCTCTAAATTAATTGAGACATGTTTTAGAGCTGAGAATATAATCTATCTTGGTAAATATTTCAAGACATTTACCATTTATTTACTGGTGGGAAGAATGTGTATTCTGTTCTTGGTCAGTAGAATGTTTAAATGTCAGGTCAGGTTTGTTGATCATGTTGTTGAAGTCTTCTGTATCTGCTAATTTTCAACTACTTAATTGTTATGAGTTATTGAAAAGAGGGTGATGAAATATTTGAGTATAATAATGGGTTTTTCTACTTCCCCTTGCTGTTATATCAATTTTTGTTTCATATGTTTTGAAGCTTTTATCAAGTGTATTGACATTTAAGATTGTTATGTCCTCTTGATGAATTAGTCCCTTTACTGTTACAGGTTGTGCTTTCCTGCCTTTTTGCTGCATGCCTGATAGTTTTTTATTGTATGCTAGACATGATAAATTTTATCTTACTGCTGAACTTTGTTCTGGGATGCTATTCAATTACTTGGGAGCAGTGGGGTCTTGACATTTAAGCTCTTTTGGATGGTACCCAAGCAATGTTTAATCTAGTACTTTTGATTACTCTTCCTTACACTCTAGGTCTTTCCCTTTGATTGGTACAAACAAGTCCTGGAATGGATTTCTTTAATACCTTCCTGCAGCTCTTTCCTCCAGCCTTGAGTAGTTTCCTCACATACACTCAATAGTGGAATATCCGAGGGGGACCACGGATCTCCAGTGTCCCCTCTCTGTGAATCTCTTCCACTCTGGCACTCTACCCTGGCAACGCTAGCCGCTTTGGCATCCCTGCATTCTGAGCTGCATCTTTTCAATTCAGGGACACCACCAGGGTCTGACTAACTTCTCCTCCTTGTATTGCATCCTGGAACCTTTTTTTTTGAGGTGGTAAGCTTGAGCAATTTTTGTTGGGCTCACTTCTTTTGTTTCCTGAATCTCTGGAGTCGCGATCCTTCATTGCTTACTACCCATTATTATGAGAACTATCGTCTGATACATTTTTCATGGCTCTTTTGATTGGTTTCAAGTTGGAGGTAAATCTGGTAACTGTTAGTTACTCCATCTTGGCTGGAAGTGGAAATCAAGAGCTGGGATTCTATTCACAGTGTGTTCTCGTGCATTTTTAATTGTACCTGGAGAAACACCTGTAGGCTTCACTCACAGGCAGCTGTTAACAGGAATGGCTACACTTACAGGGCTGCCCTCTTCATCCTTTGCTGCTGGAGTACCTGCCACCCGTGCACAGGCACTGTGAATGTTCGTTTTTATGAGGATTTCAGAATGGAGGAAAAAATGAACCCATGTTTGGTTCTTTCATCTGTTGTTTTAGTACATGTTATATTTTGAGTCCAATATGTTTTATTGTGTGGGAATTTGTGTCTCAAAGACAAATAACTTTTTAAAAATTAAGTGTGAAATGTTTGTATACACTAAATGTTTTTACTTACAAAAATAAAATGCAATAAGTAGAGCATGACATTTTAAATTTTCACATATGAACATTCAACCAATTAATATGTTTGATTTTTTCTTCATATCTTCTGTGCTAAAAAAATTAATGATGGTTTGCATTTAAGTCAATTTTATTGCCTAATGAAGCTGGGTTTATAATTTTAATGAAAGGAAAATCTTTCCTTTTATTTATGCATAATCAGATGTGCACAACCGTGACCAGAATTTATCTGTATATTAAAGCCAGTCTAATAACAGAATAGCTGTTGTTTATTTTTACAGGAAATCAAAACCAAGAAAAAGTTAGTATTTTAAAAACTAGAAGATAAAAATGTGACTATTACACAATAGTATATATCTTGTTATTTGGACAAGTCAAACTTTAATCCTAATTTGTCCTAATTTTCTCTTTAGTTCTCTGTCCCCTAAAATCATTATTCCCCAATATGTCCATTGAATCATGGGACAGTTTAATAGTGAAAGTAGATGCCAGCTGCCCACAGATCATAATAGATTCCTTGCAAAGCACTGGTTTCTAGTCTGGGGAGGCTTAGTACTAAAAGATGAAAAAGGGGTTTTATTTGTTTCTGTTTTGTTGTCATTGTTGTTTTAAATTTTCCACAGCACACAAAGTAAATGATCAGCTTCTTCACTTAAATTTTTTTCTTTATGGGAATAGGTGCATCTTTTTGTGACGCAGAGTTTTCAGGTTGTGGCTTATTACAGACTGCCCAATTTGCAGGTGAACCTGCCACCTTTCAGACTGATCCAGATATATTTCACTATTGTCACAGTAAACCTTTCAAAATCTACCTATTTCACACAGCCTTTCTGATACACTGAGTTTCAATACTGCTTTATTTGAAACTAAAACAGTTGACGTTTACAGTGTTTTCACCTTCCTTTCTAGTTGGGTTGTCACTGCATTAAGCTTTGAACGATCATAAGCGCTTCTCTGTCCATATCCTGTCATACCATTTCAGGACAAAATCATTTGCAGTAAATCAAGTTTTTCATGTAATTTTAATCACACCCATGTAGAGATGAATGTTCTCACTTTGATAATGTTCAATTCTAATTAATACCCTGGCTCAACATCCCATATTGACTTTTATAGATAAGACAACACCATATTTTATTCCATTTTTGTGAACTGGAATATTAGATTTCCTAAAGGTTCTTGAAATGGTGAAATTTCCTTGGATTTTGAATTTGACTTGGTTTAGGGTTTTCTAATGAAACTTGGCCTCAAGGAAGAGTGCCTCTAATTAAGCAGTTCACATCCCAGTGATCCTAGGCCATCTCTTCTAACAGCGGGAATACCATGGGTCCTGGGAGTCAACTCTGGCCCCCTCAGGGCACTCTATAAAATGCCTCTTATACCTAAGGTAGAGGTGTACT
Organism: Suricata suricatta; assembly: GCF_006229205.1. Classification (NCBI taxonomy): domain Eukaryota; kingdom Metazoa; phylum Chordata; class Mammalia; order Carnivora; family Herpestidae; genus Suricata; species Suricata suricatta. The sequence goes on from NC_043709.1 coordinate 72,399,008, forward strand.
GAAAGTATTTCGGGGACTGTAAGGGGCACTTGTAGTAATTATGCCCAAACCATAGACATCTGTAAGGTTAGTTACCTTACGTACGGCCTCTGAGGCTCGCATCTACAGCTTTCCAGAATTGATCTAGAGTTCTGACAGAGAGACCAAGGCATCTGTGCCATTTTGAAAACCCATTTATATTTTAAAAATATCACTGAATACCACTTAGGGAACCATTCAAAATCTGGAAAAAAAAAAATATATATGTATACGTTTATATAAAATGGACATTTTTTCTTTTATTATCTTTTGGTAACATTTATTAATAGTATAAACCATATAAACCATAACCAAGTCTGATACCAGGCCCAAATTTCTTAACTTTAACTGAATAGATTAGTAAGAATTTTGTTACTTAAGTCAAATAAGTTGGAATGAATTCTGTTCCTTCTTTAATTGTTTTTAATGAATGCCATTCTTTTGGTTGATTAAAGCAATTTGCCAGTAACTTTGTAAGTAGTTCCATATTGAATGGATTTTAAATAATTGCCAAGGAAGTGGAAAAACGAAGAGTAGTTAATGCAGTTTGTAGGGATTTAAGGAAGAATAATTTCTGACAGTTCCAATTATGTAGGTCTTCCTAGAACCCATAAATTGCTTTAACTTGTTTCTTATTGCTTTTACAGTTTAAACTCAAGTATATACTAAGTCTGTTTTAGAAAATATATCGTGCCCAGATTTCTGTAAATGTGTATACGTTCCATTTTACAATGCCCAGTTATGTTGATTTCACAGAGATTTGGAAAAATCGATCCTAATGGGTACAGTGACTGTGGGAGCTGAAAATAATAGATGTGTCCTTCTTTTTCTTTCTTTCTTAAAAAGCTGGACCTGTGATCTGCAGAATGCTGAGTTATCCCCCAACTCGCCGAGCTTTAACTGTGGGTTGTGGTCTGCAAATGTTCCAGCAGCTCTCAGGCATTAACACCATCATGTATGTATTTCTTTCCTGGTTTTTTACTGAAAAGATTGTGAAGGAATTATTTTACATGGGGAAAAAAAAAGAATAGGACTTCTGGTGATTTGTTATATTAATTCTGTAGGATCCTGCTTTTGGAAGATACTATATAATTTTTAATCCTGTCCATGTGTGGTTTAGAAGGAGGTGATTTATTTTGTTATATTTTATTGGCCTTATTTGAGTTCATAAATTTTTCTTGTACCTCATCTGGTACTTCCTTATATTCTGAGCTAATGAATGCATCGTTTTCATAAGTCATTACATGATCTTGGTTAGAAAGTGAAACAAAAGGGAATCAATCACCTGGCCTTGCCAGAGATTAATGGACACTCAGATAACTAGTTCATTTCCTTTTGGGGCAGTTATAACGCGATGTGATGAGAACATTAATAGAAGATGTTTATTACCACCGTAGTGGGAACAGAGAAGTGAGGAAGACACCAAAGTTTCTTATTGTCTAGTTTCAGATTAATCCCCAAAGTTGTATGAATTTGGGGGTTGGGCAGGATGAATAGGCTGTACCCTGTTTCATTCAGTCAACATTAAACCTATTTTTTATGACCTACTGTATACAAGACACACAGGAGTGAAGAAAGTAGACATGCCTCATAGGCTGGTGTAAATAAGTTACATTTTAATATAGAATTTCAAATTGTGACAAGGGCTGGCAGGACTCTTCCAGTCCTCCACAGAATGCACTTTTAATATCCTAGGTAAGAGAATGTAAGTTAGAGGAAAATCATGAGTTTTGCTGAGAAACTGGTTGTTGGGTGAAAACCTGCTAAATCTTAGAAAAATTCTCCCTCACAACCTATTGGTTAAAATTATTCACCAAAGAAATATAAATTACATAAAATTCAAATTTACTTGGTAAACCGTTTGTATTTAGGACTCTTGATATTTTCCTTTGAAGCCACTTGGGATTATGAGGACTTATTTAGTGATACTTTGAGAGAGTTGGATAAAAGAATTATTAAGAATAATAATTAGGGCCCAATACCCATTAGATTAAATAAGGGTTTGTTAAGAAACTCCACTTTAAACAGTTCCACACTTTTTGTGAATTTGATATGAATCATAGTCCTTGATAGACTACAACTCTCTGCATTACATTTTTAATATTTGGGCCTCTCCTCCTTCCCTCTTATATGTGCTTTCATCTTCCCTCACCTTTATCAGCTCTATAATGGTCTGTCAGGGCAGTACCAAGCATGTTTGTTTTCTGGACACGTGTGCCATGATGGTTCTGTGTCCACCATCCTAAGTGTGGTGGTGAAACAGAATTGTAACGAGGCTGACACCAGACTTCCAAATGATGCAGTGCAGTGACGCCCCATGTGAATATCTATTTTATCAACCTAACCTAAAATGTATTCTCTGTTTCTATTGTTTGTTCTGCCCTTTTCTAGGCATTTAAATTTGCTGGAGTGAAATTTTGTTGTGCTTTTTTTGTATTCCTATAAAACATCACAAAACCAACTCTCATTGATGGGTAGTGGCCGAGGCATGTGTTCTTAGTTGAAATGACTGTCATAGTCCATTCGTAGCTATGTAGCATAAGCAATGCTGATTAAGGCTTTCAGTTTTTTTTAGGTTTATTTTATTTTGACAGAGGGATAGAGAGCAAGTGGGGGAGGGGCAGAGAGAGAGGGAGACAGAATCCCAAGCAGGCTCCATGATGCCAGCACAGAGCCCCATGCAGGGCTCCAACTCATAAACCACAGGCATGACCTGAACCGAAATCAAGAGTAGAAACGATTAGCTGACTGAGCCATCCAGGTGCTCCAAGGTCTTCAAATTTTAATGAGGCATTTATTTCTCCAAATACTCTGTCTTTTCACAGTGAGATCAAGTGATATGAGCCTAAGAACCTGATATTCCTTAATATATATGGTTGTCATTATGTGCTTTGCTTATCACAAACTGTACATAAAAGAGGTAGTGTCGTACAGCTTTTGCTTGCAGTTGAGTATTAATCCTGGAAAGTAGGAAGAATAAAATAAAGTCAATGTTGGCTCGATTTAGATTGCTTCTATGTGACGCAAAACAGATGGCCAACTCCCTGAAGAAATGAATTCGACATTTTAATGTCTGGAGGTTAGAGGGTTAGACACTTAAATGAAAGACACCTATGATAAATGACTGCTGGTTATTCATACTACACAGTTTCAAACATTCATATTTTAAGCCCACAAAACTTAATGCAAATCTTTCATTATAACAGACTGCCCACTGTCATCTTCTGGATGGAAGATGACTGATCTGGAAGTCTTCTATAGTGTTTCCTTCTACTCTTTCTAGTCTGTATTGGGGCGTGCATGTGTGTCTTTTTCCATTCTTATGATTCAGTAAATACTCTCATAAGTTTTATTTCTTCTAATTTAACATAATCTCTTAACTAGAGTCTATTAGTTTATTTTTGTTGTTTTTAGTAGAAAATATTAATTACATTTTTTTATTTAAAAAAAACTCATTTTGTTAATTTGGCTATCTGTTTTTATGGATATTCCTTTATGTATATTTTGTTACTGTTACTCTTTCTTTCCATCTTTTTTCCTGCTAAGTAGGAAACAAAGTAGGCAGTGCTCACAGCCCAAACCTAATAATCTGTAGAAGTTGAAATCTTTTTACAAAGTCCATCTTTCACCTCAGAGTTTATGTGAACCTGAATGATGAGGTATTTGTGAATTCTGTTTCTCACCAAAAGTTCATAGGAAGATCCTATGGAAAAATATTGAAAGAGAAATCATTCTTCCAATTGCATTATATAATCTTACCATGTTTATTTTTCTCTGTTTTCCCTCATAGGATTTTTGTTTCTATTTTCTTGACCTATTTAGTATCCTACCTCAGTCAAGGAAATAGATTTTCTTCTTGGTATATTTAATTTTCACATCCTCTACCATGAAAAAAATATTGTGTGTATATGTCTACGTATTTTTTATTTGTATGATAACTCACATTTGTAGCCTAACCTATACCTTATCTGCTATCCTATCAGTGAGCTTCTAAGTTCTTAAAAAGCATTACATACTTTAAACACTCCATTTAACTTTTAGAAGAAACAATTGTCTAATAGGATTTTAATCACTTAGTAATTTCAAACATGCTGAATAGATGATTTTCTTTTTACAGGAGAGAAAGAACAGAGCAAATGGAGTGCTAGCTTTCCTAATATAAAAGTGTTTATATTATTGCACTCTCTCTCACAGGCCAATAAAATATTTCCACATGTGCTAAAGAGGAAAGGAATGATAGCTGAGTTGGTGATGATTAATGTGGAGGAAGCTTTCTTAAGAAACTCTTACTGTGATCTATTCTAAACTCTATAAAGTCAAGAAAATTTCCATTTCCTATCTAACAAATTTAATCTGGTGACTACTAATACTTGAATCCTTCCCACATTATTATTATTACAGCCAAAATGTATGTATATGTGAGAGGGAGAGAAGGAGAAAAAGTATGAAAAACAAGGAAAACATCTGGTTGTTTAGAGGTTTGATGGCATGTTGCTTCTTTTGAGCAACTTGTAATGAGCTATATCTGATACATTCTTATGATTGTGTAGTCAGTCCATCTTGGACAGGTGGGTGTTATCAGAGTTTTACCTGGGAAGACCCCCAAGTGGTAAAATGGCTCACTTTAAGGTTATACAGAAGATCAACAGTAAAGAGGAGAAAGAAACCCAGAAATTTAAGCTTCTCAGTCAGCTTTAGGTAAAAAGGATTGTTAGGGAATAAATGTCTTTTGGGTACGCTGCACCAGTCCATGCATTTAAGCTATTCTTCTTTCAGATTAAGTTTCCCAGATTTATCTCTTCCTACTCTTCCCTCTTATACTAACTCAGAGTGGGGGTGGGAGGTAGGCATTGATACTGGCTGGACCATCATTCTTACCTCCGAAGCTGCATTCCCTTAATCCCCTGGTGATCTTTTCTTCTCTCGTATTTACAAGAGATACAAGGCTTGTGGAAAATATGCCCTTATAGTAATAATGTTAAGGGCTATCATTCATTGAACATTAAATATCAGATACTACTCTAGATTGTATTAACTTACTTAAATGTTAACAGAAAACAGAAAAAAAAAGGGACAAAACTATTAGCCCCTCTAATGGTGTAATTATATATTATGATCATGATAATAAAAAATTTTACTGTGTTACATATGTAACACTATAAAGTATTTTTGTAGACACAATCTTTCCAGAAGTTCATAAAAATCCTGTCAAGTAGGCAGGGCCAGTGCTTCTATTCATTCGGTAGCTAAGGAGGCTAAGGCTTAACAAGTTACGTAAGTTGTTCATTGTCATGCAGTTAGTAAGTTTTAGCAGTAAGGGTGGAACCCTGATTTTCTGACTCCAGATCACATTCACCACTCTTTAGTTTTAGAACATCTGAAATACCCAGAGCGACCTGTGTAAAGCTTGTTTGGGGGTAAAAAGAGGTAAGAAATCAAAGTTAGTGGAACTCAGTACCATCCCAGGATTAAAAAAGAATGTAGAATGATTTTGTGTATCCATCTCAAGAATCATAAAGCTCATTACATTCTTTACTCTCCTGGTATCCAGTTAAGTAAGGCCTTTGCATTCTACCCTGATCTAGAGTTCCTGGTTAAGCCAGCCCAATCAATGGCTGGGTGGTGCATTTATATTTGTTAATCATGTTTAATTAATTTAATTTCCTAAGGGTAGTATTTCTGAATCAGTTCTAGTTTCATATTTTATCCTCAACAGACTCTCCCAGTATAAAAAAAAGATCCTGCAGTCAGGAAGCATAGCACAACAAGTAGGCATGGCCAGATGGTGGTAAATGTAGAGACAAATAAAGGTGACAAGACATAAGAAGAAAATAATAAGGATTTACGCATTCTCCTGTTGTAAATCTGAGCCAGAGGTGAGGTTTTGCTCTCTGAGATTTTCAGCAGGCAGGATGAATGGACCAAAGCATATGCTCACTAATGTGAGCATTCTCCTCCCTCCGCCACCTTGGTAGGGCTCTGAACATAATCCAGAAAAGCTGTTGAATGATAATATGGTTACTTCATTGGAATGCCTCAGGATGAGTGTGTTGGTAGTCATTTGTGTTCATTGGATGAAAGTGATTAAACAGATGAGAAATAGTGAAGGTTCAGGGTCCACTTCTTTGCAAGATGAGTTTAATGTGTTGGGAGGAATATTGGCCCAGGAATCTGGAGAGAATTAGTCTCTCAAGATCTGTCTGTCAATTAGTCAAGATCTGTCTCCACAGTAGGACTTTAGGCATGCCAGTTACTTGCCTTCATTCCAATTACCTGTCAATTGAAGTAGATGAGCTTTAATGTACATTTGATGAGGAAAAATGGGGATTCCAGAATGGAAGCTAAATCATTTGTGTTTGAAATACTTTAAACCTTCCTTGGATGAAAAGTTATTGGACTGCAGGAGATCAAGTTTTAATTTATAAAGAATGTATTTTGTTGATATCATTTTTGGAAGACTGGCTAAATGATTGTCATTGCCCTAGATGCTTAGCACCTTATTTGTTAGTACCACATTTTTATTTCCAAAGCATTTCTTTTTAGTGGTTATAGTTGACAGTGCTTTGCCCCAAGATTGTGTAGCAAACCTTTCTATAACCAGATGGCTTCCATGTTGTGTCAGGGTAGGCTCAAACCCAGCAAACTTCACTGGTGTCTCAAATCATATACAGAGGAAAGGATCCAACTTCTATCTTTGGAGTCTAAGGCCATTTTTCAGGAAAGATCACTGCCTTAATGTACAAAACAAAGCATTCTCATAAGGTGAAACTCTAAAGAGAATAGCTTTCTAGTGTTTCTAATTGCTTTCCATTTATTTCCCTGTGTACATGTTGTGGTTTGGGGGGTTGCTGCCAAGAACCATGAGAAAGGAGCAGGGAAAGTGTGGTAGGGTCTGGGATGCAGTGAAGCATCTCAGCTGATCTCAGTAAGCAGTTAGAGTTCAAGTCCTGCTGAGGGATAGTGTAGAATGTGCTTCAGGACTATCCCGTGAGTATTTCTTCACTATCCCAAGTCCCTCAATGTAGTGTCGTGCCTGCAGTCATTCTGGGGTTCCCTGAGCAATCTCTCCTGGGGCCAGAGCTCTCAGGACCGAAGAAGAGAGACCCAGGGAATTAACTAGAAACTATCAGATTCTAGAGTGAGTTTCCATAACAAGAGAAGATTCAGGGAAGGGCCAACAGCACATGGGGCAGGGCATTAAAAGCAGCTGTTTAAAATCTTGCTGTGTCTTCAAATATGTATAAAAATACGTTCAAACAGTATGGATATGGACTTTCATAGTATCTTTCTATGGTTACAGAAAATTTATTTTTAGTGAAAAAAGTCACTAACCATACAAATAAAGTAAGTAATAAAATGAGTTTCATAAAAAATGGTGAGAATATATTTCCTTGAGTATTATTATCCTTTGGAGGTTTTTTTTGTATAATTCACAGATAATTTGGTCTTGTCAGAAGAATCTTAAAACTACATCTGCTAAAGTATTCATTTATTCCTTCAAGCAACATTTACTATATTGTTGATAGAGCTTCAAACATAATTCTTGTCATTGAGAAATCTGTATTCTGCCAGCAGTTAGACGCAAATACGTACAACGCAGCATTATAAAAGCCAAATTAATATGTGTAGGAATGCTGAAAGAGAGAGACTAGCTTTACCTGGAACATGAAGAGGGCATATATAAATGAATTTTTGTTATATTTTTAAAAATTCCCTTGCATGGATTTGTTTTCTGGCCAGAAACATGGTGTATCAAATATTAACACAAAGTTTGGCGTTAGATCTGAATTTGAATCCAAACCTAGCACACTAGCTGTGTAAGCTCTACATGCTGCTTTAACTGCTCAGAGTCTCAGTGATCTGGAAAGCCAGAACAATACTTCCTGCAGTTCTTACGATGGTTAAATGAAAATAGTGTATGTGGTTCCGGTCCATGCAAGCTTCATTTCTGCTCACCGTGTATTGCATTTTGTAAATTCCAGGGAATTTGTGGAAAGCAGGGACGTCCCACAGTTAATGCATCCTCTTTTGCCCATGCCCACACATCCAGGATTTGAGGCATCTTCTGTAGATACAAAATTGTTATAGTATTCTTCTTTCATGCATGTCTCTGTTTTCAGAATATAGAAAGAAATCATAGTAGTGTTTTTCGTCTAACTTGCAGATATGGTAGGAATGTTGTCCACTTCAGTTTTAGGGGTGTTCTTTTAATCTTAAGTTTAAGTATGAGAGAAAAGACCTCAATGACCTTTGAATGATCAGAGCTAATAATGCCTCCTTAGAAGGTAGGAGATCTTTGGCCACATACACCCCATGCAGCATGACTTGTGGTTTACATCAAAAGATTGTCATGGGGCGCCTAAGTGGCTCAGTCGGTTAAGGGGCCCACTTCAGCTCAGGTCATGATCTCACAGTTTGTGGGTTCGAGCCCCACATCAGGCTCTGTGATGACAGCTCAGAGCCTGGAGCCTGCTTCAGATTCTGTGTCTCCCTCTCTCTCTGTCCCTCCTCTATTCATGCTCTGTTTCTCTCTGGCTCAATAATAAGTAAAAACATAAGAAAAATTTAAAAAAGAAGATTGTCGTATCCTTTTGAATGCTTTATGAATCAGATGTGAGTTTAAGGTTCTGTGGCAGTTACTGGAGATTTATCTCCATGGTTTGTTAAAGTATCAACAACTAAGATTCTGGGTTCCCCAGGACATCTTCCAGTAATGTAAAAACAGCAGATCCTTGCCTACCCTTTCTCTGACTCCTGTTTTGCTGAAAGATAAGTAGATGAAATAGATAGGCTGTTAATGAGTTGAAATAGCAACATGAAATCCAGGGCTGTACCCTAGGAAATAGGCTTGCTGTGTCCATAAAGCAAAACCTTGTTGCCTAACCCCCACCCCTCACAAACCACATGTAAATTTGAGAGTAACAAGTCATGGTAATTCCAGGTGGACTATTAAAAATGTAGAGATATTCACTTCTTTCTTCATTCTTTAAACAACCAAGTAGAAGGCACTCTGCTAGGGACTGGAGATACACAGTAAGACTTAGCCTATCTCCAGGGAACTTCGGTCTTTTCCCTTCATCTTTAAAAGAATATGCTATCACCTGTCTTGAAAAATTCCTTTGAAGATGAAAGGAGGCAGCAAAATACCTGCCATAGAAGGTAGTCAGATGGTGTTGGGGTGTGGGAGGGGTTCATTCTCCTGTCCACATTCACATTTGTTCACTGAGTAAGTGAGCTGTCTAGATTCTCTCCACTTGGCCATGGGTTTTTAAAAATTTTTCCTTTGTTGGCACATCACAGCATGTCATCTCGAATGTCCTTCATGACTTTGCCTACTTGCTTTGCCCCTTAATGTGGGTGCTCCCCGGACCTTGGCTCAAGGCTCTGCTGGAGATTTCATCCTCTCTCATGGTTTTGATGACCATCTAAATGTGAGGGATGACCTGAATCCACGTTTCTCCATCAGAACTGCTCTGAGGTACACAGTTGTATCCAGCTACTGGCCGTTTTTCCTTGGGTGTCATACTCTCACCAGTCTCTACATGTACAAAATCACACGCCTTTAATCTCCCTGCAGATTTGCTCTCCTCCTGTAATCCCCGTCAGTGAGGAGTACAACCGGTACGCACCCAAGACATTACATGGGAACCAACCCTGCCGAGTCAAACCATTGCAGTCTTTTTCACTTTTACTTCCTGAATGTCTCTTCTGTCCTTTCTGTTTGCTTTCTTTTCATTCTGTGTCTGATTTCATGCTCTGCTTTAGTCAGGGTTTACTGTATTTGCAAACAGCAAAATCCCGCTCAAATCTAGCTTAAGGAAAATAAAGGAGTTTGCAGTAAGGGCATAGCGACTAAAGGCAGGAAATATAGCTGGGCCTACCAAGGGGCCGAACCCAGAAACTAGAGAGCCACTTGCTTACCCTCTGTGTCCACATGGTACTACTTTGTCCTTTCTTTTCTCTGACTGTATGCATACTTTTCCTCCTTTCTCTTTGAGATCTTCCTCTGGTGGTTTTGTTTGGTTTTTGTTGTTATTGTTCGTACTTGGTCACACTCTGCCACATAACTTTAAGTGTACTTCTGAGTTCAGACATCCACAATTAATTGCCTGGAGTTGTCTCAGTTCCTTATTCCTAAGAGAGAAGAATCAAGGTGGACCTACCTTAGCCCAAGTATGTGAGGCCAGGGGCTGGGTACCACTGTGGGAAGAGACTCAGAGGACTTTTCTGCCCTAACTCTCACCTCCTTCAGTCTAACCTTATCTCTACCTGTGAACGTTCTGAAACAGTCAAATCGTATCCCTTCTTAACTTAAAATCATTGATAGTTACGACCACCTTCAGCTCAAAGTCTAGAGCCTTTCATGCCATGGCTTTTGTCCATCTTGGCACTGCCTGTGTCCAGCCGCTCCCAAACACTGTGCCCCCAGCTGTCCTGAAATCCTGTTCCTCTGGTGATGTTGAAAACGAATCCAGGCCTCCGTGCGTTCATACACACCATTCTTCCAGGCCAAAATATCCAGCTTACACCAAGAACTCAAACTCCGGTCACATGCCATCTGCCTGCATCTCTAGGCTGATGTATATGATCCTTTATAGCACTCTGAGTAGATAACTGTCATACGGTTATTATGTTTTATTATAACCGAAGAATTATTTGTTTTCCCCTAAGGAACATACAGACAGTAACATTTCCCTCCTTGAAGTACTCCCAAGGGAGAGCCAGCTAGACGTTACTGCTATTTCGTTTTGCCTTCATTCTTTTTGTAGCCAGGGTCATAGCCTACTGTTTTAATTGGTTCTGTTTTGATCTGTGTGAGAATCTTTCTAGTAACTAGCTTACAGGTGTGGTCTTAGGAGAACCACAGCTACAGCATTCAAGATTTGAGAACAGGGTCTTCCAAAACCAGTGCCAAATGAGTCCTGACCTTTAGAATTAGTGACAAACTGCAATTGCATTGCTAATAATTTGTGATGCTGGATGGGTGCTCTTTAAGTTTAGTTTGGGTTTCAACACTGAAGATCCATGGCAACAGTTCTGCAAGTTAGATGCCTTGTTCCTTCTTTCTCAGGGCAACTGAAGAGCTAAGTTAGTGACTGCTGTCCAAGTTTGTGATTATGCTTCCTGGGACTGATAGAATTGCAGGATTTCAAATGCTATTAAGCTGCTCAATGCAGAGACACATAGTCTGATGACATGTCATTTATAGCAGGGAGAAAAATGAACAGTGTCTCTTGCTGGAACATCTTCATTTATTTTGATAAGATTATTTTGTACCAGGCAGATTAAAATACACAGAACTAAATATAAGGTGCTCCTATTTCCATTTCTGGAAAAAACACACAGTACCAAAAAACACAAAATGTATAAAGTAGATTTAACTATGCAGTTTTAACTTTAGTTTCCTGCACAGAAGTAACAGCCTCCTCACGGATTCTTCTCATGAGCTTTTTCAACTTCCTTAAGGCACTCTCTTCAGCCAACTTATCATAAATATGCTTGAGAAATTTAATCATGTATCTGAGACTATTTGCAAGGACTAAATTTAGCCCCTAGGCATGCTTTCTTAAGTGCAGAGTTTTTGTACTTGTTACATTTTACATTGAAGTCCAGATTTCAAGGGACCGTTTTGCCTCTTGGAGTATATGTGTCCTCTGTGGTTCCCCACATTCCCTGTCACTCCCCACAGCCTGGCCCCATCCAGGCTTCTGAGGTGGTGCCACCGGCCCTAAGGAATCAACAATCGGTTAATATTCTACTTAGAACTTTCCGCGTACATATCCTGTTCAGGGTTAGACCAAGATAAGGGCAGACAGTTAAATTGGTTTGGTTTTAGGAATAGAAATATGTAGTCATTACAATAGTAGCTGTGGACCTTTGTAAAATGTTTAGTCTCATTTTTTGCCCCCAAGATCTTTATTTCACATTACCAAAAAAAAAAAAAAATAGAGGGTAAGTAGATGCAACTGCCTTTTGCATCTACTTGATAAGGGCAGATAGTTAAATTGGTTTGGTTTTAGGAATAGAAATATGTAGTCATTACAATAGTAGCTGTGGACCTTTGTAAAATGTTTAGTCTCATTTTTTGCCCCCAAGATCTTTATTTCACATTACCAAAAAAAAAAAAAAAAAAAAGAGGGTAAGTAGATGCAACTGCCTTTTGCCAGCACCTTCCTGTCACATTTATCAGCTAGGATATGTTATAGTTGAATTTGGAATCAGACAGACCGACCTAGGTAGTAATGTGGTTAGGAATAAATGAGATGCCATATTTAAGGTACTCCAATGTGACTCATAGCAGTTTATTATTTATTATATTATTATTTTATTTGGCGTCAGTCAGACCTGGAGTCAGGTTTTGTTGTGTTCCCTGCCCAGTTGTGCTGCAGTGACCTTCAGCCACTCTGAATCTCCGCTTCCTTATGTGTAAACAGGGTATAAGCTGCCTTTCAGGGTGGTTGTAGTCTCCCTCATCCATACCCATCTTGTGAGTGGCACTGCCATCTGTCTAAGTTTTTCCAAATTACAGGAATCCTGTCTGTTTTTCTTTCTTCTTACTCCCCACATCCTGCCCTCTAGGAAGTAAGCTCCAAACCATGATTCCCAATCTATAACGGAAGAGACACTTCTCACAGGGGGACCCATGAGAGATTTTAAATTTGTGAGGGAAACATGGACATGCTCAGACTACCACCCTTGGGTAGTCTGTACCTTAATAAGCTGAACCATTAGGTATTTCTTTTGTCTTACGGGTGAAAAAGGTTACTGAGACATGAAGGGTTCCATGAAGCAAGAAAGATTAGGAACTTGAGCTCTTTCATCTGTCCTTTCCCTTGTCTTCATCTTCCCCACTGCCAGCTGTACTTGCCATCATGGCCTCTTGCTCTGCATGCAGTGCTATAGACAGTCTCCTAACAGGTCTTCCATTGCCTTGTCTACCCTCCATCAGCCAGTCACCGCAGATCAGCAAGAAGAGCATTTGAAAAATAAAAAGATCTTAACTCTCCATTACTCAGAAATTTCTAGGAGCTTTCACCACACTTAAGAGTCAACCTGGCTCTTTGCCAGGGTCCAGAGACTGCCCATTTGGCTCCCCTCTTGTCCATCATCCTCATTTCCCACCCACCCCCACCCCCCAGTCACTGGGTCTCAGCCACACCAGCTTTTTCTTTCTTTTTTTTCATCTGTTTCTCAAACTCTGCAAGTTTGTTGCCATCACAGAGACTTTGTGGTTGCTTTTCTTTCTGACTGGAAACATCTTCCTCCAAATCTTCCCTGTGGCTGGTTCCTTCTCACTTGTGTCTAAATTTAAATGTCACCACCTCAGGACAGGCCTTATTACCCTGTTAAAATATAGCTCCCTCCTTTCATCTGAATCACTGCATTTATTTTCCTCATAGTATTCATGATGATATAAAATTATCTTTTACTTCTTCATTACGCTCTGTGAGAGGAGAGCCCTCATGAATCTCATTCGTTTTGAAGTGTGCCCAGCACATAATGGCACACAGCAAATATCAGAGATGCAAACAAATGCTTGTTCTGTTTCCCTTCTTCAGAACCAGAGAGTGTCATTGATGATTATGTGTGCATTGCTGCTTTTTTACCCTGAAGTCTTGCTGAAATTCTGAAAGATGGGGAACTAAGTGTTTGGGTGGTTGTGTTAAGCCTCGGATCATTTATCCATCCTGCTTCAGCAGTCAGTAAAGAAGTGTAGTCCTACTGTACTTTACCTTTATCTGAAGTGTCTGACTCTTCCTAATCTTTGGTAAACTGATTAAAAGATGGAGAGAAAAATATCCCTTTCTTTTTCCTTCTCAACCTGAGTCTCTGTAGATTGGCAGGCCTCACAGTTGGAGAAATCAGAATCACCCTGGTATACCACTCATTTCATTAAAACACAGAACTGAAACCAGCTTGGAAGAAAGGAGTTGCTATCGCCTTTGGGTTTTTCCTTTCACCTGTTGTAAGAAATGAATGAACTAGATTGCCAAATTATATTGTGTTTGTAGTTCAGAGAGATGAAACTCTTTTGGTAAAGGAAAGAAAGGAATAGCTACCGGAGTAACAAAAATGAGGGCTCTACTCATTAACCTCAGTAAAATGGCAATATTGTAATAATAGAGTATTCTATACAATAAACTGAAACTGTAGGAATATTTTTATAATTAGGACAAATTGCAAACAAGTAAATTAGGATAAGCCTTTATCATTGTAGGTGTTTATATTCTGGCTGTTTGCTTTGTGAGAGTGTTTCCCTCACTAGTCTTTACAGAGTCTACTTCTAACTTACTCATTGTCTGTTTGCTAAAAATTTAAAGTTCAGTTGAAAAATCGTGAATCATTTCCTAGTAGAAACGGTATGTTAAGCCAGTACACAAATTCCCTTATGCCTTACCATGTCTGAAATATTGAAACAATCATACCATTGCTGTTATGGGAAAACTTGCAAGTTGCAGCTCAAGATTCCAAGTATATTTTCCCTCAGCCCCAGAATTCCCAGGTGGGAGTGCAATGAAACCACAGAGATGCTCAGCGGACCCAGAGTTCTCAAGGTGCATCTGTGGGTGTAGATAGGTGCCAGTCCCTGCTGGGAGGTGAATGGGTTAGGAGAGATGGGGTGGCAACCGCCAAGGCATCAGCCAGGGCAGCTTAGTGATGAGAACTCGGGTCATACTAGGGTGTTCATTTCACCCCTGGTAGGAGCAGAAGGAAGTACAGATGACGTGGTGCTCATTACAGTGACTGTCAGAGATGAAGCTGGTGAATGATCTTTCCTGTAGATCAGCTGTTGTACATTGCATGTTTGTACATAAGTAATTATTCCTAAAATGGATATATTAATTGATAACTCAGATGATTTCTAAAATCAGAGAGTTTAAATGGCTAGGGCTTCTCAGCATGAATCATAGAGGAATACAGTGTTTGTTTCCACATATTCATTAGAAAGCCAATTTGTGTACTAATTTGCTTATTAAAATTATATTGCTATCTTCTGTTGCATGTGTATAACAAGAAAAAAATGTTGGTTAGCTGGTTATTTTGATGGTAGAATATGTATCAAATGGCTTGCCAGATGTGAGGATTGATCTATTACGCACAGGAAGGCAGGTTTTTGTATTTTGCCATTTAAAAAAAATTTTTTGAAATGTTTTATTTATTTTTGATACAGAGAGAGACAGAGCATGAGAGGGGGAGGGGCAGAGAGAGAAGGGGACAGAACCGGAAGCACGCTGCAGGCTCTGAGCTAGCTGTCAGCACAGAGCCTGACGCGGGACTCGAACTCATGAACGTGAGATCTGACCTGAGCCGAAGTCGGAAGCTTAACCGACTGAGCCACCCAGGCGCCCCTGTATTTTGTCATTTTTAAATTGTTGTTTTTTTCCGTTCAACAAACAGTGGGCTACAAATTTGAAGCTGAGCCATTCTTGTGGGTTAAAAAAGCCCCTGACTTGTTTTAAGATATTGATACTTTTTAATTTTGTGTTATGTATACAAAAGTCAGGTATAGTATACAGCTTCTCTAAACAAGCACTGGTCCCTGCCCCTCTCTTCCTCGACCTGAAATGCTGCTCTCCAGAGGCGATTACTTAACTTTGTTTAGGTATTTCCTTCTGTAATACCATCTATATTTCTAAATAAATAATAATTATGTAAGTTTTATTGACTTTGATTTTTGAAATTCTGAATTGACTTCACATTACGGAAGATGAAATTCTTCCAACCACTGCCCCTCGCCATTCACATTCACAACCCCTGCCCCATACTTCTATCTCAAGTTTGTGGATTAACTAATTCTTACGTTTTCATCATTATGACTACAGAAGTAGGATTTCCAGCTGAGCAACTTAGCAAGCTGTGATTACAGGGAGTTGACGTTTGTGTGGCACATCTTCTGCTTACTACTCTCGTGACATGCTCCACCCTTCACCGTACTCTGTGAAATACATTTCTGGCAACTTTTTTTCTCCTCTGTAGTAATTGCCTCCTTTTTTAATTTGCTCAGTGTTCAGTGTACCCCTCTTTAGTCCTCTCCACTCACTCCTCAGTGGAACTGTAAAACCCTGTCTTCATGGTTACACCTAGTGAGAAACATCAAGAAATCCATCCTTGTGATTCGGCCTTCCCTCCCCTCGCCTTTCTTGCAGACCTTCCTCGTGGAGCATCTATTATCCTGTCCCCTCTGATCTGGATGCTCTCTGGGCCTGGCTGTAGGAACACTCTCTGCTTCTCTTTGGTTAACTTCCCTGTTTGCTGGCTCCCATGTCCTCTTTTTAGCCCCACTCCTTTTTGGTGGTTCTTATTCTACAGTAGTTGCCTGTGAAAAGCTCAGTGGGGAGTAAAAAAAATTGAGACCACAACATCTTCTTTTCTGTCCTCAGACTTGATTGTTGTTCTCCCTCAGAAGGTTTAAGGCCACTGACTTTCATTTTCAGACTGTGCCTTCCAGCTGCCTTCACTGTGCCCACGGTCCTCAAACCTTGTTCACTGTCTGCACAGTAATCCTCCTCTCTCCTTCAGGTGCGGGGTGGGTAAGAGCGCTGGGAGGGAGACGGGTTCTGAACTTGTAAAGATTTTCAGCCAGTCCTCTTGTTTTTAGTCCCTTTCTGAAACACCTAGAGCCTCCAGTGGTTGAACCTTTTCAGAGTCTTGTCATGTGAATTATCTTGCTTCTTGCCAGCTTTCTCCATTTATTCAGCTGTTTTAGGCAAGTCATCCCTTGTCTATTCTCTTTCCATTGATCAAAACTTCTAGTCGAGTATGCTTTATCCTTGCATGCTTTAAAAACCTTTAATTGTTTTATAGTCATTTTGATGGAGAGGGTGAGAAAATTAAAGCTGCTGAGTTTAACTGGACATCTTTCATAAGCTATTTAGAAATATTAAATATAGTCAAGTTTGCAATTAAAATGCTTGTTTGAAATAGAAAATAGTTTTTTAATGAAATTAATTCTACACTTAATATCTTCAGAAACTTTTTTTAATTTTAATTTTTAAATTGCATCTGTAGAGTGGAGAGTCTAGCATTTTGGCCCTCTTTTATCTATTCCTCGTTGATTAAAAGAAGCACTCTTGGTGCCGCCTCTCACACAGAATAATGCAGGCAGAGCCTGAACGGAGTATTGGCAGTTCTCATATTAAACCAGTACATTTACATATTAAAAGTAACATGGACTTACTGTATAGATTCCTCTAATAGGAGAAAGAGTAAGATTTTTCACCCAGTCTTAGCAAGCCTAAATTGGGTCAAAGCCCACCAAATATAGGTGCTCTGAAATTAAATATTTTTCTGATATATGAAATAGCTAGCTTTTTTTTTGATTTTTGAAATGAAAAAAAAAGATTTTATTTGGGCAAAACATGTTTTCCCTTATAGAGATAACATTGCTATAGGGAAGAATCGAAATGAAGTGACATAAGCAACAAATTCTTAAATATCTACCACGCTCTTGTTACTAGAAACTTGTTATTTTTAATAACACATGCATTTGTTACTAAGCCTACAGTTACACGTATGATTTAATTTCTCCTGTTATTTAATGGTTGTGTGTGTGTTCAGTTTACTCAGAATGATTCACTTAATTATGTGTTTCAAGGACTTGAAGAGTATGTACTGTTTATCTCTGTATTCTGCATTTCCATCAAAGCTCAATAAATGTTAAAATAAGGCAGTCACATTTTATATATCTAGCATAGTGCTTCGAACATATTGAAGCTTAATACATTTGTCAGATTAATCAAAGATTAGCCTTAGCTTTTCTAAAGGTACTTTATTATCTTTGAATATGAAATAGACTAGATTTAGCCAAGTTACTATAGCATTATATAAACACTTCTTGATTTTAAAACAGTTTTTAGGGTAATGATAGCAAATGAATGTTTTCTTGTTTGATATTGTTTGAAAAAAGATAAATTCTAACAATGTAGGCTACATATAATGAATATGCTTTTGAAGTATTTTTAACATTTTATTAAATTTAATAGAGCATGAAATCCTGAACTATTTAGGGATACACACACGCGTGCGCACACATACACACATAGAAAGCAAGCACCCATGTACATGGTGGATGGGCATAAGGAGTGAAAGTGAGCAGGAATCTTAAGAAGGCTCCTTGCTTAGCGCAAAGGGGACTCTGGGGTTGATCCCACAAGCCAACCCTGAGATCATGACCTACGCCGAGATCAAGAGTTGAGTGCTCAGCTGACTGAGCCACCCCTGTGGAGATTTGTATTTTAAATGATATGAGGGGAAGCCTGAGTTAATGCTTTGATTAATGTGTTTATGCTCTTTCCAGGAAACATTTTAATTCATATGACTTCAGTTTCCAATTAGTTTATTTTGTATTTAATTGTTATTCTATAGCTAAATGAAAATCTTAAACTCTGCCAAGTATTTTGGGGCTAGGGATCAAAGGTAGCAGTAAAGTTGTGAAATTTAAGATTTTAAAAATTCTATAAAATGCACAAAATGTGGTGGGGTATTTCATAAAGACAGTGGGAGGGAAACATTATTACTGGACTCACCAGGCCATTTGATTATGATACATGAACTAAAGACTCTGGCCGACAAGAATCTTATCTGTTTAAAATGCTTAGTGCAGAGTCTATTACTGTTCCATTAACCTGTGAACAAACTAAACGCTTTGGTCCTGAAGGTACTATCCTTTATGTAATGACACCTTGATGGCTGTATCAGCCATGCGGCTTTGCTCCATTAGAGAGCATAGGGAAGAGTTTTTGCTCTACAAATGAAACTTCTAAATAAATCTTTACGTTTAAAGTTAGAGCTATATCCAGTTTATAAAACTGTAAAGATAGTTTTACTATCTATTGAAGTAATGACCTTGCTGTTAAAATACTGGTGAGAGATCTGCCAAAATACTAAAAAGCAGTCTATAGAACAGGGTTACATGTCTCACTCATTGTAGGATGCTGACCATGCAGTTCATATTTCTGCTCCTGTTTCTATAAATGTCAGAACCACATAAATGTGTTTGGAGTTTTTAAATTCCTCAGAATAAGATTTTTACAGTGTTTCCTGCAAACACTTGTTATAACAAATGCCTGTGAATCTCAAGCCTCTAAACCTGAGGCTTGGGGTGCCTGGGCGGCTCAGTGGGTTGAGCGTCCGGCTTCAGCTCAGGTCATAATCTCACAGTTCGTGGGTTCGAGCCCCGTGTCGGGCTCTGTGCTGACAGCTAGCTCAAAGCCTGGAGCCTGCTTCAGATTCTGTGCCTTCCTCTCTCTCTGACCCTCCCCTGCTCGCGCTGTCTCTCTCTGTCCCTCAAAAATAATAAATAAGAGACATAAAAATATATATATATATAAATCTGAGTCTTACCTGTAGGATGGTCTTAAAAATTGATTTAAAGGAATATTAATCACTTCCTCAGAGTACTTATCAGTTACTCTTTTATAAAATAATCATTAAATATAAATGTAATATTTATAAAGTATTTAAAAGTAAATATAAAATGCTAAATACTAAAAGGACAATTTAAATACAGAGGATTATTATATACCTACTTTAATAATTGGGGAAAAACTTATTGTGCTCTGAAGGACCATTTCTTTCGCACTGCTTTAATATTCTGAACAGTACTTGAGTTTTCTTCAACAAATTCCAAACAACCTATACTTCAGTATTTTACGTATTTAATCAAACAAATAAAGAAGTTCACCAAATCTATGCCCATATGAAATAATAGGCTTCTTTTTTATTTTGGAATCTGTTGCTTTCCTGACGGATTGCATAAGATACCCCAGCAGTTGGGTGGAAGTCACTCAGAAATTAATATATGTAACAAATTAATATTTGTAACAAATAAAACAGGAAGATTATTTTATATTAAATTCTGTCCTACTAGGAAAGATTGGCAAATGTTGATAAGTAACTTAAATGTGATACTAACTGATTTGATTTTAAACAGACTTTCCACATTCAATTTAATTTACTATTCATCTTTCTATGTAATAAAACTGAAGGATTTTCTGAAAGAATAAGTATACATTTGACTTTATTAAATCATTGAATCCTCCATGATAAGAATCCACTTAAAATGCACCTTTTCTAAAGTAATGGCTTTGGGTTTTTTTTTTATTAATTAATATTTGATAGACCAAATGATCCATCACCAGAATTATCCAGATATTGGAATGACTACATAATTTTGCATTTTAAAGTTTAATTTAAGGCATCTGTTACAACTTTTCCTAGAGAGATGTAACATAATATGTTTGTAATGAGTGAAAAGGCTGGGAATCTCAAGAAAGAAAGAGGAAATATGAAGAAGAACTGAATGTATGTTTTACAAATGAAAAATAGAATACCAGGAGTAAAAAAAATTATTCGCTGCCTTAAGCAGCCACTAATGAATAGAAGAATGAAGACAATAAAAACCATCCAATCCAAAGAAAAAGGAGAAATACTTCTTTTTTAAAAAAGTAAAGAGAGCTTCAGATCATGGAATACAATTTCAAAACATCTAACACATGGATAAATCGAATACAGGTGGAAAAGAGTATGGACCAGGAAAAGGAAATTGAAGAAATAATGGCAGAAAACCTATCAGATTTGGTAGAAGATACAAATTTAGAGATTTATACATTCAGCAGTCTCAGTAACCTGTCTAGTTTGTATGTTGTTGAGTTTTAAGAGTACTGTATATATTCTGGATATTAATCTCTTATCAGTATATGATTTGCAGGTATTTTCTTGCATTCTGTGGGTTATCTTTTTACTTCATTAATGATACACAAAATTTTAAATTTTCAGGGAGTCCAATTTATTTACTTTTTCTTTGGTTGCTTGTATCTTTGGTGTCATATCTAAGAAATCATCGCCAGATCTGGTGTCATAAAGCTTTTGCCCTCTTTTCTAAAAGCTTTATAGTTTTAGATCTTACATTTAGGGCTTTGATCCATTTTGAATTAATTTTTTTCATACAGTATTAGGTAAGAATCCAATTTCATTCTTTCACTTGCGGATGTATATCCAATTTTTCCAGCATCATTTGTTGAGAAAACTGTCAAGCAAGGTTCCATATGAATTTTAGGAAAAGTTTCTGTTTCTTCAAAATACATCATTGAGATTTTGATAGTCACTTCATTGAACCTGTAGATCACTTTGGGTAGTGTTGATATCTTAACAATATTAAGTCTTCCAACCCATGAACATGAAATGTTCCCATGTTTTTATGTCTTCTTTAATTTATTGTAGGAAAAAATGTAGTTTCCACTCTAAGTCTTTGGTTAATTCCTAAATATTTTTTTCTTTTTGATGCTGTTGTACATGGAATTATTTTTGTAATTTCCCCTTCAGATTGTTCATTTTCAGTATATAGAAATGCAGTGATTTTTGTTCATTAGCTTTATATCCTATTTAGCTGAATTTATTTATTAGTCCTAAAAGAATTTTGTGAAATCTGTAGTATTTTCTACATAAAAGACCAAGTCATCTGTGAAGAAAGATAATTTTACTTATTTCTTTGCAATTTGGATATCTTTTATTTCTTGTCTAATTGCTTTGAGTAGGATTTTCAGTATTGTGTTGGTTAGAAGCAGGAAGCAAGCGTCCTCGCCTTGTTCCTTATTTTATAGGAAAAACTTTTCATCTTTCACTGTTGAGCATGATGTTCACCGTACAGTTTTCAGTGGTTTTTTATTATCTTAAGATAGTTTTCTTCTTCTAGTTTTTTTAGTGTTTTTATCATGTAAGATTGGTGAATTTCCTCAAATGCTTTTTCTAATCAATTGAGATGATTATATATTTTTTCTTTTCATTTTGTTTATATGGCATATGACAATGATTTACAAGTTGAAACATTCTTATTTTTCAGTTAGAAATCGTCTCCTGTTCACAAGGTATAATCCTTTTAGTATGCTCCTGATCTTGGTTTGCTAATATTTTTGTTGAGGATTTTTGGGTCTATATTCATAAAGAATATTAGTCTTTAGTTTTCCTGTAATTTTTGTCTGGCTTTAGCAGATATATGGATAATGGTGGCTTATAGAATGAATTATAATTGAAAATATTTCTTCCTTTTGAATTTATGCTGAGCTTTGAGATGGATTAGTATTAGTTCTTTAAATTGTTGGTAGAATTCACCAGTGAAGCCCTTGAGTCTTAGGCTTTTCTTAGACAAGAGATTTTTTCATTACTGATTCAATCATCTGGCTAGTCATAAGTCTATTCCCATATTCTATTTCTTTGGATTTAGTCTTCCTAGGTTTTTGATTCTAAGAACTTGTTTATTTCATATGGCTTATTCAATTTGTTGGCATAGAACTGTTCATAATGCTCTCTTATAATCTCCTTTACTTCTGTAGTACTGATAGTAATGTCCCCACTTTTGTTTCTGATGTTAGTAATTCGAGTCTTCTCTTTCTTAGTCCATGTCAGTTTTGTTGATCTTTTCAGAGAACTAACTTTTAATTTCACTGGTTTTTCTCTGTTGTTTTTCTGCTCTCTACTTTATTTCTCTCTGTTTTACTCTTGATTATTTTCCTCCTCCTCTGAGCTTTTGATTTAGTTCTTTTTCTAGTTCCTTGGGTTTTATAGTTAGGCTGTTGATTTGGAATCTTTCTTGTTTTTTACTGAAAGTATTCATAGCTCTAAATTTCCTTTTTAACACTGCTTTTGCTGTGTTCCATACGTTTTGGATGTATGTCACATCTTTTTTGTTTTTAACTAGTTTCTAATTTCTCATTTGGTTTCTTCGTTGATCTGTTGGTAGTTTAAGAGTGTGTTGTTTAATTTCTACAAATTTGTGAATTTTCTACCTTTATTTCTGTTACTGTTTTTTAACTTCATCCTGTTGAGGTCTGAGAAGATACTTTGTTTGATATCTATTTTTAAATCAGTTGAGACTTGGTGGCCTATCATGTGGTCTGTCCTGTAAAATGTCCTTTTTGCACATGAGACGAATATATATTATGTGTTGGACAGACTGTTTTGTATATGTCTGTTAAGTCTGTTTGGTTTATTGTGTCTTTTTTCCTTACTTACCTTCTACCTGATTGTTCCATTATTAAAGGAGAGCAATCTAGAGATTGAGGTATAACAATGTCTATGAAGAGTGTTCTTGAGGAAGATGAAAGTAATGAAATTCTTTTTTTTTAAGTTTATTTATTTATTTTGAGAGAGAGACAGGGGCGCCTGGGTGGCTCAGTCGGTTAAACGTCCGGCTTCGGCTCAGGTCACGATCTCATGCTTCGTGGGTTTGAGCCCTGCGTCGGGCTCTGTGCTGCCAGCTAGCTCAGAGCCTGGAGCCTGCTTCGGATTCTGTGTCTCCCTCTCTCTCTGACCCTCCCCTGCTCACACTGTCTCTCTCTGCCTCTCAAAAATAAATAAAAACATTTAAAAAATTAAAAGAAAAAGAGACAGGGAGAAGGAGAGAGAGAGAGAAACATGAGCAGGGGCAGAGAGAGAGGGAGAGAGAAAATCCCAAGCTGACAACACAGAGCCTGATGCAGGCTCAATCCCATCCACTGTGAGATCATGACCAAATCAAGAGTCAGATGCTCAACTGACTGAACCACTTGAAAACAATGAAATTCTTGATGAGTGAGGTTTATGCTTTTAGGTGACTGGTGAAGCATTTGAGGCTGAGTTCGTGACAGTACATAAGAAAGTAAGCAACAAAAAGCGATCATTCTCTGTGTGGGTGGGGATGATTGTGCAGGAAAGGGATAGTAATAATAGTGTACTATAAGACAAAGCTGCCAATAGTTTGGACGTGTTTGAAGCACTGGAAACATTGGCTAGTGACATACCTGAAATTACAACATAACAGTATTGGAAGATGAGCAGGGTGCTTATGTGAGTGGTGGTAGAGGACAGGGAGCTAAAATCTGAATTTTTAAAGGGCAATAATTAATAGGAGTAGCTGAAAGCTTCTTATCAGAAAGCATCAAAATATATACAGACAAAGAAATAAATACCAAATGAAAGTAAAGTGGCAATGATCATAGAAATTGGTGAGAAGCGACATACGGAACCATTATTATTAGATATTTATAACGCCTTTTTAAGAGTAAAGAAAAGCACAATAATTTGTATAAAAGTGATTAAGCCATAAAAAAATATCATTTTCTGACCCCTAACTTACAGGCTTTTGAATATTTCTCTATCTTCATTAAAAAAGATAATTTTTGTATTTAATATTTTTAAAGATATACAGATTAAAAAGTATGAATGTGTTGTCAATTCTATATGCTCAGCTGGTGTAAGTAAATGCAATTGTTGAGACGGGTTACTCTGGCTACTTTTCTTAATTAAAAGAATGACATTCATTGGTGAAAGATAAATGACAGAGGTTGAGAGATTTAATTAAAATACATTCTTTCAGTTTGTCTTACTATTTCCTGACTTGTTTTAGGTAGATAACGTAAATGCACCAAAACTTATCTGTATATATAGGACAGCTGACCTCTATGATATATATCCTTCATATGTAGAGAGATAATAATAAATTCAGGGGCGCCTGAGTGGCTCGGTCAGTTAAGTGCCCAACTCTTGATTTGGGCTCATGTCATAATCTCATGGTTTGTGAGTGCCACGTCAGGCCCCTTGCTGTCAGTGTAGGGCCTGTGTGGGAGTCTCTCCTCCCCTGCCCCTCCCCCACTCATGCTTGTGCGTGTGCGCTCTCTCTCTCTCTCTCTCTCTCTCTCTCTCTCTCTCGCTCGCTCGCTCTCGCTCTCAAAATAAATAAATAAACTTTAAAAATGATGTTGAGAGTGGTTTTAAAGTTATTGTCCTTGGCAGATTTTCTAAAACCTACTAATATAGACAAAGAAACTTGTTGTTCATAATTAGTATCTACATTGAGCCAGAAAATGGTGAGTGAAGGCTTTTAACTTGCAAAATGACTAATCCAGCGTCCTGCATATTTGCCTGACGATGGATGGATGGATAGATAGATATCTCCTAAGCTTGAATTTAGTAAAGGTATTCATTTTAGTGAATTACTAATTTTCTCTTCAAAAATATTTTAGGTTTTCTGACAGAATTGTATGATATTTTGTACAGACATCATTTATATTTGTTTAAGAATGTACATTATTAATAAGTTCAGAAAAAAAATGAAAGTCATTTAACACAACACTTTTTCACTTGGTTTTGTGTTTGCTATTTACCTTGATAACCTACATTCAATAAAAGTAATTTTGTAGCTTAAATAAAAGCCTTCTAGAAAAAGAGAATCATTATAACTTTAGTGGAGAAATGAGAATCAGTAGCATGGTTTTGTTTTAATTGTTCTTCCACATTTGTAACAAAGCTTATATGTCTGAAGTTTTCACAAAAAGGATGTAGATGTGCATATTTTACCTCATACAGTGCTTTGAGTGAAGCAAAATGGATGATAATGTGCTAAGAAGCTTGGAAAGATTTTTGTTTGTAGTTTTCCTATATTCTTCTTCATTTATTTTTTTATTGTAGTAAAATATATGTTACAAAATTTGACATTTTTACTGTCTTAAATGTACAGATCAGTGGCATTAATTACACTTCAATGTTGTGCAGCCATCATCAGTTCTATCATAGTTCAGAACTTCTCTTCATCCCAAACAGAAACTCTGTAACCATAAAGCAGTAACTCCCATCCCTTCTTCTACACAGCCCCTGATATGACTAATTCACTTTCTCTTTTTATGAATTTGCATAGATTCATATATTCTAGATATTTCATATAAGTGGAATGATATACTATTTGCCTTTTGTGTCTGGCTTACTTGACTTGGTATAATACTTTGAAGGTTCATCCTTACAGTAGCATTTATCAGAAATTCAGTCCTTTTCTTTTTTCTTTTTTTTAAAGTGAGCTGTGCACCCAACAAAGGGCCTCGACTCAAAACCCCCAGGATCAAGAGCTGCATGTCCCACTGACTGAGCCAGTCCAGTGCCCCTAGAACTTCATTCTTTTTTTTATGGCTGAATGGTATTCCATTGTTTGTTTATCCTGTGGTTTTTTTTTTATCCATTCATCTCTTGGACACTTGAATTGTTTCCACCCTGGGAAACATCAGTGGTGAACTTTTGTGTAAAACTATCCATCTGTTTTCAGCTCTTCCTTTTTTTAAAGATATTTTTGAAGACAGTGACAAGAATAGAATAGAGGGAGTATTGGGGGAAAATGCTGGAGAAAAAAGATTGGCAATATATGAAGCAACAGGCTTGACTGGTGTGGCAGGAAGCTAACTCAAGGAAAAACTGCAAGAAATTTAGCATCCTGTGTTTAAGTGATACGTCTTGGAATATCTTGATTCTCTAGGACTCTGGTTTTCCATTTCTAGGCTGTCCTTCCTTTACATTACTTCAGAAAAAAATACTTTACGAGTTCAGCTTCTGTTCTCCAACAGAGCAGTGAATCTTAATCCTGAAACTACTACTGATTGATCTGAGTAGGGATACAGGCTGATGGCAGACACCCATCTATTTTGAGATATGGTGCTCCTGATTGTTGTGACGTGAGCCATACGCCTACCCCAGGAGGCAGGGTTCGGGGAGGTCAGTCCTAGTGGAACCACAGGACAAGGGTGGCAAACAGTAGAGGCTCTGTTAGTAAAGGTTACACTACAAGATGAAAAATCCTTCCTGTTAAAATCAATAGATTGAAAAGATTCCTTTAAAAATATGGTTATCTGGGATTTTCTTTGCTTTTTATTTTCAATACAGCTAATATAGAGAATAATGAGTTTTTAAAAATATTTGTAAATATATAGGCCTTACAGACATTAAGACATATTCCTGATCTTAAAATTTTCATCCCAAGGGGCACCTAGGTGGCTCACTCAGTTAATTATTCAACTCTTGGTCTCAGCTCAGGTCTTGATCTCAGAGTCATGAGGTTAAACCCCACATTGCGCTCCACACAGAGCATGAAACCTACTTTAAAAAAAATTCATCAAGGAAAAAAATTGCAATTATACTGATGATGATGTTAGACTTATTTTGGTGATCATTTCATAATATATACAAGTATTAAATCATTATGTTGTACATCTAAAACCAATATAATGTTATATCGGTTTTACCTTAATTTAAAAAAAAGAAAATCTTCAAATTACTCTAAGAAGAAACAATTACACAGCTGCTAATGAGCAAACCTAAGATTCAGTCCCAGATCTCTGACTCCAAACTGTGTATTTATAACTGCTATGATCTAATTTACTCTGAAACACAATAAACTCTGTATGTCTTCACTAGAGCAATCAGAAAAATGGCTAATTTGATACTCATTTCTAGAAAGGACACTTGGGAGACTTGCCCAGCAAATTCCTGGCCCAGACTTCACCAAGGGCACGGTCAGTCCTGAGAGCTGCCCCTGGTAGCCTCACAGCAAGGTGTATCTTGCGGAAACGAAGGAGCAGATCCTGCAAGTGTATCCCTATGCCTTTGAAATCTCAGTAAAGAATATTGTGTGGGGAAAAAAGAAAAAAGACATGTTCCTATGATACAAACTTTAAAGAGACATGAAAAATTTGAGACATATCTGTTATCCTTATAAATGTCAGCCAATCAAGATAACACTGGAGCTTAAACTACAGTTGACCTTTCAGCACGGGTTTGAACTGCAACAGTCCACTTACATGCAGATTTTTTTTTAATAAATACAGCACTGTGGGTGTATTTTCTCTTCCTTATGATTTTCTTAATAACATTTTCTTTTCTTTAGCTTCCTTTATTGTAAGAATATAGAATGTAATATGTGTAACATACAGAATATACACTAGTTGACTGTTTATATTATTGGTGAGGCTTCTGGTCAACTGTCAGCTATTAGTAGTTGAGCTTTGGGGGAATTCACAGGTTATACACAGAATTTCCAACTGGGTGGAGGTCAGTGCCCCTAAATTTTGCATTATTCAAGGGTCAGCTGTAGTTGTTAATGTCCCTGCATACTTGATACTTCTGAGTTGACCTTTTTATTTGTTAGCACTTTTGTTTTATGTCTATGCAGTGGTTATTTAAGTGGCTTTACCCTATTGAAAAGTTTATTTCACCATTGTTTTAGCTGTTTAGCTGTTATTTGAATTAGTGTTATTGGCATATCAAATCGCACGTGAGTTGTTATGTAGTAATTTAACTTTAATTTTGCTTTTTCCTATCTAGAATGTTTAAAACACACATGCAGGATTTACTAACATATTCGTTATGCTCAGTCAGGGTTACCTTAATGCAGATGTTTGACTCTTAGATCTTGCCTCCTGGCTAAATCAGAACTGTGAATTACCAAAGTAAAATATAGAAGTACTTATACCCTGCACTGACACCCTGTGGAGAATATTTTGTTGTTCATCAATCGTGGGCTGTATAAACAGTAATGTCTATCACTTGAAAATGCGTTAGAGGTGTTGGGAGATACCATGGTTTTCCATGCAGGCCTGGCTGGGACACATTCCTGCATACTTACTCACACTGCGCGGACTCCTGCATTGGAGAAAACAGGACAGTTGAGGCAGGAGAGAGCCCCCTTCCTTTATCATTGGCTTCTTTGAACTAAAGGGAACTTTGGCTTCAGAAAGAGTCTCCAAACTGTTACTTGTAACTGAAGATCATCATGTTCCAGGAACAGAGAGAAGGAAAGTCATGAAACTGAAAACAAGCTAATCTCTCAAGGGACATATCAGAGACCATGCACCCGGGTCAATTCTACCCTCGAAAATAACCCCCTTTCAGCTCCATATATATAGACAATCCCAGGGCTAGATATCCCCATTGGAAACCCTGTGCATAAAACCAAAATTGATTAGTTATGTTTTAAATTTTGTTTTACATTTCAGAATCTCCTGTAGTGCTCTCTCAGGCTTGTGATTTTCTCTATTTGAACTCCTCTTTGCAAAAATTTTATACAAAATGCTGAAGTGCTTCGTACTAAGGTTTTTTTAGGCCTGCTTCTTAGTTACACCATCTAATGAGAGCAGGAACCAGGTTTCCTTTAATTATTTGTCACTGGCTTTTGGCTTCGTGCCTGGCATTTGGAAGGCATTCTGTCTAGTGGTAGCTGCGATCTGCTGCCCGCATTTGTGTGTCAGAATGTTACACCCAGATAGCTTCACCTAATCCTTACCTTGTCGTTAGGTGCTTGGTTTGATTCCTGTGTTAATTTTAGAAGTGAGGAATCTGCGCTCAGTGAAGTATTTTGCCCCGAGGACATCAGCATAGCTGGGATTTAAAACCTGGACTTCCCCCCAGCGCTCTTAACTGTTCAGCTGTCCTGTGTTTGTAAATGGTTCAATAACGGAAGGAGCCAGGATATATTCTGCTGTGCTGCTGGGTTCCGTTTGCAGCCTTATTCCCCAGTTTTCATCAGGATGGAGGTTAAGAAATACAGTGATACTTCTGGTACGGTTCTTTCTACCACTAGCTGACCCTTCTATCCTAACTTGCCTCTTTCCATTCCATAAGCCAGTAACCAGTCAGAGGAATTCAGTTTGATTCAACATTTGGTTAAGTGTATACACTCTTCAGAACAACGTGCTGGGTCTCCTGGGAGCTGAATAAGAAGACGTTCGCAGCTTCTTGTTACCTACCTATATAGATGTTGAGTGTGGCTGATTCTAGTTAAGTATGGGGGAAAAGTAAAAAAATGTAAATAACGACTCTGTGAGTATAGGAAGAATTTGATTTTATTTTATTTAAAAAAATTTTTAATGTTTTATTTTATTTTTGAGAGAAAGCATGAGCCGGGGAGGGGCAGGGAGAGGGAGATGGATTCTGAAGCAGGCTCCAGGCTCTGAGCTGGCAGCACAGAGCCTGACACAGGGCTCGAACCCACAAACCATGAGATCGTGACCTGAGCTGAAGTCAGAGGCTTAACCAAATGAGCCACCCAAGCGCCCCAAGAATTTTGTTTGAAATGTAGGGTAGGAGCATCTTAGACTAAGTAGTGGATGATGAGGAACAAATGTGTGCTTGGTGAGCACAGGCCAGATAGGACTCTTTTACCAGAGATGAGTTTGTGACTATTTCACAGCTGTACTCCTCAGTAACAGTGCTCATTAAAGTAATAATATTCAAAGAGAAATGTATCAAGGTGCCAAGTTTGGTTTAGGAAAACTAATTTGAAATTTAATACAGAAGCTTTGGGAAATGTGAAAGAACAGTGAAGTGAGTAGTGTAGACCTTTTCACATATAATCATTATCACAAAATACTTATGTACGTGTGAAGAATTCTCCTTGAATAAATAAAGTCTTATTAAGCAGTGATGACCTTCATTAATATATGACTGTCAGAAGAAGTAAAACTTTGCTGGTTTTTCACGAACTTCTTCAAGTATTAGGTACTTACAGATTTTCTTTGTTTTGTGTGTGTGTGTGTGTGTGTGTGTGTGTGTGTGTGTGTGTGTGTATACTTCCTTTTAAGACTTTCTACTGTGGTCTAAAACATCATTATTTATATTATATAGTTTTTTTTTTCAGTACCTGTTAAGATAACTATACTTCAAGCCTATGGTTTGACAGATTTTTTGAAGTTACGGTGTTAATTATATACGATAGAGAAACTTTAGACTCCTATGTGTAAACATTCCTGAAAAATAAAAGAAATAATGTAATATATTATCAAAACTATAATTTCATCTTATTTCCCTTTTATAATGTACCTTCTTATACCTTAGCATAAAACAAGATATAAAGACTTGAGAGTTATTTTGCCATTTGTAATGTAGTTATCCATAATTATAGTTATCTTTTAAATGTTGAAATACTGAGATTTTTTAATAGTGGCATCTTATTTAATGATTAGCCAAGGTGAATATTTACCGCATATGCAGTTTATATTTTTTATATTAAAATATTCAAATTCTCCAACCATCTAGAAATTTCAAGTCTCATTATAATGAAAAAGTTGTTCTTTAACTCTTCCTGGAAACTGTGCATATGAGCAAGCACTCAGCATCCATCCCATTTAGCACATAAGTATAAAGTATGGTAAAAATAATTGCATAGTTCTTTCTGATGAATGTTGATTTACTGCACCTGGGAGACAGCTTTCTGATATTTGCAATCATTGCTCAGTATGGAGAAGCTGTCAGTGGTTGAACACAGTCTTCTCTGACCTTACTTGGCACTATCTATAAAATTTGCAAGGATGGGGAGATTAATGTCTGCTACGCAATTATTTTATTTGAATTGAATTCTTTGTTTTAGAAGTTGAGGTGTGAGAACAAAAGTTTTACTAATTAGGAAATCTTTCTAATTAGGTAATTTTTATTTTAGGAAAGCCAGAGGCATAACAATGATAACTATGTAAAGTGATAGATCTATAAATTACCTTGACTGTGATGACCTTTTCACAATGTATACATATATCAAAACATCAAGTTTTGCACTGTAAATATATACACATTTTGTTAATTATAATTTCATAAAAGTGTTTTTAAAATGAAAAAAATGATTGAAGGATTAACCAATAAATAGGAAGCCAGGATTGCAGTATAGTGGAGTGGTTCAGAGCACAGGATCTGAGGTAAACCATGTGAGTTAAATACCATTAAAATAATTTTCATCCAATATTTCCATTTTAGTGAATAACTTCTACTCAAACATAATTAATTAGTGCATACGGAGTAGATAGTACCTTAGAAATAACAGCGAAATACAGTAGGTAAGATCCTTCTAATTAACGTGCATCACATATTTTTGAGCACCTACCATGTGTTTAGGTATTGTTCTAGGCACTGGGGATTCTTTGGGAACAAAACAAAAATTTGCTGCCTTCATGGAATTTAAATTCTAGTGGAAGACAGATAATAAGCAATATAAAGAATTATATATTTTAGAAGACTGTAAATCATGTAGAAGAAAAAAATGGTGAGGATTATATGAGGGGCCTGGGATGAGGAGGTGGTTGAATTCCCTTTCCTTCTCTTTTGCTTCTCTTTTCTTCTCCTCTCTTTCTTCTCCTTTCCTTCTCTTTTTCCTCTTTTTTCTTCTCTTCTTTGTAGGCTCCATACCCAACATGGGGCTGGAACTCACAACCCTGAGATCAAGACCTGAGGTGAGATCAAGAATCGAACAGTTAACCAACTGAGCCATCTAGGTGCCCCAGTAGGGGGTTAAATTTTAAATAATGTTCAGGGGAAGCCTCACTGTGAAGGCAGAATTTGGAAATAAATTGAGAAAGAACTGAAAGAATAGGCCATGAGTATGAGGAAAGAGCATTTAAGTGGAAGAGAGAGAGTGTATCAAGACTCTGTGGCGTGCTTGGTATGTTCACACTAAGGAGGCCAGTAGGACTGGCAGTGCGTGAGTGAGGGGTGAGAGCTGAAAGGCAGAGACTCTGGATGGAGTTGAATTTGGGGAGGATGAGTTCAGTTTTACACACATTAAGTTTGAATAACCTGTATATTAACGTGCAAATGGGGAGAGGAGTTTAGGGAAGCCATTCAGACTGGGAATATAAACCTCGAAGTCAGCAATGGGTAGATGATGGTATTTAAAGCAAGAGACTGAGTGGAATCAGCAAGGAAGTTAAGAAAAAGGAAGAGATCCCAGGATGTCTGTCCTTGAGGCACCTTGCATGAGATGGGTCTGGCCAAGGAGAAGAAATGGTCTAGAAAGTGCCCTGTCATGCAAGCTGAATGGGAAAAGAGCTGATTTCAGAAGAAGGGAGTGATTAGCTGTGTCAGATGTTGCTGATAAGCCAGATGATGAAAGGACTAAGAATTGTCCATTACATTTAGCAACGTGGAGGACATTGGTGACCTTGAGATGTAGTGGTGCAGTCAAAAACCTAATTAGAAAAATAAAAGAAGAGTAACAGTGAGTTCAGCCAAGTCTTTTGAGTTGCTTTTTTTTTTTTTGAATTTAGATCTTTTTTTTTAAAATAATAGTTTATTGTCAAATTGGTTTCCATATAACACCCAGTGCTTCTCCCCACAAGTGCCCCCCACCATGACCATCATCCCCTCCCCTTCTCCTCCTCCCTTTTCAGTCCATGCTTCATCTTCAGTATTCAGTAGTCTCCCTTGATCTGTGTCCCTCACTCTCCCCCACTCTCTTTCCCCCTTCCTCTCCCCATGGTCCCCTGCCAGGTCTCTCCTGTTAGACCTATGAATGCAAACATATGGTATCTGTCCTTCTCTGCCTGACTTATTTCGCTTAGCATGACACCCTCAAGGTCCATCCACTTTCCTACAAATGGCCATATGTCATTCTTTCTCATTGCCATATAGTACTCCATTGTATATATATACCACATTTTCTTGATCCATTCCTCAAAAAACTATTGATAGAACTCCCCTATGACCCAGCAATAGCACTGCTAGGGATTTACCCAAGGGATACAGAAGTGCTGATGCATAGGAGCACATGTACCCCCAGTGTTCATAGCGGCACTTTCTACAATAGCCAAATCATGGAAAGAGCCTAAATGTCCATCATTTGAGTTGCTTTTTTATTTAAAGGGGAAATGGGGTCAAGAAAGTTGTGTACGTTTTTAAAGTTTTGTTGGTTGATGGGAATGTTCCAGTACAGAGGAAACAAATGATGCAGGGGAAAGGAGGAAGATCATTGGAGTGGTGCCCTTGAGTAGGTGAAGTGTTTTCATATGAGCAGAAGAGCATGAGTCAAGTTTCTGACAGAAACGCATTTTGTTCAAGAGAGAGTGAAGACTGCAGAGTTCATGTGAGAATCACAAAGAGGTTGTAAAGTGTCTGGAATATGACACAAAAGAGGACCGAACTGTGTTTTGTAGGTAGTGGGGATGCTGTTACAGGGTTCTGAGTAAGAGACTGACAAAATTGAGACAATTGGTCTGGCACAGGCAGATAGGAGAAATAGGGAGTGGAGAGACTGTGTAAGGAGACAAAGTGGAAAGATACTGCAAGTGTTCAGTCTGAATGATGAGAAAAGTGAGAATTCTGAGGGCTTTCAGAGTATAAAGACTGTCTCAAAAAAAAAAAATCTGGAAGTACATGGACTCCTGGGGTAAAAATGAACCAGAGGTCCCTGAGTTTTCCATCCTGGTGGTTGATAAATGAGTGGTGGGTTGGTCACAAGTAATGAATATTTGTAATAATGAATAATACTTTCTTAATTTTTTGTGTGTTCTATTATCAAGGCTAATTACCCATTATATCAGTAAACACTTAAGGCCTAGTTAACTCAATGTAAAGCTCCACCACTCAATGTGACTCTACTTGGAAGTAGGACCTTTGAGGGGCGCTGGGGCAGTGCATTTGGTTGAGTGTCCGGCTTCAGCTCAGGTCATGATCTCGTGGTTCATGGGTTCAAGCCCTGCATCAGGCTCTGTGCTAAGAGCTAGCTCAGAGCCTGGAGCCTGTCTCAGATTCTATGTCTCCTTTTCTCTCTGACCCTTCCCTGCTCACTGTCTGTCTGTCTGTCTGTCTCTCTCTCAACAATAAATAAAACATTAAAATTTTGAAAAAAGGAAATAGGACCTTTGAGGAGGTACTTAAATTTAAAGGAGATCATAACGGTAGGATCTAATTTAACAGCTGATGTTCTTATAAGAAAAGGAGGAGATTCCACAGGGCTTTCCCTCACACATGCACAGAGAAAAGGTTATGTGAGGAGCCAGTGAGAAGTTGGCCATCTGCAAACCAGGAGGAGAGATCTCACCAGACACCAATCCCCCTGGTGACTTGGCTTTGGATTTCCAGGCTTCAGAACTATGAGAAAATAAATATCTGTTGTTTAAGCCACCTAGCCTGTGGTATTTTGTTATGGCAGCTCAAGCAGACTAGTGGGGTAGTGAGGGAGGGCTCTGTGTGTGTGTGTGTGTGTGTGTGTGTGTGTGTGTGTGTGTGTGTGTGTGTTAAGTGATAAATCTAGGTGAAGAGTTGGCAAGCTTTTTCCATAGAGAGCCAGTTAGTAAATATTTCAGGTTTTGCAGGCGTAATGACCTCTGTCACAACTACTCAACTAGACCATTTCAACAAGAAAATGGCCACAGGTGAGTGTAAATAAATGGGCATGGTTGTGTTCCAGGAGCCCTTATTAATGGACACTGAAATTTGAATTTCAGAGAACTTTCACATGTCAAGAAATTTTATTTTCTTTTTATTGTTTTTAACATTTGTTTAGCCATATGGGCTAAACAAAAACGTGTAGCAGACCAGATTGGCCTCTGGGCCATAATTTGTAACCCCTGATCTAGTTGAAGAGTGAACAGATGTTCACTGTGCTATACTTTAAACTTGTCTGTGGAATTATGAAAATTCTCATAGGAATAAGGTGAGGGAAGTGAATAACCTTAAACAAAGTAAAATGCAAAGACCAGTTTCAAATTTGCTAATTAGTCTTCACTGCTAGAACAAAATGATAATATACTTCTCAAGAGAAATTGTTTCTTTTTTTAATTTTTTAAATTTATTTATTGTTGAGAGAGAGAGACAGAGTGTGAGTGGGGAGGAGGCAGAGAGAGAGAGGGAGACTCGGAAGTGAAGCAGGCTTCAGGCTCTAAGCTGGCAGCACAGAGCCCAATGCGGGGCTCGAACTCACGAACCACAAGATCATGACCTGAGCTGAAGTTGGCCTCTTAACCCACTGAGCTCCCCAGGCACCCCAGCCCCTTCATTTTCTGCCTTCTCTCTGCAGGAGGAGGAGGGGATTGGTTTGTATATGCTGATAGTAATGGGAAAGTGGAGAGGGCACAGGCCTCAATCAAGTAGGAACTGAGATTCTTTACTCAGAGTTGGAGGGGGTACAGAATAGTTCCACCTCACATGTATTTATTATGTTTTCACCATGCAGCATGTTTTGTTGTCCTCTCCACATGTCAAGAAGATCCTTCCATGGTTTTCCAGAAAAGGTGATTTCAGTATGGAGTCATTAATACCCTGATCTCATCTGAAGACCCTTGTGTATACCCCACACACAAACAATTGGACTCTTCTGCACTGTTACACATGTATGTTTATTTTAATTTTCTCCCCTTCCCTGAGAAACAGAACTTCCAGGAAAGCTCAAGTAAGGTGTGGCCTATTAACTCTTGGACTTGTATACTGCCTAGGACAAGGTTGTTATCCTGGGGGTGTGTACATCCTTATACCCTGGATATGTGAATATCATAATGTGGAAAGCATGGCTGTTATCGATGTCATTATTATTTACATCCACAAGGACAGTGACCAGGTTTCTGAATCTTGAGGGCTTTGCGTGGAAGGTACACAATGAGTGCTTAAATTGATTTCCTTTTTTTTTTTTTTCTTTTTAGCACCTTTCCTCATTGACACTTAGATGACAAGTTTCTTGTACTTGAAATATTTTTTTTACCCTTGGAATGATTGAAAAATGAAAAACTGAAATTAGGGAAGAAGAGAAATTGATATAAACTGAATAATTGAGAAAGAGGAGAGGAAAAGAGATGGCTGCTTTGCTTTTGTCATGGATCTAAATGCATTTTCTCCTACTGCTGATCCTTGCGAATAAATATCCTTCTTTTTCCTTTTTTTGGAGCTAAGTCTTAATCATTCCTTCAACAGGGTAGACTCTTCTGACCACCCTGATTAGGTCATATTCTCAAAGCTCCAAATGCTTCTCTGGTTTATTACATTCTAATTTTAGATTTATTTGTAAGTAGTGATTGATGTACGCATTTTGCCCTAGAGCAGAACCTCTGAGAAGGACCATATTTGGTTTTGCTAACAGCATAATGGATGACCCATAGCAGGTGCTCAGTAACTATTTGTTAAATAAATATGTAAAAGTGTGACACACTTCACTGGTGTAATTAGAGAATTCTTGTAACCTCATGAGATCATCCAAGGTGGAGAAGGTATAAAGCTGTGTTTTCCTGTGATGTAAGGTAAGGAAGATCATGGAATTGTAAGGACCTGTGCATACCCCAGTGAGAAGAACAACACACACATGGTCTGTGTTTCCACCTTGATTATTTACATTACAATTTTTCCCCAGGACCATGACTACTGAAATTAGGTGGCAAGAGGTACTAAGTTCATTAGCTACTTAAACACAAGAACCCATATATTTTTGTAGAGGTCAGGTTTATTGCTGTGCTCTTGATAAATGTTTTTTAATATAAAAGGATGTTTTGGGCCAAAGCTGACCCAGCTGCCTGGTGAGGTATGGTCTGTGTTCCAAGGGAACATTTATGGAAAACATTATTAGTTTTGGAATTGTTTTGCTCCTCACTTGAAAAAAGAAAATAATTAACCTTTATTGTTCATACCATTTCGTTTTAGAATGCCAGTGTGTATGAAATTGGATACATGTGTATATAATTAAGCTAGCAGCTAAGGTTTCCATTTTCAGAATTAAGATTTTAGCAGTAGCAGACAGAAAGAAATTAGTTTTGACTCTTACTTTCACTTTACTTAGCAGTGAACAGGGAGATCAATGTTTATTATTTTTATAAAGGGAAACACTGCTGGCCTTAATTTCTCATAAAATTTCCTCCAGACAACTGAGAGCAAAGAAAAAATTCAATACATTTTGGCGCCTGATTATGTTCAGTTATAGTCTTTATTATCCACTGCCCTCCTTGAGGTGTGCCTGTGCCATAATGCTTAAAAATCATACATAATTCATACTTCCTAAATGACTGTTGCCTCTTCCTACTCGTCACATTAGGAATCTAGGCACATTCTAAAGATGGTGGTTTTCACATTTTTCTTTTTTAATTTGCTTTTCAGCTCCTACGGCAAGTTCTTTTGACTGTTCTCAGTTGTAGTAGATCTTTGTCCTTTGAGGAGGATGATTAGATTCTTGGAAATAGGCAGGAAAAGGCATTTAGGAAGCATTCTGTGTCTTTTGAATTAAGGTATGTGATCAAGCCTTCTTGATTACTTTCTTTTTTTAACTTTTTCATAGAAAATATGCTGTGAATCAAAGATTTGTCATGGTGCAGTCAGTCCTTGAGCTCTTTATATTTAAGAATATATTCATATACTCTTAAATTTCAGACTTTCTTTATGATGACTCTGATTAATGTTTGTACTCATGAAATTTGTCAGGCAACAGTTATTTTTAAATCAGCAATGTCCTCAGTTGTCATTTTGATGAACCAGCTCTATCTTGGTATTTTTAACCCTACAGTTTTGTGTTTTCTATGTAATGCTCAAAAATCCTGTTTCATCACTGGCTATTTTTAAGTTCTCTGTGAAAGATGACAACAAATGTCATGTCCTTTAGTCACTGAAAATCAAGCTAATTTTTTAAAAAAACTTTCTCTATGTGTACGTTTCCTTTCAGAAGGAGTATATATACCTCTAATTCCTCAGCCATGATTGTTTTCTGGAACAGAACCAGATATCTGACCTTGCCCTATGAACATTTTACTTCCTCTTGAGGGTGTATGTGTGAAGGTCTTACACATCATTATTATTGTCTGCCCAGTTAAAACTTTGCTCTTGACTTTGCTTCACTGTTTTCATGTTACTGTTATTAATTTACTTGCCAATACTAACTCTACTGAAAATTTTAGATTAGCTCTTACTCGTTTTTATACCAATATGAAGCATACTAAGGTCCTGTCCTACTTTTTCTGTATTTTCATTGCTATTTCATACATGACTGTTCTTTATTAGTTCATTCCGACCCCCTAATCTTTCCTTCTCCATAGGAATTCAACATACCTGTGTATTTAATATGCAGTATGTTCCTTCCAATATACTAAATGCTTGATTTAATTTTGTATTCTAGAAATTTTGTTTTCTTTTTTCCTTAATATTAGCTTGTTCTGTGCCATTTTAATTCTTTAAACTGTATTTTATTCTAACACTTATATAATACATGTAATGTATTCATTTTCCTCCTAATGGTGAATCTAGATATCTCTCAACTCTGAGCTTTTATGGACAGTTCTACAGTGAGCATCCTCTTACATGTCTCTCTGAACTTCTCTGAGGATGACTCTGGGGTATGTCCCCAGGAATGGGGTTTCAGGATTCTAGGATATTATTTAATATTGTACTGTTTAACTGAGTCTTTTCAGATTATCCTCAAAAGTGGCTTCATCCATGTTCATTCTAAGCATTTGTGTATAAAGGTTTCCATTCCTAACTATCCCCATCCCAGTACTTTATATTGTATAACTTTATACCGTTTGGCAGTCTGGTGGGTGTATATTGTTATCTTGTATTTTGGATTTACATCACTCTGATTATTAAACATATTACTAATTGAGATATTTTTTACATGTATGTCCATCCATATACTTTACCCATTTCTTTATTTCTTGGTTTTCCTGGCTTTTTCTGTCTGAAATGAGGGTGTATCTTATGTGTTACATATATCAATTCCTTTCAGTCTAATCCAGATGAAGAAAATATCTTATCCAAGTCTGTCACCTACCTGTTACGTCTTTGTTGATGTAGTCAATAATTTTTCCCTCCATAATTTGTGTGTTTTAGATCTTTAAGATGTTCTGTTTTACACTGAAATCACAGATATATTCATGTTCCTATTAGTTTATACCTTTGTCTTACACATGTAGGGTTTACATTATTTTGGGTATTTTATGATATAAAACAGAACTCTTTGGGCTTCCTGGAGTTTCATATTTGTTTCTTTTCCCAGTTCAGGGAAGTTCTCAACCATTATGAATTTGAATAATAATCTTTTTTCCTCTCTCTTCCCCCTCTTTTTGGATCCCTGGGATGCATATATTGATACACTTGATGGTGTCCTGTAAGTCCCTTAAGCTATCTTTGCCTTTTTTATTCTTTTTTCTTTTTGCTCCTAGTTGTATAAAATTCACTGTCCTGTCTTTGAGTTCTCTGATTCTTTCTTTCACTTGATCTAGTTTTGTTGTTGAATCCCTCTTTGAATTTTTCAATTTCCTTATTGTATTCTTGAGCCCGCTTTGTTTCTGTTTGGTACTTATTTATGTTTTCTGTCTCTTTGTTGAAATTCTTACTTGTTTCATACATTGCTTCCCTGACCTCACTGAATCTCTTTATTACTATTACTTTGAATCTTTATTGGGAAATCACATATCTCCATTTTATTAATATCCATTTCTGGCTATGCTTCTTGTTCTTTTGTTTGGAATATATTTGTTCCTTCATTTTCCTTGACACTCTGTATTGGTGTTTGCCCATTAGATTTCTAGTTTTGGCAGAATAGTCTCATATAAGAGACAAAGTTTACTGGTCGTGCCACCATGAGCTTCTTGTTTCCCTTTCAGATCTTTTTGATTGCCCACACCCTCCTCATTGTTCTTAGTGTCTCCCAGCAGTTGAAGGTGTGCCATGACTTGTCAGTCCCCAAAGAGAGGATGGCAGTAAGCACCTAGGATTCTAGGCCCTGAAGCGGCAGCTGATGATGATGTCAAACTCCACTGTGAGTGGGCATTTTTGTCTTCCCTTGCTCTGCTGAGCCCCAGGGGGAGAGCCTAGGCAAATGCTCATGCATTCATTATCAACTGATTCTTTGCTTGCTGTAGTGACATGGGACTTGTGAATGCCAGCCCATTGCCCTTCAGAGCTAGGTCATTTGGAGGTCTGTCACTTGGGTGGCAGCCTTAAAAGTTGGGGCACTAGATGTGTGGTCCAAACTCTCTGCTTCTCAGGGAGAAGCTGGGAGCTGAGGGTTCCTTCTACATTGTATGGTTGCTGTGTCAGGGGAGGAGTTTATGGCAAGAGTGTTTCTCAGCCTTTCCTATTTTGATGTTGGTATTTTCTTATTCACCTGATGCGTAGGAGACATTCTGCTTGTTTATGGATTTCTCTTAAAGGAAATTGCTCTATTTGTAGGTATACATTTGGTGTGTCCATGGGAGGAGGGCAATTCAGACCAGTTCCTGTGTTGTGACATTCTTGCTCTAGAGTATTGGTTCTGCTATCCATACATCTTTTTAGGTTAAAACTTGTTCAGATATTATGCCCTTATTTTATTACATTATATGAGTATTTGAATTTAGTTAAGAGATTTTATATATTCTTGGTCAGCGATAAGGTCATTTCTCAATGTGGTATTTGCAGAAAACAACCTTAAGAGATAGGTTAACACTTTTCCACTAGAGAAAAAACAAGCTTGTTCTCATATGCTATAAACGTTATGTTTACCTCCTATAAGGTAACCCAGTGGGTGTGCAGGCATTCATAGGGCACTTGTCTTGCGCCCAACATACGTAAGGGTTGAGGGAAGGCCATTGCCAATTATATGATGTTCATGCTCTGCCTTCAGGGAAGTCCTGTATCTCAGACCCAGGAATTGGTGTCTTCTGCTGTGGCATCCATGAAAACAAAAACAGGCTAACTTTTAGCATACAAGCAGGGTAGAATCATAGACGCTTCACAGATCCTAACAGGATGTGATTCAGGTACTTGGAATTAGTATGAGCCTTTCCAGGCTTGCTTTTAAGCTTTGTCAGGGCAGTTATAGAACTAGTTTAAGTCTTGTTATTCCACTGAGGCAATACCTAGCTAAGAACTTTACCCAGTGCCCTTGTGTGTTCATTCTTTCTGGTGGGGACAGAAACTATCCTTGGCTCCATGTAAGCTTTGGGAGCTCACCTGCTCACTTGGTGGTTTTTTTTTTCTGGCCTCAGTAGTTTCCTCACACATCTGCACTGCACTTTTCTCAGCAAAGATTCCGGGAGAATGGATGCAGACCTCTGGAATACCCTCCCTCTGTGCTGTCCTCATTTTTGGTCCTTTGATTCCCTTTCCCTGGGCTACAACCTGAAAATTAGCTGTTGCCCTTGGGCAGCTTTGGCCATTTTCTCTTCTTCCCTCAGAGTTCCCTGACCTGTGCTGCCTAGTGTCCAAAGTCTGAGAAACCCTGTTTCTTACATCTCACCTGAT
>NC_043709.1:72440867-72444167 GCF_006229205.1 Suricata suricatta
TGCAATCTTTAGTAAAGACTCCACACTCCAGCAGAGCTCCAGAACTGCCATAGTGTTCCCTTGTTATGTCTAGATGCTACTTAGCAGGAGGGGCTGCTTTTTTATATCACATCATGATAACTGGGCAGCTGATATTTTAATCAGGAAGCTCTGGGAGAGAAAAATGCCAACTAGTGAGCCCTTTCCAGCCAGCCCATCTCCATTCAGTGGGCTTTGATCCTGCCTCATTAGATTTTATCTTTGCCATCCACTTTAGGATAACTCCTTCCTGCTCCCCTGGGGTTTCTTGTCTGTTGATATTTTTGTTGTTATAGTTGTTGGTATTTGCTAATAAGTAAGGTTCTGAAAACCATCAAGATTCAGTAGTAGTATTTGTAGTATCTCTGAGGTTTGGTAGCAAAAGGAGTCCAGCAACCTGTGGTAGTTCTTCATCTTGTCCA
The DNA here is from genome assembly GCF_006229205.1 of Suricata suricatta. Classification (NCBI taxonomy): domain Eukaryota; kingdom Metazoa; phylum Chordata; class Mammalia; order Carnivora; family Herpestidae; genus Suricata; species Suricata suricatta. Next base: position 72,441,308 of record NC_043709.1, read on the forward strand.
AAATTGGTCGTCCTAGTACAATGAATTATTACTTATTAATTACTGTCAGTATGGGATGAAGATGCAAATAAGAATCAAGGCTAAGAAGTTTTCACAGATGCCTATCAAACATGTCCTTAATTTGAAAGAGAAAAATTATGAAATTTAATTATGTATGTTGTCCCTGAGCCTAGAAGTTATCAGAACCTTAAGGAAGTTTTATCTGCTGAACTCCTTAGGGAAGTTAACTATGTGAGGAGAAGCTGAGGCCGTGAGTGGCCTTCTCTCCGTGGTTCCAGGAGGCTGGACCAGCTCCTTCCAGCTCATCACAGGAGTCAGGTCACTCTGTGACCAGAGTGTCAGAAGTAACCATGAATTTCCGAAGAAGCAGAGGCAGCTGCGTGTGACTAAACTGTGTTGTCATCTGCCAGCAACCTGGCAGTGTGCCTTGCTCGCCTCTGACCCTAAACCATTCACTGTTCCTGCTTGTGAAGTCCTAATTTTTGGACACACCCTCACTGCCCTTGACTCTTTTTTTTTTTTTTTAATTTTTAGGCAAAGGACTTTAATTTTGGATTTTATCTCAGTTTGTGGCTCAGTAATTTCCTTGATATTCAGAAACCTGTTTCTGGGAAGGATGCCAACACTGCAGAAGGCAGTGGAAGTGGACGTTTGCCTAAAAGTAACCAGAAAAGAACAATGTAAATTTTAGGTACTGATTTTACATGAAAAACAGTATGAGGTGGAGGCTGGAGCAAATGCCAAGAAAGTGTGAAGGCTGTAGAAAACCCCCCTTTTATAATTCCTCTTGTATTTTTTTCGTTTGCTCCCTAATTTGTATTAAATCTGCTTATAACAGGACAACAGGATGAGCTAATTGTATCCTAAAACAACAATAAAACAGGTTGTATACCTAAAACAATAGTTATATTTAGTGACCAAACAAAATCATTGACCTTAATGTCCATAAGTGAAGAAAACATTAGGACAATGGTGATGTTCTAATGTAAATAAAAAGTGGGCATTAATAAAAGACAAAATTTTATTGTTATTTTAAGCTAAATTTAGTCAAGATGAGCATGCTTCTGCCTAGGTGAGGTTTTGAACATGCGCTCTAGCCATCTAGTAGAAGAACATAATAGAAAACTATTATCTTAAGCTCATGAAAAAACAATGAAATACCGATTGTGATTAAAATTAAAAATTTGGGGCATGTTCTTCTTCCTTTAGCTATACTAATTAATTAAACCACACACGTAACATTTTCTCTCCCTCCCTCTCTCTCTCTCTCTCTCACACACTAACGTATTGCCCCACTAGGTTATAGTAGAGAACGTTTCTCCTGTCAGAGAGTCTTCATGAATCATAATTTGTTGAGCTGAGAAGCTGAGTCGTGCAGCTGTCAGACGTGTTCTGTGGGTTCCCAAGGTTGTTGATTTCCTCTGCCCTAACAGATGGACCGCAAGAGAACAGAAGAGAATATCCATCTAACAGGAGGCAGGCATATTAGTATTCCAAATGTATTCATGTATTCAAGCCAGGCATTGGCTATGTCTGAAAAAAGTACCATAGAGATCAAAATATCACCTATAACACACTGGTAGCTTAACAGTGATTGTATCCTTTAAAGAAAAAAATCACTTGAGGTTTCTCCTAGTATTAGCTATACCATATAGATGGGCAGAGCATAAATGCATAGTTTATCATCCATAAGTATAGACCAAAAGACATCTGCCTCAAAGAAATAATTAAATTATAAAAATACAGATGTATTTATTACAGCATGGCAATTATTAAAAGTTGACATACTCATGTAATAATAACATCATTTCTAGGATTGCTAATATGTTTGAAATTTAGTTATTCGAGAAGGAAGTTTATTTGCATATTACACAGTAGACAGTACTGCACAGAAAGGCAGGTATCCAGGTCCTGTCCTTCTAAGGGCTCTAAAGTACATTTCTTAAAAAGGGGGAAAGAGTAGTACCTTAACTACTCCAGATAGAGGAGCAGGCCAGAATTCCTTCCCTCCCTTTTCCCCCATTTTTTTTTATTGTCGTAAAGATCAGAGTTTGGTTTAACTTGCCTTTTATTTCAAACATTGGTGACTTATTTGTTACTGTAACCTGGGGACATGGAAAGGGAGGAAGTTAAAACTAAATATTTATGGATCCCCTGTATATCTAGGGAGCCACTTTCTATTCTCCCCCTCTTCCCAGAAAAATGAAAGAAGAGAAATAAGAGAACCTATTATTCATTGAGTATCCACATGGGTACATTACCTATCTTTTGGCATTTACTTCCCAATGAAGTTCCTAAGTGTATTTTATTATTACCATTTCAACACTTTAGACTCAATTAAATAAATTACCCAACCCAACACAACTAAAGATGGAGCCAGAATTTAAAATCAAGCCTCCTTAAAAAATTTTTTTAATGTTTATTTATTTATTTTTGAGAGAGAGAGAGAGCGAGAGAGAGAGCAAGCAAGAGCACATGAGAGTCGGTGAGGGACAGAGAGGGAGACAGAGGATCCCAAGCAGGCTCCGGGCTGACAGCGGTGAGTTCACTGGAGGGCTTGAACTCAAAGTGGGAGATCATGGCCTGAGCTAAAGTCAGACACTTAACTTACCCAACCACACAGGTGACCCTAAAATCAAGCCTCCTTGACCACCTTGACTTCACAGCTGAAGTGCTTCAAATTCACCTTCTAAATATTCATTGTTTCTTATCTTCAAATCTTTATTTCTACACAAAGACTTGCATTTATTCATAGACTCTACATTATGTGTTTTTTAAAATAGTTTATTGTCAAATTGGTTTTCATATAACACCCAGTGCTCTTCCCCACATGTGCCCTCCTCCATCACCACCACCCCCC
>NC_043709.1:72444267-72447267 GCF_006229205.1 Suricata suricatta
AAGTATGTGTTAGTTGACTGTTTATGCTATTGGTAAAGCTTCCGGTCAACAGTAGGCTATCAGTAGTTAAGTTTTTGGGGGGATTGGGAATTATACACAGACTTTTCAAATGCACCCAGGGTTGGTGCCCCTAGGTCTGTGGTGCTCAAGAGTCAACTGTCCTTTAAGTAAATAAATCATTTTGAATAAAAGTACAGATGTCTATGAGTAAAGCTTCTTCCATTAACATCTTACAAATGTTGCTGATTTTAATATAGGAGGCCACCCTTTAATATACCTGATAATGATAAATATCAATACTTTAAAGCTTACTGTAGTATCACACACCAAGAGAAATTTCAAGAAGCAATCATATACATCACATCCTTTTAACCTAAAGAAAAAATGCTCCGCTACAAATTCAAACAGAAGTTAACATACCACTAGGCTTTTATTAAAATGCCTACTGTCCACACTCCCATTGGTAACTCACTGCACTGCCTCTCGTAGATGAGATATCCTTTGGAATTTTTAATCAAGAGCTCTTTGGCTGTGATGAATAATCATTTCTGTTAAACTACATCTGGCATAAGCAGGATACTTACAATTTTACTTCTCAAGTGAAATCAAACATCTGATTAAAACGATTCTTATCATCAGAAATGCATCCTAAACTCCGAAAACAGTTCAGCTTTATAATTAGAGACAAACCTGTTCGTGATTACACCCACCTATTTGAGACAGACTCTGATCCCTGCGCATTAGAACAACTGCTCGGTTTCAACTGCAGCTAACTTCGCAAGGCACACCTTTCTATGAGTTTTATACCCTCCACGCCCCCTCGTCCTCAGTCCCTGAAGGCAGTTAACTCCAGTTCTCATTTCCTATCTTAAGGAAAGAAATCCAGGCTAGGGGCAAATCACTACCTTAATTAGTACTGAATCTCTATTGGAATAACTAGGCAAGCCTGTTAACTAAATTTCATCAGCGGTAACTGCCTCTACCCTTATGAGAGTTAAATTTCTAGGTACATACATGCAGACTCACACATATTAGATATATATGTCAACAGATAACTTTTCCTGGCATTTCATCTGATCTGACAGAAACCGTTTCATTTCTGTAACAGTTAAACCTGCTGTTTTGTTCGGCTGGGTCTCTGCTTTGACCTATGTTGCCAGGAAACCACGAGGATGTGGATGGGGTGGTGGCAGGGAATTTTGGTTGCATTATTCAGGCTAAGAGAATATTATATCAATTACTAAAATTCTTATAAGAGTGACAGCTACTAACATGTGGGGAGTTCTCCTATGTGTTCTGTGATTATTTTAAGTTAAAGGTTGATGACATGCAGATGACTGCAGTGATGTGTTCCTCCACTTCCCTTGAAGTATAAAAGTAGGGGAAACAATTATGAGGGAAGACAAAGTAGATAAAATTTGTTTTGCAATGTCTATTAGGGAGTAAAAATGTACTCTTGATCCTTTTATAAACAGTCAGTTGCCTTGATTTTTGTCTCTCATTTAGATTTCTTTCATTGAATAAAATGAACTGATTATAGGAAGAAACTGAGCAAATTAACACCCAAATCAAGGTAAATGAATAGAGGTTTACTATATTTATATGCTATCATATCAATGCTTAACTAGTTGTTTTTATTGCATTTTAGTTATCCTCTGCGATTCTTTTTTGTAATTAAAGTAATACATAAATCTTCTAAATAGGAAAGCCATTCTATTTATTTGGCTTTTACAAGTAAGGGTATGTATTTAGTCTTTCAAATATTCATACAGTCATAAAAATTCATCAACATACAAAATGATGAAAGAGAACATACATGTATTACTTATAGACCTAGTAAGCAAATTTAAATTGTGTATGCTGATTTCAACTGGGAAGTGAAATATTTCTTCACTGACTTTACCAACTACTTTATAAGATTCCAAAAATTTATTTGTGGCCCTCGATGTGAATTTTCCCATTAAAAAAAGGAAGCTGGGGGCATCTGGGTGGCTCAGTAAGTTTGTCATCTGACTTCAGCTCAGGTCATGATCTCATGGCTCGTGAGATCAACCTCCACATCAAGCTCTCTGTTGACAGCTCAGAGCCTGGAGCCTGCTTCAGATTCCGTCTCTGTCTCTCTCTGTTCTTCCCCGCTTGTGCTCTCTCTCAAAATAGACATTTAGGAATCTTTTTTTTTTTTTTAAAGAAAAAAAGAGAAGAGGAAGCTGGAGGCCCACGGGTCTCACAAAACTCTAATAAATCCATAATGTACCTGACATATACTACTAATAGGATAGAACCTATCCACAATTTAGAGTGATCTTTTAATGGGAAAGTGTCTTAAATAAAGAGTTTTGAGTATTATGGTTATATATATCCCCAACACATTATCATGGAAATAGGATCAGACTCGTCTCGCTAATCACCCTTCTGGAGAAAGCCCTCTTGCCTATGAAACAGAAAGCTCTAATGGTCTGAAAAGTGTGTGGACTGGATACTTGTCCTGAGGATAATTTCTCTTTTACATGTGATTATTTCTCCACTGATTCTGCATCTACTCCAGCCCAGGTGCTCTTGCCTTCCCTGGGAATCTATATTTCCAACCAACTTTCAAAAAACTAAAAAAAAAATTTTTTTTTTAATTTATTATATTAAAAAAGGGGTTGCCCATAGGGTAGGAATAAGTAGTGCTCACAAGGAATCTCTGGTATACATATATTTGCCATGTTTAGAAGCTTCTAGGATACAGCATAACAGAAGAAAATTAATATTTTGTATTCATCCATTTTCAAATAAAAATTACTAAAATCTTTCTATCATGCACTGCTGTAAGGTCCAAATATATAAATTTTCTTGATAGGTCATCTCAAATTACCAAATTCTATTTTAAAAATGTTTCTTTTCCCTGAAATTAGCTTTGCCAGATGAGAAGAATGGCATTTACAATAGGACTAACAAATTTACCCAATAACAGAATGTGAACAGCTTGTATCTGTCAATAATGTAGCAAAAAGAAAT
>NC_043709.1:72447367-72625362 GCF_006229205.1 Suricata suricatta
TTGAAAATTAAAATTCATGAATTCAGTGTTTGCTCTGTGCCCACATGAACCATATACTCAGCACTCCCCCAACCACCACCCAAGGAATTGGCATGAGCCTCCCCTTCCCCTGAAAAAAATCAGGACTGAGAATATTTTCCAGAAGTGAGTAGATACCAAGAGGCTGCAGTCACAGCCAGTGTTTACTACCTTTACCATCCCCAGCACTTAAGGATCATTGATCATCTCAGATACAGAAAAAACATTTGACAAAATTCAACATTTATTCATGGTAAAAACTTGCAACAAAGGGGTATAGAAGGAATGTATTCAATATAATAAAGACCATGTATAACAAGCTTCCAGCTGATGTAATCAGTGGTGAACGGTTGAAAGCTTTTCCTCTAAGATCAGGAAAGAAAGTGCCTGCTCTCACCACTTCTATTCAACATAGAAGTCCTAACCAGAGCAGTCAGTCAGGCAAGAAAAAGAAATAAAAGGTGTTCAAATCAGAAGTAAGACGTAAAACCGTTTGCAGATAGCATGCTGTTATATATTAAAAAAATCCTAAAGATTCTACCCAAAAAACTGTTGGAACTAATAAGTCAATTCAGTAGAATTGCAGAATACAAAATAAACAGACAAAAATCAGTTTTATTTTGATACAGTGACAGTGAATTATCTGAAAAAGAAAAAAATTCATTTATAATAGCACCGGAAAGAAGAAAATACTTAGATATAAATTTAACCAAGGAAGTATGAAAGATCTGTATACTAAAAACTCGAAGACAATGAGGAAAGAAATTGAAGAAGACACAATTAAATGGAAAGACATCTCATGTTCATGGATTAGAAGAGTTAATGTTGTTAAAGTGGTGATATTACCCAAATCCATCCTTAGATTCAATGCATTCTTTATCAGTATTCCAGTGGTGTTTTTTATGGAAGAAGGGAAAAATTCCTATGGAACAATAAAGGACCCTGAATAGCCAGAACAGTCTTGAGAAAGTAAAGTTGGAGGTATCATACCTCCTGACTTCAATGTATATTAATAAAACAGCATGTTAGTGACATTAAAAACGACACATAGATAAATAAAACAGAATCAGGAGTCCAGGAATATACCCATACATACACAGTCAGCGGATGTTTGACAAGGGAGCCTAGAATACTTAATGGAGTGCTGCGGGGAAATTGGATACACATATGCAAAATAATGAAAGTGGACCCCTAACTTACACCACTCACCAGTATCACCTCAGGGTAGATTGAAGACTTAGATGTAAGACCTGAAACCTCAAAACTCCTAGAAGAAAACGTAGGGGAACTGCTCTTTGGTATCGGTCATAATAAGAATTTTATGGATATGGCACCAGAAGCACAACAATGAGAGAGAAAAGAAACAAGTGGGATTACATCAAACTGAGAAGTTCCTGAACAGCAAAAGAAACAATCAGCAAAATGAAAAGGCAGCCTACAGAGTGGTAAAAAATATGTTCAAACCATATATCTGATAAAGTGTTAAAATCTAAAAAATACAAGGAACTCCTACAACTTAAGAGAAATAATATAATAATAATAATAATAATAATAATAATAATAATAATTGATTTAAAAGTTGGCAAAGGACTTGAATAGACACATTTCCCAAGAAGATATACAAATGGCCAACAGGAACATAAAATGTGCCCAACATCATTCACTATCAGGGAAATGCAAATCAAAACCACAGTGAGATGATCACTTCACACTTGTTAGAATGGTTACTATCAAAAAGACAAAAAGTAAGTCCTGGTTAGGATGTAGAGAAAAGGGAATTCTTATATGTTCTTGGTGGGAATGCAAGCTAGTACAACCACTATGGAAACAGCATGGAGTTTCCTCAAAAAATTAAAAATAGAACTACGATATAATCTCGCAATTCCTCTTCTGGATATATTTCCAAAGGAAATGTAATCATTATCTGGAAGAGATTTAATATGCATTGCAGCATTGTTTACATAGCCAAGACATGGAAATAGCCTGTCATTTACATCAACATGAATGACCTTTAAGGGTATTATGCTGAGTGTAATAAGTCAGAGAAAGACAAATACTTTATGATCTCAATTATATGTGGAATCTAAAAAAAATCAAATTGATAGAAACAGCAGATTGGTGGTTGCTAAGGGTGAGGGAAGTGGGGGAAGGTGGTCAAAGGGTACAAACTTCCACCAGTTATATATATACTGTATAACATGTAACCATAGTTAACAGTTAATACTGTATTGTATATTTGAAATTTGCTGACAGTAGGTCTTAAAAGTTATCAACACACACACACACACACACACACACACGCACACAGTTGTAACTGTGTGAGGTGATAGATGTGTTAACATATTTTATAGTATGTAGGTATATCAAACTTTAAAAATAACTGGCACACCTGGTGAATTTTATAGGTTTGCTTTCAGAGAAATTCTGCCCAAAGTAGTTAATGTGTCCTATACAGTTTTTTGATTAAAGGACTAATCACGTAGTTTAGTGCATGCTTCTGGAATCTTTTTGTATTTCAAATCTATTTGTATTTCAATTAAGTCCTATACCTTAATTAATGGGATAAATATCAAATTTAGGTTCTGAATATTGCTCAAACTTTCTGTAAGTAATCGAACTCATGCCTATCAGATCAATTTAGATTTTCGCCTTAGTTTTCTATCTAGCTTTGCTAATTGGACTGTAAATTATTACTGTATTCCTGTGGCCTTTTAATTCGGTCTCTTCCCCTATTGTCTCGTAAGCACAGTAATTTAACTTTCCATTGCCTTGAAGAAAGGAAATGAGCTTTTTATGAACAAATGTTTCTTGGAATGTGCTCGACCTTTTATATGAAATACAATAGGGAATAAGATGCAGAATAAGGCATTGAATTCTTAAGATAATTCACTTCCCAGTTGCTTATTTCTTTTGAGTTTAGACATGAAGCTGCTGTGGCATTTACCTCATTCACAGTAGATAACTTATATAAGTGATGGAAATATTTAACTCTCATTTATATTCCATTATCGTTAAATCCCATTTTACTTTTTCTTTCTATTAGCCTATAAGGTAAATGAAGATAATTCATATAGGGCACACCAGTTCCAAGGCAATGCAAGAAAATGCTCACCTCTACCTCTAAAATGTTGAGCCTGCTTTAGGCGTACATTCTTCTACATTTCACTTGGGTAAAGAAAAGAAATATCCCTTCTCATTTGTGATTTTGAGTACACGGGGCAGAGCCTAAAAACATGAGATCCTCCATGGCACCTACTCGGGATAACCCACTTCTTATTACAAGCAGTATGAGCAGAACCTGAAATGATACTGCACATTGGCAGAGAGAGAAGAGACACATTGCGGGTTTAAAAATAGCTCTCCCATGTGCATACACAGATTTTTTCACTCTTCCGTTCTTTTTCCTCTCCCTTTTTCTTCCATCTTTCATGTTATACACACAAAAAATGTAGATCGTGTTAAATATCCTACAAAGTCACCCATTTGCACATTTAATTTGTGCTGAGAGAGAGAACAACCCGGAGAGAGATAAATTGCGTGGGTGACTGTAGTTCCATTCCATGCGCATATGCCCTAGACTGAGCAGTAAAGTGGGAAATTGCGATCTGCTTTCTCAGGAGGTCTCAATTCCCTGTGTGTCTCAGGGAATTAGGGCAGTTGTGAGATCTTTGTAATCTAATCCTCACTAGATCATGGTCCTCCCCATCGTCTCTTTCCCCTAATGATTTGGGTTGTAAGGTTTCTCTTACATTTTCAAAAGTTCTGTCTTGTTACTTGTTCTTTCCTGTGTAGTAATTCGATAATAGTCTTCCACAGTCTGAGAAAACAGACATTTGACCCATCAAATCCAATTCTAGAAATTTATCCTAAAGGAATATTCCTACAAATAGGACAAATATATGTACAAATATGTTCACTGCAGGGCTTTTTATAAGAACAAAAATAGGTACAAAAACTTAAATTCCCAACAGTGATGGACTATTTAATAATGCCACCGTATATATGTTGTTCTGAGCAGCCATTAGTAATAATGACTGATGTCTTTCAAGGGTTTATTATATTATATTTATTTATATTAATGTAGAATAATTCTTAGCAGCCATGGCATTTTGTAGATCTATTTTAAACATGTCTAATATAAAATATTTATATTTAGTTTATGCATGTATACAATTTTAAGTTTATGAATATATTCAGTTTATCAGAAAAATCTAGAAGAATATAACAAAAATGTAAGTAATGATAGCTGAAGGAAGAGAAGGTGAATTTTAAAAAATATCTTGTGTTTTCTAATTCTTCAAAATTGAAGATACTACTTCATTTGGGCCATGAATTATAGATTCTCTAACTTTGTGCTGTCAGTAGAATAACCATTGACTATGTGACTATTCTAATAAAAAGTTATTGAAATTAAATAAAATTTAAAATTCACTTTCTCAGTAGGACTTGCCATTTTTCCAGCCCTTATATTGGACAGAGCAGATATAAAAGATTTCTGTCGTCACACACAGTTCCGTTAGGCAGCACTTGCCTGACTCTTGAATTCAGGGTTGTAGTCAACAACAATTCCTTGTAGAAACATTAAAACATTTCTACTCTACTCGATACAGCAATGTAATTGTTACATCTCTTACTACATACTTGCAGTAGGCAGTTGAGAATTGTTACAACAGCTGTTAAAGAGAAGAGATTATGAAATTGGAAGCTGCGTTAGGGTCTATCTTCCAGATAGACTGTGGTGGCTGGTGGCATCACCTTAACCTTTCATAGTGTTCGATCTGTTCTAACATCTGCTAGTCAAACAAACGTTGATTGTCACCATCTTCTGTTCTAATAGATGAAAAGATTGACTCTCAGATTGTTCAAAAGGCATAATATGTCTCTTACTCAGAGGTCTCTTAATTCACAGGACTACAGATGAAAAAAAATAACTATTAGTATCAATGGCTTGCCATCAGGAAAATAAGCACTGAATTAAGGGTTAGAACTTGTCTGTCTCTTCTTGAATGTGAGGATTTTTTGTTTCTTTCTGTTTTATTTGTTTTTTTATTGCACCTCCATTATGGTGGTACAAATTAGAAAAGTGAGGACAGACATACCATTACATTTCCACACCTCTTTTACACATTCCAGCTCTCAAAAATTGAAATTCCAGTAAATGAGAAAAGAACATGCTTTTCCCATGCATGTAACTCAATTGCTATAGGTATAAAAACTGTAAATATTTTTAGCTCACTATTGGCCTCAGTAAAAGTATATATAAGCTTTATTTATGTGAAACATTACAATAAATATGATGGCAAGTTGTTTTACTAGGATATACTACAAAATACTTGAAGTCTTTTTTTATTTCTTAATTCCAGTTACTTGGTATCTTAATTTCTGAGAAAACTTTGGTTATATTTAAACCTCATTGAACATTGTTTCTTCATTTAGAAATTACAGCTTTCTTTGAAAAACAACTTTTGCAGTTTGGTCACTTCCTGAGGCACATCTAGGGATGGTCGACTTCTTGCCTGTTACTTAGCCTTCTGCTGCTGGTATTGTGCTTCCTTCCCCTTCCTGCAGGACTCAGGTCATGGTCCGAGCACTGGTCTGGTGGGAGCTGCTCACCAGCTTCCCTTGTGGCAGTAGTTGGGACAGTTCTTGTTAGTACTCTGTGGTCTCATCTCCGTTTCTTTTCTTTTCTCTTTTCCTCTCACCCTAATTGCTTCCTTTCCTTCTATCTTTGAGGCATCATTCCCTAAGCTCTACATCTGCTTTATTCATGCTTGTTATTTCCACCCAAGGCCAACATTGTACCCTGAGTCTAGCTAGCCCTTTAGATTCACCTTGAACTTAGTGATCGTAGATGTCTGCTTTAGCTGCTTGCCCTCACTTAAAAAGGTGTACATGTGAGGGACACCTGGGTGGCCCAGTCGGTTGAGTGTCAGGCTCTTGATTTTGGTTCAGGTCATGAACTCATGGTTCATGGGTTTGAGCTCTGCCTTGGGCTCTGTGCTGACAGAGAGGAGCCTACTTGGGATTGTGTTTCTCACTCTCTCTCCCTGCCCCTTCTCATGCCCTGCATGTGTGTATGCTTGTACTCTCTCAAATAAATATTAAAAAATAAAATAGCACATGTACATTTGAGATTGGCTGAAAAAAATCAGTTTAATTTTATTTTCCTTATTAATCACTTCAGTGTTAGAATTTTTAATCAGTCTCAAATATGGTCTGGGTTTAGCCACTCAGATATCCAAGCTAAGTCATTTCAGCAGGACAAATTATTTTTATAGATTTGAGGGTTAATTTTATCTTTTCCTGACATTGTTTTCTTATATCAAGCAAATTTTTTCCTTTAAGACTTAGTAGCTTACTTATCTGAATATTGATTATGGATCAGAGAAAAAAAATTCAACCAAAAATATTACTGCTGTCATCTACTTTTATTCATTGCATTTATGAATGTTCTGTTAATCAGATTCAACATGTGGATAACCAGTATTGGTGAATTGAAAGTAAACAAAGTAAAGCAAAATGCAAATTTAATTCAGCAGCTCTGATGGCCATATATATACATGTGTGTGTGTGTGTGTGTGTGTGTGTACAGATATATATAGATAGATAGATCGATCAATTGATCTATCTGGCCATCACAGCTTCTGAATTAAATTTGTATTTTGCTTTACTTTATATTTATTTTGCTTTGTTATATATATAATATATATATATATTATATATATATATTTATTGGTAACAACTGAAGATACTCAGGGCTTTCAGAGTCCTTCATTTTCAGTGTAGTTAATAGAGTTGCTACTGTTTGCAAAGTATATCATTAGCAGAATGCTGGTAGAACTATGTTTACTACATGCTTCCAAAAACAGTTATTGAAATGTACTAAATATTTACTATAATGTACTAATGGCCTACCAAACATATAAAACATTTAAAAATAGATTGCCTTTAGAAATACTGTACATTTCATGATTTTTTCAACATTTATGTTACTCCCTAACACATTAATTAGCTGTAAAAATTAATTTTTTGTTTAAAAAATGAATGGATTTACTTTTTCAATTCCATGTGAGTTTAAAAATTGAAACCTCCAATTATTAACAGAATATGAAGCTATTTTGTGGGCTTTAATAAATTGTAGAAAATATATTTCTTTATAACTTAGTTAATAAATAACTTGAAAATGCAGTCTTTAAAACTAAACCTCGGATTCTTTCCCAAAAACACTCTCCACCCCCCAAAATGCACGTATTAGTTTATTACACAAAAGTTCAGTTTTTCACATTGAAACCTGATTTCATTTAAATTAAACCTATGTTTCTGTTATTTTAGAAAAGTGGGGAAATTTTCAAGAAAAATCTTATTTTCTGTAAAATAGACATAGATCAAATAACTTGTTGGGGGAAAAAAACTGTCCACTTAAAATTGCACTAAACATTTTTCTAGAAAATTGGCCAACCTAATTTAAATGACTGACTATGGTTTTGCATTCTTATTCTTGATAACTGTCATTGGTTTCTCTCATTTACTATTTGTGGACTTTCTCAGTAGAAGACATGCAATGACTGCGTTATTGTGGTTTTCATCTCATTAATATGGACATGCCTTAATTGAATTTATAGTAACTTGAATCAGATTGTATCAAAATTAGAATCTATTTAAGTTTTTTTAATTTTATATTTTGATTTTAAGGTTTGGTAAATTATCAGGGTAAATGTCAGGGTTTGCATTCCTTTTTCTTTGCTAATGTGACAGTGTTGCTCTATAACTTTGGATGGTTTTACCTCTCTGCTTTTTACTCTGTATCCTCATTTGGAGAGAAATCTGTCTCCCCTCCTTTGGAGGGAGCTTTTCTGTCACCAGTTTGGAACAAATATTATATTTCATGTTTGTTTTTAAAGAAAATTAGCTGTCTGTATTAATTGGCCAGATCACTATTTATATTTAAAAATTTATGTTTTCTGTGGTGGAGATGAAAGGCAGATTCATGAGAAATAAGTTTATTGCTTAATTTCAGTAAACAACAAGTAGATATCTTAGTAAAAAAACAGGAAAGTAATGAAAATAAAAATTAAGACAGCAATGGAAAAAAGAAGTTGTCTTTCTCTTTACGGAAGTTTAAGTTTCAACAGTACTATAGATCAAGTCACAGTGATAAAGTCATAGGTAGTCCAGTGCTCATCCAGTGAAATCCGTCATAATGCGGTGCAATCATGGGTCATGTGGCCAAGCCAGATTGTTTTTTAGGTGTCCTTGGGAAGAATTAAGACATGCATGAGCCAGCATATCTGTCCCTGTGTCTTAAACAAGTGAAAGGATGAATAATGGTGGCCTTGCCAACCTGCTGCAAAACATTCAGATTAATGAAATAGACAGTGGTAAGAAGAGACAGCCTTATTAATTACAGAAGTGTAACCATGGCCTTCTGTCAGTTCAGGCTCTTTTTATTATAGTATAAATCACATACTATGATATGGAGTTTAAGTGGAATGTAAACCTCAATGCAATGCGTGCTCTGGTGATGTGCAGACTTTTGAGGACAGAGTTTATCTTATAGGTGTCCTCTTCTCCACCAGAGAGTAGAATTAATGTACAAATTAACAGGCTTGAGTAATCCTACTAGCAAACCTATATTCATTATTGAGATAAACAGATTTCCCAAGATAAGGGTTATTTACCTCCTATCATATCTATAAACCTATTAAAAACAAAACAAACCCAGAAACATAGACTGCTAATGATTTTTATTAGACCACTTATAAAAATGGTAATTTCACAGTAAAGGAGAGAGGGGTTCTCAGCTGAATATATAGAAAGGCTGTAGATAAATGTCAAGCCCATATAGATTCAGTCAGCCATGTGATTTAATGAATGAACCCTGATCTGCGCCCATCCCTACCACTTAGTTCAGGCAAGTTCTTAACCTCTTTGAGCCTCCACGCTTCTCATATGTAGAGGTGTATTAATAATGCATATTCTTAAGGAGTTTCGGTGATAAAATAGGCCTGTAGAAAAATGATACCTATTATTTCCAAGTTCCTATCTTAATCCTCACTACAGAACTCGTGAAGCAACATATTTTCATTGCTCCTGTAATTCATTAACTGAAGAAGCAGTAGGGTTGAATAAATATAGAGGTGTTTGCATGCTTTCTTAAAAAAAGTTAAAAACAAAAAAAGTGACACATTTATTACTTAATATTAATGACTGGGGTTATTTTGCAGACGGTAGAGTTCCTACTCACCTGAGTAATTTTAATAAATTTACTATGTAGAAATATAATACATTGGCCAGAAACAAATGGGAAGTGGAAGCTGATAAAGATATGAAGAACTATCTTTGTTTTTCAGCTGAAATAATCATGGGGGATTTTTGTGAAATGTGGAATAAGAAGAAAAGAGGTTTTAGACAGAATGTCATACACCACTAAAGTATAAACCCTGCCTGAACTCACTTCAAGAAGACAGTAGTGTATGAGTACCCTACATAGATTCACTCTCTAATAATTGTAAAATATAGAATAACGTTTTAGACTGTAAGACTGTACATACTTGTGTTAATATACCTTCAAATGTCTCATTTAGTGTAAAACTCAACGCAAATACATTAAATGCAGAGAGAAATATATATAACATCCTGAGAGAATAAAGTAGTAATTTAGAAATGCATAATGAAAATTTAGCAACAAATAAGAGAGTGAGAATTCAAGTTTGGCTTTGAATTGGTGATATAAATCATCTGCAGAAAGGTAGAATAGGCCTATTTAACACTTTAGAATGAAGTGGTGTGGTATGATAACATGAGCTGATATCTGGTCAGCTTTTATTTTGCTTTTAGCAAAAATAAGAGCATTCCCTTCATCTGGTTTATGTTTCTAAGTATTTCTAAAACCATCGTATCACAGCTAAGTTATCTTATTCAGTTTTCATTTTAATTAATCCCTATTTGTACTTTTGAAAAATAAATATTAACCTATTTAGAAAAAAATACATTAGTATTTATGGTTGTTGGAAATCCTGGAATAATTTTAATTTTTTTTTCAGATAGAAGCAGATCAGAGCTATATGAATCAAGATTTAAATTTAAGTCTCATTACTTTTTAGTATCATACAATTTTGATTCCAGGAATTCTGAATAGGAAAAAAAATGTATTTTCAAGAGGCTGTCTCTGATGACTAATTTCTATGCCAAGATGTTCTGTAAACATCATCCCAAGTGTGAGCAAAGAATAATCCGCAAGAGTTAGTTCAGTGTTCTCTAGCAATTCTGTGCTGTCTGGGAAGGGAGAAATATTCAAAACCAGGGTAAGTTTTGCATATTTTTATGAATTACAAGTGCCTTTAAGCTGTATGTTTTAAGTAAAACACCTAGAGTGGTTAAATACATAAACATTTTCTCCCATGAAATGGACAGGCAGCAGCACTTGGGCATTTGAGGCAGCCAGCCTGGATGGTTCTGCGACTTCCCCAAAATAACATGGATCCTCCCTGGGGTTTTGCTAAATCAACCCAATCTGTTTATCACTGGACACGTGCCAGAGCGGGCCAGTAGAATCTCTAAGCATTCTATCACAAGACAGAGTGGGGCCTGGATATACAAAGAGGAGCAGACTAGTTTGGGGAGGTTCCTGAAGGTAGAGGGAACAGAGTTGTTGATCATCTGTCTGTTCACACCAGTTCCTCCAGCTGCTGTCTTACTCCATCAGTAAGGAAGGAGTAGCAGGAGACGGGCCTCATTCAGGGACAAGAATACATACTATTTTTGGTTCCAAACTTACGCACTTTGCTCTCTAAACCAGTGTGTCATCTTCTAAAATTCTGTGTCTTTCCTGCCAAGTAGAAAGAACTCCTAAAAATTAAAAATAAATAAAAAAGATTTAGTTTAAAATGTAACAACGGGCTTCTCAACAGAATAATAGGTTATTTTCCCAGGAAACTAGGATATAACCCAGGCCTCAGCTGTTGTTTTCTTGGCGACCTCATCCAACACTCCATCCCTTGTGACCCGCTCTTACAACTCACACACACCCTCCTTCACTATATGCCCTGAGTGGTCAGCAAGGGGTTTCGTTAGCATGGAGGTGCTCATTCTGTGCTCTCTGTCTGCCTTGGAGGTAGAGGCCAGTAACAACATGGGCACCTGCAAGAGAAGGCATAGATTAGGACGGTAATTCGCCAAATCATTGATGTTTTCCAACGAGAGCCCCACAATCCAAACCATTGATTTATTAAGTTCCCTAGGCTGGGGATCAGATCAGGGCATTCATTTGTATCCACATGTGATTTAGTAAAGACGACACACTGGCAGACTTGTCAGTATGAGCACACAGCCTTTTTTTTTTTTTTTGGATGATGGCACACACAGGTGCCTTCTTGCAAGGCAGTAGTAATGTCTCAGGCCACCCTACTTTGGAAGACAGCTTTTCTCATTAATGAAATTTCAGTGTTTAATAAGGATAGGATTTGTAAGCTATCATTTAAGGCTTGGTGGGTAGACATAACAAGGGCTCCTATGTGTGCTATAATGTCCTACCCACCAATGGAGGAAACAAAGGCCGTGGGCAAATAATTGTACCGGTGGAATAGAGAATGTGCCCATTTCCACTTCAGGAGAGGGTGATCGGTAGTCATTTCCCTGGGGCAGATTATGGGAAAACCCATAATGCAGTGTCCCGACCAACCAAGTGGAAGCCATGACCAGAGATTGGTGCCACATAGCAATGGGGGTCCCATTTGGACCCCCAGTAAATACCTGGGAGGCAAGACGGATCACTGTCATTGAACACTGAAATTTCTCTAATGAGAAAATATGACAATGACTACACACTTGCAATGATATTCATCCTATATTTCCAGTATAATTGGGTTCATTCTGGTTAGAATGGCTTCTCCCTTCCCATCATAGGTCTGCCCAGGTGCTCAAATGTCCACAACCCAGGATAAGCCACATAAACCCATCCCAAATCAGAGCGTAGCCATTCATAACTCTAATAGTGGCATTTTTAGGATCTTTCTAGTCAGCAGTTTGACTGAAAAAGAAAACCTGTGCCTAGTGTTCTTGATAATGCATGCCAGAGGCCAGGTCTCTGCATCAACATTGGTACTTATCAGCTGAATTAAGATAGTCCAAGCTTGTTCTTCTGTAGTGTACTATTTTAGGGCTTTTCAGTCCCCTTACAGGAGTAGTAATGCCCAGAATGGCAATTCTGATGAGATAGAGAAGGGCAGCTGCCCACACACTCAAGAGTTGGATTGATTTCTTTGTCGGACAAACAAGTGGGCTCACTATTGAAAGGTATTTCCATTAGGTGCCCATTTCATGACCAGGAGCAGCAGAGTGCTGAGGCCATAGAGACGGATATTGAATAGGAACTTATATGGGGATTTCATCCCCTTTACTTATGACCTGATCCTTAGAGGTTGATGTGGCTGCAGCCTTAGGAATTTGACGAGCTTCTGAGTACTAAACATGTTGCCTGTGGGAAGGGGCATGGTCGGGCATGAGATGGAGGAGGATGGGGTATGCCAGACCAGAGCCCCCACCTTCTAGTGTTGGAGGAGATTATCAAGATGTGATGGGCCTTTAACCCAGAAGCTGGACACTGGCAACTGGAGGCTGTCCACCCCCTCCCTGGTGCTTAGAATGTGCATTCTGTGTGCCTTCCCCACTCCCAGGGGTGGTATATCCCAAGGATATACTCTTGAAGTAGAAATATGGTATTGAGGCTGTCTGGACTGGGCACATGACTGAACCCAGTCAAGGCCTCTGTGTAAGTTTTCAGGGTTGTGGTGGGCAGGTGAGGAAAGCCAGTCATCTGGCAGCCAGCCAAGACCGGCCCCGCAAGATTCCCTGTTCACTAAAATAGCCACCTACCATTCTGGAACCGTCTGCCTCTGTTGACTCTCCTGCCCTCCACATATGGAGCCCAGTTTCACATCACACCCAGGAAGCCCTTGAGGAGATTGCAAACCAACAGTTTGTAATGATGCTCTTTTTATTATTTATATTCCCTGTAAGTCTGCTCTTTAAGCTTATTTTAATCTAGAGCTCTTGGTGGAGAGGAGAGTTTAGTTGGCTTTGAGCCTATGAGACAGGCTAGTGCTCTGTATCCCCCTTAAGGGACAGCCTACTTCTGAGAATTCTCTTGTAACAGGCCAACTGCCCTTCTGTCAGGCCATGTCTGGGGCTTTCTTAACTAAATGCAATTTTAGGAGTTTTATATTTCATGAATTTCACTCTTAGTGATAACTTATTTAGCTCCAGAAGTGCTACACTTGACAAAGGACTTTAGCTGTAGAGAATTAAAATAATTTTTATGTATATTTTGCTGAGAAAAAATGTTAAATGGTAAATATGAGTATAGATTTATGTTTTGCCCTGTATGCAGAGGGAATAAACCATGTAGGAATTTCTATAACAGTTTATTTGGGATCCTGAGTATGTGTGAGAATGAAATGTAGAGCTTTTATGTTGAGTTAATTATACTCCATAAATGCTTAGCATTAACTTTTATCAGGTTTTCATTTTCATAAGGTTTTTGTAATGATTAATGTGAGCAAAGTGTATCTGGACATTACTTAGCATATAGTAATTAGTTACTCTATAGATGGTGTTTCTGCTGTTCCTCTTTCATCATGAAACTCTCAAATTGAGTTTCACAGACTCAGAAGAGCTCAATAAACTTTCTCCATTACTCTTATTTTTCTGTTCTGTATTTTCTTATAAAGCAGCCTTTGGTTTTCATCGTAAGAAACAAAAAGTGAAAGTGGTATTTTAGGAATATAATTCTACACACTTAAAGTAGAGAATTAAGACAATGCAACTAACTCAAACAAAAACCTTTAACTCAAAATATTTCCTAATTCTCCTGGTTTTTCACAATTAGCGAGAAGATTCGGTGCTTTTCTGTAGTATCTGAGAATTAACCTGAATGTCTTTCATGTAGTAGTATTCCCTCAAATGTATGCTGACTCACTGATAATTGCTTTCCTTCTTCAAGTCATACATCATGTGTACATAGACAGAATTTCTGTTTTTGTCATGTGTGAAAGGTCCTGCAGTTATACTGAAAATTGTGCAAGTATGTCCTGGTGTTGCACGCATGCACTTGAAGTGAACCAGGTGTAGGTTTTAGGGGGCTCTGTTTGAGCCTCAAAGGACACAGCGCTGTCCATGCGCTTGTATCAAGTCAGCAGCTTATTTATTGTACTGTTAAAAATACATTGGTGTGGCAGGCTTCTCTCTGCAGTCTTTTTTGCTCAGGGCCGTTACAGTTCAACTCATTCCTCTACTATTAAAAAAGAAAAATGACCAGCTTTTTCCCCCAGGTATTTAGAAAAGAAAAAATAAGGTTTATTCATGCTCTTTCGAAAGTCTTTATTCACATCAATCCTTCCTTACTCCAGAAATAGTTTGAGGGCTTAAACATATAGAGAGGCAATAGACACAGTACACTTTAAAGTTAGTGATTTATTGGGGTACCTGGGTGGCTCAGTCAGTTAAGTGTTCAACTTCTGACATCAGCTCAGATCTGGATCTCACAGTGTGTGGGTTCAAGTTCCACATCAGGCCCTGCACTGACCGTGTGGACCCTGCTCGAGATATTCTCATTCTGCCCCCTTCTGCTCTCTCTCTGTCAAATAAACTTTAAAAAATTTTTTTAAGTTAGTGATTTAAGAAACAAAACAAAGTCAGAAAAGATAAGATGACTCAGGCACAAGGAACTTGCTTTCTAGTAGTGTCTGTATGAACTAGGTCACAAAGCCTGTCTTTTTGAAAGTGGTCGTGGTGCCCCTTACATTGGTATCCCTCGAACTGACTCGGGGCCCTGGCTAGTGGTGGCTGGATGGAGCTGAGTGGGTGGGGGCAAGCAGAGGGCATGGACACGTGAGAATCTTGCATTTGTTACAATCTCTGAATGATTCTCAGTCATACTAAGGCTTGAGAATCCTGTTGTGCCTGAAGTTTTTGCAGTCAGTGAAAAAAGGCAGACATGTCATGTTACATGAGTCATAGTGTCCCTAGGATATGAAACAATAAGCTGCCTCAGAGAAGCACAAGAAGCCCTCCTTACTACGACCAGAGAGAATTCCTCTCTGGATGCTTTGGTGGTAATATGGTACCCATCCATATTAGTCACCATTTCATAGTCAGTTCGTTGTAATAATCTAAACTCACTGGTATTGGATTTGATAGCCACAGTGGTTAAGTAATGCCATACAATTCCTTCATTTATCATATAGCAGGGGAAACAGGGCAAAAAGAATTATCTTTATAGTTCTTACCTTTAGGTGATGCAATCAAGATGATTACCTAGGCGCTTTGCCCAGAGTAACATATTCTGCTTCCCTGCTTATTCCTGTTCTGCAAACCCCTCTTTGCTTCAGGAGATGAAATCATTATTTTAGAGAGTCAGAGAACGAGCGTATTTGGGAAGTTCGAGTATTATCAGTCTGTGTGTTCGTCTTAGTCTTTGAAACCTGAGTGATTCTGTTGACCTTTACGGCCTTCCCTCCGCTGTGCCCCCACCTCTTGTCCTCACGTGTGCCAGTGGTTGGAGCTCCTTTTCCACTTATCATGGACGCCCGGCATCAAAGGCAGACCCTGAATGTGGTCACAAATGTAGAGAGAGAGAGGGAGGCAGAGAATTCCAGGCAGGCTTTATCCTGTCAGAGCCCCACATGGGGGCTAGAACTCACAACTCAAACTCCTGAACTGTGAGATCATGACCTGAGCCAAAAATCAGGAGTTGGATGCTTAATTAACTGAGATTAATGTTTTTTGAATTGAGAAAGTAAGCCAGGTATTTGTTAACAAGCAGTGTATTATTTGTAGTGTTTTGGGCACCAAGAGATAAAGACATGGGTTATTTCATTTAAGAAAATACTAAGTTTGGCGCAAAAAAAAAAAAAGTCTTTTTCTAAAGAAAAACATAGATTAGTTGCTTGTGATTATTATTTCATATTTATTTTATTTAAAGTAGTATTGAATTCATATGTGGGTCCTGAGAAACTTAACAGAAGACCATGGGGGCAGAGGGGAAAAATAGTTACAAACAGAGAGGGAGGGAGGCAAACCATGAATGACTCTTAAATACAGAAAACAAACTGAGAGTGAATGGGGGATGTGGGGGAGAGGGGAAATGAGTGATGGGGGCTGTTGGGATGAGCACTGGGTGTTGTATGTAAGTGATGAACCATGGGAATCTACCCCACAAACCAAGAGCACGCTGTATACACTCTATGTTAGCCACTTTGACAATGAATTGTATTTAAAAAATAATAAAAATAAAATAGTTTTGAATTTAGCTCCGAGCTGAAGGCTTATGGTGCCTTAATACAATATGTGACATATTCAATATACCAAAATTTAACATTTTAAACAAAACTTTTATTATTTTGTAATTCTTCTAATGTTTAATTTTTGAGAGAAAGAGACAGAGCATGAGCAGGGGAGGGCAGAGAGAGAGGGAGACACAGAATCTGAAGCAGGCTCCAGGCTCTGAGCTAGCTGTCAGCACAGAGCCCCACATGGGGCTCAAACCCACAGACTGCAAGATCATGACCTGAGTCAAAGTCAGACACTTAACTAAGTCACCCAGGTGCCCCTAAACAAGGCTTTTAAATTACAAATCCTTATTGTAGAAAATTGGAAACATCTAAAGAAGCAAATTCACCTAAAATCTCACCCCATGATAAGAGTGTAACATTAACATTTGGTGTATTCATTTGTCATATTTTTCTGTGATGATTTTTTTAAATTAAAAAATAAACATTCAATATTTATTTTTGAGAGAGAAAGCACAAGTGGGAGAAGGGCAGAGAAAGAGGGAGACACAAAATCCAAGCAGGCTCCAAGCTCTGAGCTGTCAAGCACAGAGCCCTACGCGGGACTTGAAGTCACAAGCCTTGAGATCATGACCTGCGCTGAAGTCAGACACTTAACCAACTGAGCCACCCCGGCGTCCCATGATGATTTTTAATGGTTGAGTTTCTACCCTCTCAGTAATTTTGCGTTTTGCTTTTTCACTTCATCTTGTATGCTCTTAATCTGTTTCCCCGTCTTTATTCCACAGAGATTCAGAGTTATAAATAATGTGCATAAAACTACAGATCTTTGCATAATTTTTGTGTGACCATGCTCTAAAATGTTGTCTTTATATAGATTAAAAGTTCTTGCAAAATTTTATTTAAAAACAAACCTTGGAATTCATTGTAGCTTAAAATAAAGTACTGTTTTGGGGTGCCTGGGTGGCTCAGTTGGTTAGGCATCTGACTTTTATGCTCAGGTCATGATCTCGCAGTTTCATGGGTTTGAGCCCCACGTTGGGCTCTGTGTTTACAGCTCAGAGCCTAGAGCTTGCTTCAGACTCTGTCTCTCTCTTTCTGCCCACCCACGCTTGTACACTCTCTCTCTGTCTCTCAAAATTGAATAAATGTTAAAAAAATTTTTTAAGGTAAAGTACTGTTTTGTTCCTTTTTGATAGTGCCAAGAAGTGTTTTTCATAAAGTAAATGCTGTGGCCTGCCCTTTTTTCTCACTCAGACTCTTAAGCCTCCTGAGATGAATGTTAAATAGACCATTACCTTCTCTCCTCTTGTTGCTTTAATGAGGTGTTAGATGAGCCCAGTTTGGAACTCAAGAGATAAATGATAGAGAGGCTAGTTTGTTTGAGTGATAAAGCTCACAAATCACATACAGTCTATTTTTAATATTCTCATCCTTAGCCATGAGGGTACCTAGGAACTCAAGAACTGGCCATTAAGGTAGAAAGGATTATAGCTGAATCAGGAAAGCATGTGGGGAAGAATATGTAGAAACAAAAACATTCAAGGCACAACCTTCTACCCTTCTCTCTCACCTTACCCGCCAAGGACTTTTTAAAAATTTCTTTAAACCCTCTGGATTTTAAAAATATTATGAACATGATTTATTATTGTTTAAGAGATTAAAATTTAGTTGTAGATATACTAAAAGCCACTGAATTATACACTTTTAAAAGGTTGCAATTTTTATGAATTATTTCTCAATATAAATCTTCAAAAAGAAAAAAGCAATAGAAGCCCACTCCATCCATTCATTTGTTTAAATAAGCACTTCATCAGTGTCTCAAAGGAAATAGCCATAAGCCTGCTTTGGTAGTTGCAAAGGTAAATCACATGCAGACTGTTCTTTGGGGAAATTTTAGTGTAATAGAGGAAATAAAATATATATTTAAATAAGTCTGGTAGCTGAAGGAAAGTTGTGTGTATCCTAATAGAAGTGCTACAAATTGCTGAGGAAAAGCAGATTAATAATAAATTATTGTAGAATTGATCAGGTAGCTTGGTGGATTTGATGGTGGCAAAATCGGGGAGCACCTCTCTGATTGCTCATGTTTCTCAGCGAGTATTAGGCAAGATTTCACCTGGGCCTAGATAGATTGGGACAGTAGAAGGAAAGGAGGAGCCACGCGGTTGTCCCCTGCAGAGCTGTAGCCTGTGTGTCTTAGGGATTCCAGGTGAGTGCCATTTGGGTGTTTGTCTAGAGCCTTTCAGCTGCTAGGTGCAAATGCACCGTGGAGAGTGGGTATAAGTGGGCAGAGTTGGCATTTATGGCATGAATATGACCAAGGGGGTCAGGCCAGGGAATTTGAGAATGGTGAAAAGAACATGACTGTAATAATAGTTTGGGGAAGCGTATTTTCAAGGCAGTGTCAACATTACCTGGGATCTTGGTGAAAATTCACAGTCTCAGTCCTAGACCTGCTGAATCAGAAACTCAGGATGCGGCCAGCAGTCTGTTTTACCAGGTCTTCCAGGTGATTCTGTAGTACGTCAGTACCTGAGAAGCCCTGGATTGGGAAATCTAAGTGGATGGAAGCAGTAAGTACAGTTACGGAAAAGGGGCAGAGATGGGCGATGATGGACTAAAGATGGCCTAAAGAGAGGAAAGTGTATACATGGCCTAATGTCTCCTTGAAAGTGGAAGAATTCAAGTGAGCCAAGAGGTGGGGAGTGCTGGGCAGAGGCTAGGATGTTTGAAGGATTTCAGAAGTGGAGCTGTTCGTAAACTCAATATCTGGGGTGGTCCATGTAAAGGCTACTCTCACCAAGAATTACGACACAGAGGTAGAAGTGGAAAAGAAAACGGTCAGGCAGGCACCGGAGTCACCATTGAATGAGGAGCGGCCAGCAAAGTAGGTGGCATTCAAGAAGGAAGGTTAGAGGATAGTTGAACTCCCTTTTTTCCCCCCTCATCCTCTTCGGCTCCTCAAGCATCCTCCAGTATACAGGAGTGAGAGAAAAACAAGCTGTAAAAAGTGGTCCTTTCATGTCCAGACTTAGTTCACAGGGCACAGGGAGAGTGGAGACAAGAGGAAGATTGAGTAAATCAGTGAATGTATGGATTAGTGTGGAAGTAAAGGACCAGGTAGAAACAGGTGACCTGAAAGTCTTGGAGCAGAGCAAGGTGAAAGCCCTTGTTTCTGATGTGCTTAGGGTTGGCACTTGATTGATTAACTAAGAAAGACAGCTGTGAAGCAATGACGCGTATATATCTTCAGTATTTTATTTTTAGTTGTACGGTAATTACTTCTATCCACTGCTTGCACTTCCATATTGTTTTTTTGCAGAAAGCCTTCTCAGTATCATCATCTATGGATTCCAGCTTTAGTTTCTTTCAAATAGAACAAGAAATGAAAGATACTTGAGAAGAAACCCGAAGGGCAGTATCTAGACTTGTACATTTTAATCCCCAGTTGTTCACAGTTGCGTTGCCCACACAGTGTTGGATTGTTGTTGGTTTTTTTTTTAATAACTCACCTTTATTCCCCCTTTCCAAAACATACAGTTTTGTCTTTAAGGCAATCTTTTTTTTTTAATAATCTTATGTTCTATTGCTTTTGTATTATTTGATTATATAAACAGGATAAGGGGTAAAAAAACACCAGATTCATATACATACAGTTCAGCAGATGGGAGATACAAGCCTGTACCAAGTCCCAAGTTCCTTTTCCTGTGGGTATATGTTTTATGGAAAGAATTAGTAGGTTACTCTGGAAAATTGGTGAATTGCGAGTCTAATTTCAGACCATCTATCCTTGTTCCTAGTGTTGCTTAGAGAGAGGTCAGTGATCTGGCTGAGTTGGGTGGGTGAGACATGAGGACATCTCTCCTGAGGTTTCCAGAGGTTTGAAGCCGGGGTGAAGGGACTGGACTCTAAGGCAGAAAATAGGTCACACAGGGAACACAGAGGGTCTGGAGAATCTCTTTTAATTTCCTTTGACACATTTTATATACTTTGTTCATAGCCAAACACTAATGAAATCATTTAAATTATGAAAAATGTCTTGTAAAATATTAAATGTGATTAATAATGATGCTTTCTGAGGATTACTGTGATTTCTGGATTATTGTTTGACTTAAGCCTAGCATGATACAATTAGTGTGTTAGTTCAAAATATATGCATGATATACATGAAATCCTTACTTCTAACTTTTATTTGTTGCATTAACAGCTTATACCTAATAATGCAGAAAGCAAAATTTTTACTATACAAAAAAAAACATAAAATGGTTTAAAAATCGTAATCATTTATTTAATTTTATTTATTTTTTAGAGTTTATTTATTTTGAGACAGAGAGGGAGAGCACGTGAGCCAGAGAGTGGCAGAGAGAGAGAGAGAAGGAGAATCTCAAGCAGGTTCTGTACTGTCAGCACAGAGCCTGGCATGGGGCTCAATCTCACAAACCATGAGATCATGACCTGAGCTGAAATCAAGAGCTATACGCTAAACTGACTGACCCATCCAGCTGCCCTGAAAATCATAATCATTTTTTAAATAATTTTTAAGATTTTTATATTTGGATGAAACATTTTTTCTTAAAGCTATTGATGTGTCTTTCACAATTATCCATGTTTTTGACTGTATAAACATCCCACTAGGAAAATATAGGTTTTTTTTTTTTCAGTTTAAAAACATCTTTTACTAGAATGACACTTTATTTTTTATTTTATTTGCTTAAAGATATTTTTATTTTTTTAATTTGAAAAAAATTTTAATGTTTATTTTGAGAAAGAGAGAGACAGAGTGTGAGCAGGGGAAGAGCAGAGAGAGAAGAGGAGATACAGAATTCGAAGCAGGCTCTAGGCTCTGAGCTGTCAGCATAGAGCCTGATGCGAGGCCTGAACCCATGAGCGAGATCATGACCTGAGCTGAAGTCAGACGCTCAACCAACTGAACCACCAGGTGCTTCTAGGATGACATTTTAAATTCTGTAGTCTGTGTACTTTGCCATATGATACAAATAAGTGTATTTATAATACTAGGAACTAAAGGAGCCAAACAATATAACTTAGATAATAGGAATCTTTCAGAGCTTATAGTCAGTCAGCTATGCTCCATAGGTTCTTGTCTTCCCGTTTAACTTGGTCTTTACTCCAACCATGAAGGTAACGCACAAGACGGTTGAGTAAGACAAAGTTCATAGATAAGTGACTTTGGAAGCTATCTGCAGCATTGCTGGAACACATTGGAAAGATTATAGTCCATATCTGTTTTATTTGAGAAGTTGAGGTCTTTATAATTTTATACCAGAAAAAGTCTGTCTTTATTATGAACCTGTACATTTTGTTTTGTCAAACAGTTAAAGTTATCATTTACTATTTTGCTTTGGAGGGCAGGCATTTTAGAGCTTGCTTGTGGTTATTTTGTAGCCAAAGTTTTTATAAAATCATCTTCATCTTCTGCCTCTCTTACCAGTCTTTTTGTTTTAGCAATTCCATCATGGGACTTTTATGATGAATATCCTTAATTCCCTTCTGAAAGTTGGTGGAAGATAAATTCAATAAATTCAACACCTGTTAAGTACCTACTGCTTGTGTTAAGTTAAATCTGTTGTCCTGGAAATAGTGAAAAAGACAGGTATGGCTTCAAGGAGTTAAAAAAAAATGCCTTATTCAGAAATCCCTAGAAAATGATTTGTTCAAATATAGTACAAAGGAAAGTAATATGTGTATTTTGCTAAGCATGTAAAGTACACATGTTCATTTTATTGGTTGTTTAATATTATCATTAAGATAAATCACCATTATAAAAACCTAGATGTTTTCTAGAGCTAGTTTGTTTTATTCAGATTTAAGATTCAGAACTGGTAGCTGGAACTCGATTAATCTTTGAGATAGCAGTGCACATATAGTCTGGCCATTGCTGTTCTTGGATGTCACAGAGACTTGTGAAGCTGGTCTTCTGTGAGAACCACACTGCCCTCGGGCCTTTCAACTTCACCCTGGGGAAGAGCTGGCATGTGTGAGATGACCAAAGGTTGCCCAGGGAGTCTCTGAAAAAGATGACAGTTCCTCTGATAGGTACTATAAAATGATTTTGAAAAGAGAAGGAAGGCATCCCTACTTTGGTCTAAAAAGAAAAGAGAGCCTTTTTTCGGTTGTTCATATTGTCCTTTTATGTAGACTGTCTTATGCTTTGTGTAACTTTTAAACAAATATCCACTCCCTTGAACGTTCAGACTACTACGTAAAGGCTTAGAAGGTTGCAAATACAGTGGTAGTCCATTCCATAAATGGTTGGCCGATAGCATCATATACAAAAATATTTGAATTCACACATTTTAAAATGTAAATTCAATGCATCTTTTCACCATGAGCTGAGTAAAAAACTAGGTTCATGAATTATTCTGCCCTAAATATGTCATCCCCTGCCTTATGAAAGAGAATATAGTCACTGCCTGAAGTTTTCTGGAGCTGACTGCCCTGTCAATGACTATCCTTGTCTTTTCCTTCTGTTGGCCTTTTGCTTATTTTACTGCTTAATAACAATTTTACTGCGATGGGCAGAATAATGCCCTCTCCCCACAACCAAAGATGGGCCTATCCCAATCCCACATCCTATGAATGTTACATTACATAGCACAGGGAAATTAGGTTGCAGATTGAATTAAATCTGTTCATTATTTTACGTTAAATGCAGAGATTATCCTGGGTTAACAGAACTACCCCAGTGTATTCACAAAGGTCCTTGAATGTAGAAGAGGACATCAAAGTGAAGTGACATGAGAGGCACTTGACCACTGTTGCTGACTTTGAGATTGAGGAGGGAGCCGCAGGCACCTAAGAACGTGGAGATTCTAAAGCATGGGAAAGGCAAAGAAACCTGTTTTCCCTTGAGCTTCCAGAAAGGAATGCTCTCCTGACGCCCAGTGAAACTCATGTTAGATTTCTGACCTACGGAACTGTTAGATAATACATTGCTGTTGATTGAAGCCACTAACGTTGTGGTCACGGCACAGTAAAAACTAATACATTTACCAGTGTTCCAAAAAAGGAGGAGTGAAGATGAAACTTGAGGTACTTCCATCCAGGAAAAGATTTAGTGTGTGCTGAAGTTGCAGTGCTTGCTGACAAGGAGATAAAAGGCCATCTGTGAATTTCAGCACCCTGCTCTCACAGCAATCTACAGGTGCTTGTTCCCAGTGTAATGACCTAAAATACACTTCAGAACAATATACCTTTGTTTCAGTCAGCCTCCAGTCTGCCTACTTGACTGTCACTGGAGTGAGCGTTCCATAGAACAGATATAATTGTGTTACTTCTCATTAAAGTCCATTTTATGATTTTTCATTGTCTAGAGAAAAAAGCCCACACACATGGGTTGGCAGTTAAGGCTCCACGACAATAGAATCTTCTGTAGCCTATGTCATTCTTCTCTTTGTTGTGTGCCTTATGTTAGCCAAGGTAAGGTACTGATGTTCTGTGAGTCCAGCATAGTGCTTTGCTCTTTTCTTCTTTGTACATTTCATTTCCTCTACCACCGGTGTCCCCCCAGATCTTCACACCTGCTGGCATTCCCCTGTGAATTCTTCGAGACTAATCAAACATTAAATTCCTTGGAAAATCAAAGAACATACCACACCAAATAAAATTGTTTGGTCTATCAATGTAAGACAGGAAACCATCTAAACTGTACAGGAGAAAGCAGGAAACAGCCTCCTTGACCTCAACTGCAGAAATTTCCTACTCAACACATCCCCAAAAGGCAAGGGAATCAAGAGCAAAAATGAACTATTGGGACCTCATCAAGATAAAAAAATTTTACATGGCAAAGGAAACAATCAGTAAAACTAATAGGCTACCAATGGGATGGAAAAAGATAGTTGCAAATGACATATCAGATAAAGGGCTAGTATCCAAAATCTATAAGGAACTCATCAAACTCCACACTCAAAAAACAACCCAGTGAAGAAATGGGCAGAAGACATGAACAGACACTTCTCCTAAGAGGACATCCAGATGGCCAACAGACACATGAAACGATGTTCAGCATCACTCATCATCAGGGAAATACAAATCAAAACCACATTAAGCTGCCACCTCAAGCCGGTCAGAATGGCTAAAATGAACAAATCAGGAGACTATAAATGGCTGGCGAGGATGTGGAGAAATGGACACCCTTCTACACTGTAGGTGGGAACGTAAACTGGTGCAGCCGCTCTGGAAAACAGTGTGGAGGTTCTAACAGTAGAACTCCTCTATGACCCAGCAATAGCACTGTTAGGGATTTATCCAAGGGATACAGAAATGCTGACGCATAAGGGCACATGTACCCCAATGTTCATAGCAGCACTTTCAACAATAGCCAAATTATGGAAAGAGCCTAAATGCCCATTAACTGATGAGTGGATCAAGAAGCTGGGGGATCTGGGTGGCTCAGTTGGTTACATGTCCAACTTTAGCTCAGGTCATGATGTCGCAGTTCGTGAGTTCCAGCCCTGTGTCAGGCTCTGTGCCTACAGCTCAGAGCCTGGAGCCCGCTTCAGATTCTGCCTCTCCTTCTCTCTCTGCCTCTCCCCCACTCATGCTCTGTCTTTCTCGCTCTCAAAAATAAACAAACATTAAAACAAAGTAAAACAAAAAAAGATGTGGTTTATCTATACAATGGAATACTGCATGGCAATGAGAAAGAATGAAATCTGGCCATTCGTAGCAACATGGATGGACCTTGAGGGTGTCATGCTAAGTGAAATAAGTCAGGCAGAGAAGGACAGATAGCATATGTTTTCACTCATAAGTAGAACAGGGGAAACTTAACAGAAGACCATGGGGGAGGGGAAGGGGGAAAAATGGTTGGGGAGAGGGAGGAAGGCAAACCATGAGAGACTTGAATACTGAGAACAAACTGAGGGCTGATGGGGGAGGGGGAAAGGGAAGAGGGTATTGGGCATGGAGGGGGGCACTTGTGGGGATGAGCACCGGGTGTTACATGGAAACCAACTTGACAATAAACTATGAAGGAAAAAATAAAATACATTTTTAGGCAAAAAATTGTTTGGTCTGTCCTTTAAGCTGCATTGTGACTAAAATTTTTGTGATATTAAATTTATTTTGATTTCATTCTGTTTCATTCTTTGAGTTTCATGAAGATAGCAAGTGGGTCTAATAATATATTTGTAGGATCTTAGTAACTCACATAGCATATACAGTAGGTATCCTCAATAAACGTTAAATAAACAAATGATAATGTTACCTGACCTGGCCAACCTACCACAGAGATGCCATTTTGAAGACAGGTTTCTGATTCCCAGGCCAGTTTTTGGTTACATTCTGCCTCTAAAACTTAAGTATTGTAAAAGAAATTTTCTTATATGCCTAGAGAACATTTTCATTGTAAGTAAAATTTTGACATTGACCAATTTACTTTGTTTGATACAATTTCCCTTTTTATCTTTTAACACTTTGGAATTTCATGATTTTATTGTGTCAAAATGAAAACATCATAATAATCTGTCTTGTTCTTTTCATGGGTCTATTTGCAAGAATTATTTTGTGTGGTGTATTTATTTTTATTTTTTAAACACCGGGGTGCCTGGGTGGCTCAGTCTGTTGAACGTCCAGCTTTGGCTCAGGTCATGATCTTACAGTTGTGGGTTCGAGCTCCATGTCAGGCTCTGTGCTGATATCTAGCTCAGAGCCTGGAGCCTATCTTCAGATACTGTGTCTCCATTTCTCTCTGACCCTCCCCTGCTCACACCGTGTGTCTGTCTGTCTGTCTGTCTCTCAAAAATAAATAAAACATTAAAAATATACCAAAAGGACTCTGAAATGTAATAGAATAGCATAGCAAGTATCAAATTCTCTAAATACTTGAATTTTCTTTCGGTGCTCTATTTTCTGCCCTTCTATTTGTTATTGATGTTAATTTCTCAGTGGTTATATGTATGTCTGACCTTGCCTCACACATCTTTATGAAAATGAGAATGTATATGGTAGAACTGGGAAACTGTAAAATACTATTCAGATGGAATGAGTTATTTTCACAACTTTTATTATCACTTTACACTGTGACTGCAAAATGTTCACAATTTTCATGATGATGGAAGTAATTCCACTGGGAATGTCTCTTTTTTACAACTGTTGTCAGAACTCAGAATCTGATGGTTGGCATAATTTTAGTGTGGTCAGCAAAACACATTCTTCATGTTGCATAATAACTTGTAGGTTTGGTTTACTACTTTTAAAAAGGAAAGCTTTTATTAAGATGAATGTGTCTGCATTGGTGTTAATGTTTTACATAAGAATATCATCATTAATTTAAAGAAATAGTAGAAGGAAATCATTGATAAATCACTGAAACATAAATATATTTAAAACAGATTTTATTTTTGAAATACTATGAAAATGTTGATAAATATCTGGAAACTGTGTATTATTATAATTGTGGAAATATCTAGCTTTGGTGTCCACTGTCTGGTTTGGGTGAAGATTTGAATTCTGTCACTTTTCATAGGTGATTTACCAGGAATAGTTTACTTCCTTTGTTTTAAGGATAGCTTTAAAGTAATCTTCTGATTTAACTGCTGACTTTCATCAGAAAAGAAATGTAAGAAACCTGACTTCTTTAAACGTGCCAGAAATATCTCCTATTGTTCATTATGGCTTATTGGAGCTAGTCTCCAGGGAATTCATTTAGAACAAAATGAGACTATAAAGCCTACTCCTGTAAATTGTGCGATAGACTGCCCTCATCAAAGATTATACTTTTCTAGAAATGACAAAACCATTGTCTTGTATATCATGTCAGTTTCTCATCTTAAAAAATGCTTTATGAATTGACACATTCTTACTCCTTGTGTCTTCTTTAAAGAGATTCCTTCTGCCAGATTCCTGCCATTATATCACACTTTCCATATTATGTGCAACAAGTCTATTCTTTTTAAGTGCATAAATTTATAATGTATGATGATTTCTAATTCATTCCGTGGAGTTGGAGTTAATTTTCCTTGTTTAGCATTTTAGTTTTAGTGAAGCTACCAGCTGCTACTGCCCCTAGTTCCGGAGTATATTTCACCTTTAAAGTCTTCAACCCTCTGTCTTTTTTAAAAAATTTTATTTATTTATTTTGAGAGAGAGGGTGCATGTGTGCACACCTGTATGTGTACAGGCAGGGGACAGAGAGGGAGAGAGAGAAGACTCCATGCTCAGCTCTGAGCCTGATGCAGAGTTCGATCCCATGACCGTGAGATCATAACCTGAGCCAAAATCAGCAGTTGGACACTCAACTAACTAAGCCACCCAGATCTCTGTCCTCTTGCTTCAGTATTTTTTTCTTGATTATACAAAGTTCAAAATAAATTTACCTCAACAGAGTCTCTGTACTATGCTCCTTTAAACACTTTGCATGGATTCCCATGTTAATTTGGTGCTCTTACTATAGCTCTTCGTGGTTTTTGTTAAGTCTACTGTATTTCCTACATGAGAAATTGTTTGAATAACTAACAGCAATAGTTGTTTCACTCTTTTCTCACAGGTACTACAGTGCAACCATTCTGCAGATGTCTGGCGTTGAAGATGACAGACTTGCAATATGGCTGGCTTCAGTTACAGCCTTCACAAATTTCATTTTCACGCTCGTGGGAGTCTGGCTTGTGGAGAAAGTGGGCCGCAGAAAGCTTACCTTTGGGAGCTTAGCAGGTAGGTGACTGGATGAAAAATTCAATTATAAACATTTCTCTAATGATGACCATTTCACCTTCCAAAATAAAATACCAATACCACTTATGATGATAGAGTTCTTTTACACAAAGATTCTTTTAAAAATAACTTAATGTTAGGATACACAACTAGAGTGTGACCAGAAATAGGAATTATAAGAACGGTTTGAGTCTACAAGGGTAACATTCTGCTGCTGTTATTTTTGAGGTCTGCTCAAAGGTACAAAAGTGAAAAGAAGAATTGTGCTTTTTTGTCCTTCTTTGATTGAAAAATTCGATATTCATAAACTCCCTTTTGAACATGGCTTATTTTTAAGTTTGGTATAATATGGAAGTAAATTTGGAGTTTATTTTTTCAAAGCTCTTTCAACAATAGAATATTGGAACCATATAATTTCTTCACAAAGCAGGAACACACTTTTTGGGTTTGAACCAGGCTCAAATTCTAAGGTAAATTCTGGTTTGGTTAAGCGTGTTTTCTATAACACCTAAATAAGACAAAGCCTTCCTAGGGGCACTTGGGTGGCTCAGTCAGTTAAGCATCTGGCTTCGGCTCAGGTCAGATCTCACGTTTGTGGGTTCAAGCCCCGCGTCAGGCTCTGTGCAGACAGCTAGCTCAGAGCCTGGAGCCTGCTTCCGATTCTGTGTCTCCTCCTCTCTCTGCCCCTCCCCCTCTCATGCTCTGTCTCTTTCTGTATCAAAAATAAATAAAACATTTAAAAAATTAAAAAAAAAAGACAAAGCCTTCCTCATTTCAAGTATTTTTTGTCTTTAAATTCTGTACATTTCATTATTTATTTCTTTTTAATACAAGCCTGTTTCACTTGACAGAATGATACCCACCTCTGCCAATGTCTTTGCATGTTGCATCATATACTTTTCTTTTTTCATAGATACAGATTATCAATTAGCTGTCCTCTAATAACTCTTTTATAAGTTTATTAGAGTAAGAAAAGATTTTTTTCATTAAAATGTGACATTTCCAGGCCAGCATGAACTAACTTCTGTTTAACCAAATTATACCTTGAAACGCTGATCTAATAGCACTGCTTCAGGCACTCATCCCAGATTTTAATGAGAAAATACTTTCTGAGTTCCAGCCCCAATTATTAGGAACTTGTAGTCTCTCCCATCCCTCCTCCAGAAGGAAGAGTGGAATGCTTCTACCCTCTGTTCTTGCCTAAGCAGACTTGAGTCTGATCATGTTAGTTGAACTGAGGGGAAGGTGAGCAAAGGTGGTCTGATTATGAGGCAAATGTAATCAAAACAGCCCAGATACCCAGAGAAGCAGGACAGGAAGTGCAGAAAGGTGAGGGACAAGGAGTCTAAAAACCATCCATTCATAAACTTGTTGAAGAAACCAGACTTATTTAGTCTGGAAAAAAAAGTCTAAAGGGAGACCTAAGAGGTAACTTATTATTTTTTTAAGTGTTTATTTACTTTTGAGAGAGAGACAGATACAGAGTGTGAGTGGACAAGGGGCAGAGAGAGAATGAGACACAGAATCTGAAGCAGTTCCAGGCTCTGAGCGGTCAGCACAGAGCCCAAAATGGGGCTCGAATCCACGAACCGTGAGATCATGACTTGAGCCAAAGTTGGTTGCTCAGCTGACTGAGCCACCCCGGTAATCTGAGAGAGATCTTATTCTTGCAGATGGTAGATGTTATGAGGGTGTAATTTTTACTTGATAAGAGAAAAATATTCTTAATAGAGCTTTCCAGTAATGAATTCGGCAGCCTCATTAGGATGTTAAACTCTGAACAAAAGGATAGCTGACGACCAGGTAGTGATGTGCTAAAATTAAATTCCTACAGTTGGTCAGAAATGGGGCTTGCTGACTTCTGAGATCCAGGTCAACCCTAAGAAGAGGTAAAAGCTACTTTAAACATTTTTAAATGGATACCTACCCTCCCTTTTCTTTATTTTTACCCCTTAGTTTTCTTTTGGCTTTGGCATTCTTTTTTTTTTTTTAATAGTTTATTGTCAAGTTAGTTTCCATATAACACCCAGTGCTTTTCCCCACAAGTGCCCTCCTCCATGACCCTACCCTTCCTTTTCAACAAGGCCTCCATTTAGTGCTACCTCAAGAGGTCTATTTTTTAAATAGAATTTCTGAGTAAATTTGGCATTTGGCTTTTGAGATCTGAGGAAACCTGCTGGTTTTGAGATCAGGGAAAACCATTTTTTCTCATAGCCTCAGCCCCTTTATTTGTTGTATTCCAGTGAGACATTTTCTCATCAGTTCAGGTTTTAAGGCTGTGTAGATCGAAAGCCACACTGCTTAGGTTTGAATTTTGCAACTTTGGGCAAGTTTCCATTTTCTCATAGGTAAAATGCAATCAATTGTAGTCCCTACTCCATAGGCTTGTAATCAGAACTGAACACATTTACACACGTATGGCATTTGGAACTCTAATTGACACAGGAAGGTGCCAGCACATCTTAGCTATCACAGCATTATTAGTGACAGAGTGATTCTCTGTTGCTTTAACCATAATGTGAAAGCAGTGTGCATCATCAGAATCCAGGAACTTTCCTGAAGCCTAGCTGTTGTCATGTTTGACCTCTCAGTGTAGGTACTCTGCTCCAAGGATTTCCAGAGCTCATCCCTGGCTATTAGGAGGAGGTATTAAGACAATTAATTGGGGGGACTATACCAAGAGATTTCAGGTACTACTTTTTATGAGCAACCCATAGACACTTTTCTTTCCTTCCTTGATTTCTTTTCACCCAAAACCACCAACACGCCAGCTCTGCACACTACTAAAACCATGTGCTGATTTATCTAGCATGAGAGAGGTATTACATCAAGCGGCACCTGATATCCTTGTTATGTGGCCAGTTACAGTGATTATGTAGATATTACAGAGGATTAGGAGGTAAAAGGCCTCGGTTTTTTTTTTTTTTTTTTAAGTTTATGTATTTTGAGAGCAAAGAGAGTGAGAACATGCCAACGAAAAAAGGTCAGAATCCCAAACAGGCTCCGCTCTGTCAGCATAGAGCCCAAGTGAGTCTCCAACTCACAAACCATGAAATCATGACCTGAGTTGGAGTAAAGAGTAGGATGCTTACCCGACTGAGCCACCCTGGTGCCCCCAAAGGCCTAGTTTTTTGTCATAGGTCTCTTCTTTTACCTGCACATATAGAGGCAAATAGGGCTGTTTATGGAGTTCTAGTTTTTAACTGATTTGATAGTTTCCAGTAGAACCTAATGACCAATGGAAGTTTACATATTCAGAAGAAAACTTGCTATTCAACAGCCTTGCCTGTGGATTAGTGTTACTCCAATGTGTCCCTTCCAATAGATGCTCATTTCACTTCCTGATACCAAGTGATTCTTACATACTTGTTTCAGTGTTTTTGTTATATACTTCTAAGTTATACAAGTTATATACTTATTTCACTGTTTTGTTTCATTTTTGTGTAGGTATCAATATTCTGATAATGCTAAGTATTAGAATATTGTTTCTTTAAAATTTCTTAAAGTAGGCTAGAATTTGTAAATCTTTGATTTGATTTTGTCCCCCTTTTTTTTTTTTTGCATTTCTTATGATTTATTTTTTTGAAGTTTACTTATTTTGAGAGAGAGAGAGAACAAGTGAACAGGGAAGGGGCAGAGAGAGACAGAGAGAGAGAATCCCTCTCAGACTCCACACTGTCAGTACAGAGTCCAGTGCAAGGCTCAAACCCATGAACCATTGAGATCATGACCTAGGCCAAAACCAAGAATCAGATGCATAACTGACTGAGCCACACAGGCACCCCTGATTTACTTTATTATATTGGGCTATAAATAGTGGGAAAATTTAAATCAAAATAATTTTTGAATAGGCATGCATTCTTTAAAAATTACAACAAATAAACTATGAATATCTAGACCTGGATAAAATAACTCTGTACCAAAAAGTATAAAATATAGAGTCCATGAGTAATTTTAAAATGGAGGACGTTTTGTGGTATTCTTACCTTAAATCTTGCTCAGAGAAGTAGTCTTTCTTGGAAATACCACAGATTTAAAGATAACCTCTTGATTCTTTTAATAAAAGGTCTATATCTATGTAGCTTTACTGTAGATAATCAGAAAGTCAGAAACACTGTTTTTCCCCCCAAATATCTTGGTAGTAGAATACTTCTGAAAACATCACTCAGAGGCTGTCTCATCAGAATTACCAGAGGGCACTTATTTTGAGATAGGCATTCATGGACCATATCCCAGATTTATTAAATTAGGATCTCTGAAGATGGGGTCTGGAGCATGTACTTTAAGCAGGTTCCCCAGGGGGTACGTGGGTGGCTTAGTCGGTTAAGGGCTTGACGGTTGGCTTCAGCTCAGGTCATGATCTCATGGTTTGTGAGATCAAGGCCCATGTTAAGCTCTTTGCTGACAGCACTGGGCCTGCTTTGAATTCTCTCTCGTGCACTTTTTCTCTGCCCCGCCCCTGCTTACACTTTCCAAATAAATAAAATAAAGGCAGGTTCCCCAGGTGATACTTATATACAAAAAGTGTGCTTTATTAGAGTCATGGGAAGGGGCATTACTATTTTTCTAAGTATTAATAATTCAGCCTTGCATCAGATAGTTAATGTAGTTAACTTATAGCATCAGATACTTTTGAGCATGTTATTTATGCAACATACTTCACCTCCTGTGAAGAACATCTTTATTAGGAAAGTGATATCAGAATTGCAGAATTTTACAGTATAAAGAGAGACTCTTAGTTAAGAAAGACTCTTCTCTTAAAATATAAAGAATGTGCCCAATCTGCATAGAACACTGGAGAAGATCTAAGGCCTTCCTTAATTGGCCTCAAATCTGGGTTGGAGTCATGATTCATCAGGCAATAACTGTAATAATTTGAATGCTAGCAAGTGGCTGATAAAAGATCTATAATTTATTAAATGAAAGGAAATTGGTAATTCAAGTAGTTTTAAGCTGTAAAGGTATATGGATATATGATAGGAGTAGGTGATCATTTTAAAATTTATTCCATAAATAAAGTCATTTAAGATACCATTACCTTCCCCTTAAGGAGTTTATCATCTTAAAAGTTTATTTTACAAGTTATGTATATCCTATATCATATATATCACATATATATATGATAATTTATGCCTAGACATATGTGATGCCCAATAACCTGGAGAGCAATTTAATACTCAGATATCTGATCCCCATTTTCTAGAGACTCTGATTCAGAGGTTTATGTATGTCCCATGTGTTTGCTTCCAAAGGGAAATCAGGACTGAGAAACACGGCTATATGTAATAAAGAATGGAAAGGTATAACTGACTTTAAAAAGATTGTCATCCCAAATGCATTAAAATAAAATTAAATTTGTGCTTAAGAAAGGCTAAACCTTCAGCTGTTTAGGAATTTTGTGTATCTAGGATGGTCTGTTCACATTTTCCAGGTAAGTTGGACCTTTTTAGACCTGGATGTGAGAGTTACATTGTACATATTGCAGAACTCTTGACTCGAATACGTACCATATTAACCCTGTGGCCTCGTGGATCGTCTTAAGATTTTGTTTTCTGCAAAAGTACTCAATATTAAAAAAACCTGTGGCAGTATGGTCCATTTATTTAACCAATACTTCTAGGGATCTGCTGTATGCTGGGCATTAGAATTGGAAGTGTGTGAGTCTGTGCTAGGTACCCCATCGCAGAGTTTACCTTTTATTTGTAAGTTATTCGATTATTTCATAAGCATGATAAAAGAAAAGAATCCTCTTTCCTTACTATGTTAAAGTATCAAAAAAAATCGTTGAAAAAAATCTTTCCTGCCAGGTTGAAAAAAATCTTTCCTGCCCCACAACAATATGCCGTGGAAGTAATTTGGGGAAATACTTAAGGACCTAGGTTCTTTGATAGACACATTTACAGTAAAATGGTTTGTCTTATTTGAAGACAAAGGGCTGATTTTCATAACAGACCCAGTGTATCTCCTCTCTTTCTGAAAGAACTCTCTTCATTTTTCTACTTCAGGGCTCTGATAGTCTGTTCAGAAAAGAAATGCCTCAAGCTATTCCTAGTCCTGTTTTGAGTTTTAAGCCAACAAGGGCGAACCAAACTATGATATTTTTAGGTTCATGGCTATTTGGGCTCAATATGGCAAAATGGACTTCTTATCTCCCCTACAAGCCTCCCCTTTCTGCAACCTTTTCTACAGTTTTGAGTGTGTGTTGCTGCTGCTTCTTACGGCTGTGATAATAGAGTTAACATTTGTAGCATTACCAAAATATATCATGTTCATTTTGATATTTAAAATTCACTGCAGTTCTGAAAGGTTAAGTTATTTTCACTAAGCCGCATTTTATAGAAGACAAAATTGTTGAATTTGGGGGAGGTCTTGGGCCTTGCATGAGATCACAAGAGTCAAGACGTGGCAGGGCTGGAAATTAACCAGATTTAACTTGCCGCCTCCCCTGTACCGTGAGCACGTCCACCCCAGCCATTAGATACTCCCATTACATTCCACAGTGCTCCGCAAAGTTCTTCTTTTATCCATTCATGTAATAGGATTTTTGTTCATATCTTCAATTATCTCCCAGTCTAATCAGTAAAAACTTGACTAGTATATAAATACTCTCCCTAAATTTTGTATTTTAAACACATTGAACCACTCAAATTAATTGCACAGATTACTGCAGTCATATTTTCTTTCTTCTGTTTTATGACCTTTTGTTTATCCTCACAATGGCTGGAGCAGCCGTCAGAAATTTGAAAACTTTCTTTTTTACTGCCAGGATGTCTCTCAGGGCCTCAAAGGTGAGCCTTAATTTTAAAGTGATGACATGTAATCAGTCTTTCTAGAACTTAAAGATTTTACTTCCAAATACCAACAGGAAAGACCAATGAATATGTGTGATCTATTATTGCTTGAATCTTAAAGTCCTGAACAAATCATGCTCCTCTTCCTTAAAAAGAAATGTTCTTTCAGCTGCTTTTGACATGTTCAGTATGTTTTCAGTTTACTGATTTGGGGTCTCACATGATAGAATGCCGTTATAACAGTTTTCTAGATAATGAAAGCAATATGTAGTGTGAATCTGTTGCCTTTCATACTTCTGACATCTTGGGCACTAAGTAATGCTGATTTCATTAGTTGATTTTGAGACTGTCAACAATCCAATGTTTTCTGGGTTTTGGTTTTGTAAGAAGAAAATCATCAGTCTACTGCTTGGCTAGCAAATATATTTGTTTTTAATTTCACTGTTTTGTTTCACAGTGACTGTGCTAGTGAGTGTTTCTGATAATCTGTATGTTTACTAGGAACACTTTTTTTAATCATACAGTGAAGATAAAGTTACTTTTTAAGAGAGAATGTCTTGCACAACCCAGTCTGTTTGAAAGAATGTTGCCAACTATTCTCTGATGTAAACTTTTTTTTTTTTTTAAGGTACCACCGTAGCACTTATTGTTCTTGCTTTGGGATTTCTGCTATCAGCCCAAGTTTCCCCACGCATCACATTTAAACCAGTAGCTCCATCAGGACAGAACACTACTTGCACAAGATACAGGTGAGAGTTCATAATGGTCCCCTGCCTTAACCTAACTGGTAACTTTTTTGTTTACTTTTAACTTTTCTACAGTTTGAGAGGTGAGTAGAAGCTTGCATAAGAGGAAGGTAAAAGTGGGAAAGGTGGTGGGAAAGGACCACCAGGAGGAGGAACAGCATTTTGCAAAGAAATGAGGTTAAAAGTGGTTAAGGAAAAGTGAGTTTTAGATACAACATTGATGATGTTTTTCTGGAAATTAAAAGTTGGGATTGAAATGGAATCTAAGCAGGAATA
Organism: Suricata suricatta; assembly: GCF_006229205.1. Taxonomy (NCBI): domain Eukaryota; kingdom Metazoa; phylum Chordata; class Mammalia; order Carnivora; family Herpestidae; genus Suricata; species Suricata suricatta. The sequence continues at coordinate 72,483,161 of NC_043709.1, forward strand.
CTGTGAAACCATTTTAGATTACATATGTTTCAGTGGCATCTACATTACAGGTAAAAATAAATAAATGAGAATTAAACTCTTCTATGATAGACATGTCTGATAGTAGATTATCATCTGCATATTCTAACAGTTTTCACAGACTTCCACAGGTATCCCCTCACTCATAATCAGAAAAGGAAGTTTTCTTTCACTGCTGGGTTTCTTTTAGAGCACTAGAAAGTGGAAAGAGATGGTGGAAGAAAGTGAAATATATCCTGATGGCCAATTTCAGGTGTAGGGCTCTAATATTAAGTCTAATGGTAGACACACTGTGTGATTAGATGGTTGGAGAGATGGATGGATAGACAGCTGGACTGAAGAATGAACAAATGACTTAGAGATTGAATGAGCAGAATAATTATCTGGCAGCAGAGTTTCAAAGTCTATAATTTCATTTTAGTTGTTGAAAAGGCTAGCAGCCCCTTTAAAATATATGGCTAGAATAAGACATGGCTTTAAAAACAAAATATGAAACTCCATCAGTCTCAATTAGATGGATACAAGTCTCAAGTCAGTGGCTGAATGATTTGCTAATTTATTAACTTTTAGTCAGATCCTCCTTTATGAAACTAAAATACTACATTAAAATACTAAATTCCTCTTGGGATACATTTGGAAGTTCTTATTGAGCAGATATTGTGTTTATGGTGGAATTCTTGTTACAACAATGAGGAAGCTATATATTGCTATGCCTTGCTGGTCCAAAATTCTGATATTCACTTTCCTTTAGAAATAAATGTTTATACTCCTTCCTTCTCTTACTAATAAGGTTACTTATTTATGGCTTACTAATTTTTTTAGTAGTCTTTATCTTGTTCTAAAGAAGACTTAAAGGTGTTTTGATAAGAGAAATTAACTTTCTTTGGACATCTCACATCAACTGCTAGATGATAGAGACATTACCAGAATTCTGCATCCTCTACTTTTTCTTTTGTTCTTTTTTGTAAATTTTTTTAATGTTTATTTTATTTTTGAGAGAGAGAGAGAGAGAGAGAGAGTTGTGAGCAGGTGAGGGACAGAGAGAGAGGGAGACACAGAATCCAAAGCAGGCTCCAGGCTCTGAGCTGTCAACACAAAGCCCAATGCAGGCTGAAACGCAGAAATTGCAAGATCATGACCTGAGCCAAAGTGGGCAACTGACTGAGTTCACCCAGGCACCTCTCTTTTTGGTTTTAATGGATATTTTAAGTAAAATGTTTTCAACAGTTACTTCTGACAAATTACTTAAGAAATCACTGTTGTTTGAGCAATAACTCTACTTCTGATGTCTGAATAAGATGAAGTAATTTAGATTCAGAGCAAGACTGATACATGCATGGTCACATCATGTAAAGGCAGAAAGTCAGCCAGAGTATGAGAAAAGTTTTATGAACTTCTGATACAGGAAAAGAATGACTAACTTTTGAATGATTTGCATAATAAAATAGTTCTTGACATCAACTTTTAAAGTGTAAATAAAAATACTTATTGCTGAAGTATAGTTTGCATAGAAGTTGATGATTATCAACCTGTTAATCTTTTTGATCCTTCTAAGTTGTCATCTACCCAATATTTCAACACCAAAGTATAGCGGAGTAAGAGAAGTGATACAGCCTAATTTTATTCTCATCATAAAAATGGGCAGCAATTTTTGAAACAGAACCAAATTTTTGTTGTCCTTTGGGAGTAGTGAATGTGAAAAACAGTTATATATTTTGTGCTTTCTCTCAGGGTAACATATTAGCCTTTGTGAGCGTTTGACACTATGTATATGTAGTCTGAGTGATTTTCTTAAATAGGCCTACATTCCCCTTGCTGATTTTGTTCTGTTCTCCTTACTGATTTTGTTCTTGTTTTTTGTTAAAACTATGTATTCATTTTCCCCTTTAAGATAAACACAAAAGTCATGTTTGTAATACAGTACCATAGGCTGAGTAATGTTTAGGCTGGAAATGTAGGTGCTGTGCTTTCCTCATGGAATGATCCATATAAGAAAATTGAGCAAGTAAAACAGATTTAAAAGGGAAATTGGTTTAATATCTTTGTTAAAAATATTGTATGCTATGGATGGGAGTGTAAATAATTTTTCTCCATTTTGGAAAGAATGCAGTTCTGCCTAATAAACGTTAAATGTCTGTGCCCACTGATAAAATAATTCTACTTGTAGATGTCTGTAGACTCTAGTGATGAGTATGTAATCCATTCCAATTAAAGTCAAGTGGACAATTTAAAAAAGTGAATGGTTCAAGAACCATGGTTCTTCTTTAGTTTCATTTGATAAATATTGAGAATGTGGCAGGAATTAATGTAGGTTTGGGCCCGTAATATTGTAGGTTGAGGATCACTAAATATTTGAACCCAAGTGATTGACTCTTCTAAACATTTTGCAATATGAACTTCCCCTTTTTAGATTATTTTGATTTTTTTTATTGAAGTATAGTTAGCATACCATGTTATATTAGCTTCAGGTATACCTTTTACATTGGTGGCTTATTTATTTTATAACTGGAAGTTTGTACCTCTTCACCCCCTTCACAGACTTCTCCTATCCCTCCATCTGTCTCCAATCTGGTAACCATCATCTGTTATCTGTATTTCAGAATCTGTATGGGTTTTGTTTGTTTGTTTCTTCATTTTGTTTTTATAGATTCTACATATAAGTGGAATCATATAATATTTGTCTTTCTCTGTCTAACTTAATTTCATTTGGCGTAATGCCCTCTGGGTCCATCCATGTTGTTGCAAATGGTAAGATACCATTCTTTTCTATGGCTGCATAATATATAAATACCTAATCTTCTTCATCCATTCATTTACTGGTGGACACTTGGGTTCTTCTCATATCTCGGCTATTGTAAATAATACTATAATAAACCTAAGGGTGCACATGTCTTTTTAAATTCGTGGTTTTGGTTTTTTGGGTGAATAACCAGCAGTAGAATTACTGGATCACCTGTTACGTCTATTTTTAATTTTTTGAGGAATCTCCTTACTGTTTCCTGTAGTGGTTGCACCAATTTACATTCCTACCAATAGTGCATGAGGATTCCCTTTTCTCCAAATCCTTGCCAACACTTGTTATTGCTTGTCTTTTTACTTTTAGCCATTCTAACTGGTGTTAAGATGATACCTAGCTGTGGTTTTAATATGCACTTCCCTGATGATTAGTGATGTTGAGCATCTTTGCATGTGACTTTTGGCCATCTGTATGCCTTTTTTGAAAAATGTACATTCCAGTTCTCTGCTCATTTTTTTGTTCAGATTGTTTTTCTTTAGTGTTGACTTGTATAGTAAGTTCTTTATATATTTTGAATATTAACCCATTCTTAGATAAGTCATTTGCAAATATCTTCTCCATTCACTGGGTTGCCCTTTTGTTTTGTGGATGGTTTCTTTTGCTGTACACAGGCTTTTTATTTTGTTGTAATCTCAACAGTTTATTTTTGCTTTTGTTTCCCCTGCCTGAAGAGACATTCATAAATATGCTGCTAAGGATGGTGTCCGAGAGATTATTGCCTGTGTTTTCTTCTAGGAATGTTTGCATTCTTAAATTCAGATTTTTAATTCACCTGGAGATTATTTTTGTATATAGTGTAAGAAAGTGGTCCAGTTTCTTTTTTTTTTATTGTAGCTGTGCAGGTTTGCCAACACTATTTATGGAAAAAGCAGTCTTTTCCCTTATTGTACATTCTTCCCTCCTTTGTCATTAAATGACTGACCATATAAGTATAGGCTTATTTCTGGAGTCTTAAATTATTTTTAATTTTTTTTACTGTTAATTTTTGAGAAAGAGGGCACGAGCAAGGGAAGGGCAAAGAGAGAGGTAAATACAAAATCTGACACAGGCTCCAGCCTATGAGCTGTCAGCAGAGCCCAACGCGGGGCTTGAACCCACAAACTATGAGATCATGATCTGAGCCAAATTCAGCTGCTCAACCTACTGAGCCTCCCAGGCACCCCACGGACTCTCTTATTTTGTTCCATTGATAAATATGTCTGGTTTTGTGCCAGGACCAAACTTTTAATTACAATAGCTTTGGAGTATATCTTGAAATCCAGAATTGTGGTATCTCCAGCTGTGGTCTTCTTTCTCAGGAAAGCTTTGACTAGCTCTTTTGTGGTTCTAATATGAATTTAGAATTATTTGTTTGATTTATGTGAAAAACATTTTTGGTATTTTGATTGAATTGCATCAAATCTGTAGGTTACCTTGGGTAATATGGACATTTTAATGATATTAATTCTTCCACTCTGTGAGCATGGTATAACTTTTCATTTGTGTTGTCTTCAGTTTCTTTCACTGATGTCTTATCATCTTCAGAGTGTAGGTCTTCTACCTCCTTTGTTAAATTTATTCCTAGGTATTTTATTCTTTTTGGTACAATTGTAAATAGAACTGTATTTTTTCTTTAATTTCTTCTTTTGTGATTTCATTATTAGTATACATAAAATGCAAAAGATTTCAATATATTACTTTGTATCCTGCAACTTTTCTGAATTCATTCAGTTGTAATGGTTTTTTGGTGGAGTTGTTAGAGTTTTTTTTTTATATGTAGTACCATGTCATCTCCAAATAGTGACAATTTTATTTCTTCCTTACCAGTTTGGATGCTCTTTATTTCTTTTTCTTATCTTATTGCTGCCATAGGATTTCCAGTACTATGTTGAGCAAAAGTGGTAAGAGTGGACATCTGTGGCTTATTCCTGATCTCAGAGGAAAATCTTTCAGTTTTGTACCATTATTACCATTTTTTTACCATTAATATAATGTTAGCTGTGGGTTTTTCATATATATATTGCCTTTTATTTTTTGGACATATGTTCCCTCTAAATCCACTTTATTGAAAGTTTTCACCGCTAATGGGTGTTACATTTTGTCAGATGTTTTTCCTGCACCTATTGAGATGATCACTTGGCTGTTATCCTTTCTCTTGTTAATGTGATACAGCACACTGATTGATTTGTGAATATTTAACCACCCTTGGATCCCTGGAATAAACCCCACTTGATTATGGTGAATTTTTTAAAATGTATTGTTAAATTCAGTTTGCTAATACCTTTCTTAAGATTTTTGCATCTGTTTGTTTATCAGAGATACTGGCCTGTAGTTTTCATTTTTGTAGTGTCTTTGATTTTGGTATCAGGGTAGTACTGGCCTACCTTTTCCTACCTCTTCTATTTTTTAGAATAGTTTGAGAAGAATAAATATGACTCTTCTTTAAGTGTTCGATAGAATTCACCTGTGAAGCTATTTGATTTTGGACTTTTGCTTATTGGATGTTTTTTGATTACTGATTCAGCTTCATTACTAGTAATTGTTTAGTTCATATTTTCTATTTCTTCCTGATTCAGTTTTAGAAGATTGTATGTTGGGGCATGTGGATGGCTTAGTTGGCTGAGCGTCAGACTTCAGCTCAAGTCATGATCTCACACTCTGTGAGTCTAAACCCCGTGTCGGTCTTTCAGCTGACATCTTGGAGCCTGGAGCCTGCTTCAGATTCTTTGTCTCCCTCTCTCTCTCTCTCTGCCCCTCCCCTGCTGATGCTTTGTCTCTCTGTCTCTCAAAAATAAATAAACATTAAAAAAATTAAAAACAAAGAAGATTGTATGTTTCTAGGAATTTATCCATTTTTTCTAGATTATCTAATCTTTTTGGCATATAATTCTTCATGATATTCTGTTATAATCCCTTTGTATTTCCTTGGTGTAGGTTATTATTTCTTATTCTTCATTTCTGATTTTATGTTTTTATATCCTCTCCCATTTTTTGCTGATGAGTCTGGCAAAAGGTTTATTATTTTTATCTTTTGAAACAACCAGCTGTTGGTTGCATTGCTCTTTTCCATTGTTTCTTTTAGTCTTTATTTCATTTGTTTCCACTTGAATCTGTTATTTCCTTCCTTCCACCTGCCGTGGGCTTTAATCTTTTATGGCTCCTGTAGGTGTAGGACTCTGTTGTTTGAACTTGTTTGTTTGTTTGTTTCCTGAGGCTGGCTTATATCATTCTAAAACTCCCTCTTGTAACTGCTTTTGCTATGTCCCAAAAATTTTGGACACTGTGTTTTCATTTGTCTCTTTTTATTTTATTTCCACTTCTATTTCTTGTTTGACTCATGTCTTGTTAGTCTCCATGTGTTTGTGTGTGTTCCAGAATTTTTTTCTTATAATTTATTTCTAGTTTCATATCATTATGGTAGGAAAAGATGCTTGATATGATTTCAGCTGTCTTAAATTTATTGAGAATTGTTCAATGGCCCAACATACGATTATGCAGTTGATCACCTTGCCTAATGTGTCTTCAAAGACACAGTTTTCTTATTGATTTTCTGTCTAGATAATCTGTTTGTCGTAGGGTGTTACAGTTCCCTATTATTATATCAATTTCTTCCTTTATGTCTGTTAATATTCACTTTTATCTATTTAAGTGCTTCAATCTTGGGTGCATAGATATTTACAATTATTATATTCTCTTATTAGGTCATTCCCTTTATCATGTAGTGCCCTTATTTTCTCTTGCTACAGTGTTTTTAAGTCACTTTTGTCTGATACAAGTATTGGTACTTTGGCTTATTTTTGCATGTCTATTTTCATGGGATGTGTTTTCTATCTCTTCATTTTTAGTCTGTGTCTTTAGGTCTGAAGTGAGTCTTATGTAGGCAGCATATAGATCTGATTTTTTATTTATTCTGTCACCATATGTTTTTTGATTGGATCATTTAACTCATTTACATTTAAAGTATTATTTGATAGGTGTGTCCTTATTGTCGTTTTGTTAATTGCCTTCTGGTTTGTACTAATTTATTCCTTTCTTCTTACTCTTTCCCTTGTAGTTTGATGTTTTCTTTAGAGTTACGCTTGGAATCCCTTCTCTATCATTTTTGTGTATCTGTTACAGGTTTTTGATTTCTGATTGGTTTTGATTTGTGATTGGTTTTGTATATAATATTTGGTGTGTATAGCAGTCTATATTAAATTGATTTCACTTAAGTTCAAACACATTCTAAAAGTATTAATTCTTTCCTCTCCCTCCATGTCTTGTGTATATGATGTTATATTCTATGTCCTTTTATTTTGTGTATGCTTTGACTAATTTTTGCAGGTATAATTGACTTTACTACTTTTGTGTTTCCATCTCCATACTAGCTTTATAAATGATTAATCTAATACCTTTACTGTTTGTTTGCTTTTTTCCTTTCAGAATTTTCTTATTTCTCATTATGGCCTCTTATCTTCACTTAAAGAATTCCCTTTAATGTTTCTTGTAAGATTGGTTTAGTGGTGATGAACTCCCTTAACTTTTGTTTGTCTGGGAAACTCTATATCTCCCTCTGTTCTGAATGATAACATCACTGAGTACAGTATTCTTGTTTATAGGCTCTTTCCTTTCAGCACTTTCAATATATCATGCCACTCCTTTCTTGCCTTCAGAGTTTCTGCTAAAAAATGTTAGCCATATGGTGATTCCCTTGTATGTAATGTTTCTTTTTCTCTCTCATTACTTTATTATTTTTTCTTTGCATGTATAATTTATTGATTTCCTGTGTTTCATTAGCCTATAGATAACAGCAAAAATTGCATTATAGAAGAAAATGTACAATTAGCACAAGAGCAAACCTTGGCCTAATGGATAGATCAGCACATGCTTGGGGCAACTATAAAGCTTTGTTAACTGTCAGAAGCAGTTACAGTTGATGACTGATATATCACTACATATCTTTCAGCTGATTAATGGCATTTTTAAAGAATCACATTAATGGGAAGCTGATAGTTGGCTAAACTTTCATTTTAATCAGAGTATTTATGATAGAGGCAGCCCCAGAAACTCATTGGCAGATGGTGAGGTGACATTCCCTGAGGTATTGGGGCAGGGTACAGCTTTGGAATATGTCCACTCACCTATTCTGTTATTTACCCAAAATGCCTATATGGGGAAAGGGGTGAGAAATCTAATGGCCTTCTTACCCCTGGCCACATGCCCACACTCTGATTAATATCCAGGAGAAAGAGCCAGATGCTTGCCATGCCCAGAGAATGGAACCGCGATCACACTCCTGTGTCTCCTGTCACTCCGTACCAAATGCCAGTGCCACGGGCAGCAGCAGCAGCTCCCAAGCTTCCTAACTAAGGATTCCACACATGAGGGAGGGAGGTCTTGGCCCAAGGAAAGGCAACACTCCTGGAGCCTGCTTCTCTGTTTCCTAACTAGGTTGACAGCCAACCCAACAGCCTCCAGAGGAACTTCTACTCAAATACATTTCTCAACAGCTCCCGTTTTAAATCTAGAAGCAGAGCCTTCACCTGAATTGTAAGCCGTTAAACTTTGGTTCTATTAAGCAAGAACAGCAGTTTGGACATGGAAAAGTCAGAAAAAATTTATGACAGGGATAAAGAAGTAAATCCTCATGTAGCAATGCCTTTCTCCTCCCTTTGGAGGAGAGGGGAGGATCCCTCCTCTGGAATTTCCATTAGAAGATTGATGTGGAAGCTTCCAATTTCCTGCTGAGCTATTCCATGTTCAGAAGTCAGGAAGGGGCAAAAGCTGTCTCCTAAGCTAATACTGTTTCTTTTTTATTTTTCATTACTTCAAAATTCTCCCTTTATCATTACCATTTTAATGGTTATGTCTTTCAATGTGGACCTCCTTGGGCTCATCTTTTTAGGGACTCTCTTTGCTTTCTATACCTGGATGTCTATTTCCTTATCCAGATTAGGGACGTTTTCAGCTATTTTCTGCACATAAGTTTTCTACCCTCTTCTCTCTCTTCTAGGATCCATGTAATGTGAATTTATTTTGCTTAAGGATTTCACTGAATTCCCATACCCTATCCCCATTTTTATTGTTACTTTTTCATTTTGCTGTGTAGCTGGATTGCTGGTCATTTCCCTGCCTTCCAGCTTGCCAATCTGTTCTTCAGCCTCCTCTCACCTGTTTAATTTCCCTTCATGTGTATTTGTCATTTCAGGCATTGAATTTTTCAGTTTTTACCGGTTATTTTTTATATTTTTATCTCTTTGTTGAAGTTCTCACTGAGTTAATATACTCTTTTATCAAGTCTAGTGAGTATCTTTATGGCCATTACTTTGAATTCTTTATCAGGCGTATTGCTTATCTCTGCTTCATTTAACTCTCTTGCTGTGATTTTGTTTTATTCTCTGTCTTCCTATTCCTCTGTCTTCTCATTTTGTCTGACTCTTTATGTTTGTTTCTGTGTGTTAGAAAAGTCAACCATATATCCTGATCTTGAAAGTAGTGACCTTGTTTGTATAGAAAGGTCCTGAGGTGCCCTGTCGTGCAGTTCTTTGTGGTCACCAGAACGAGGTCTCAAGAGGTGTCCCTTGTGTGGGCTTCATATTCCTTTATGTTGTGACTGAATCTATTGCTTTCAGCCTAGCCAGTTATAATGACCCATTTTGCCTGGTGTAAGCACGCTGGGCTGGTAGTGCTCCCCAGGCCGTTAGAAGGCCAGTCTGTGGCAGCTGTGGGCTTTTCAGTGGGTAGTGCCTGTAGCCAGACTAGCTGTCTGTAGTTAGCCTCTCTGCTGTGGTTGTCAGCTCACTGAAGGGCAGTGCTCACTCCCTTGCGCCTTGCTCTCAAACTCTTGGTGGTCAGAGCCAGCATTTAGCCTAATTGTTGGCAGTTATCAAGCTCTGCCACAGCTGCAGGTGCACCAAAGCGGGTAGCTAAGAATCTCAAGAATCTCTGCTGGAACTGCAGAAATGCTGATTCCCTGGGGTGGGAGCACTTGGATATAGCACCAATCTTTGCCTGGGCTGCTTGCAGCGTACGATGGGGCAGGAGTGATTTTTGAGGGAACCCTGCCTTTGCCAAGGAGGGCAGGTTGTATGGGGTCCACAGAAAAATGCTGGAATAGGGCACATGGTACTAGCAAAGTAGATGGGGAGTGTTAGAAATGGCTCCTCGTGCGTCCGGGTATCTAGGCTGAGGGATGGGGATAGGGAAGAGAAATGGTACCTGTAAGTATTTTTGTTCCTGAGAAATTTCCTAAAGGTCCTTGCCTCTCCAGCACGTGTTCTAAGATTAACCAGTAAATCTAGGTGCTTTTCAAACTGTTTTGCTTGTGTGTCTGAGGCAGAATTATCATGCTGGTTCTTTCAGCAACGGGACTCAGTTTCCTACCACCCTTTGGCTCTCCTGGAGTTGAGCCTGCTTATTGTTAAAGTTTCCAGAAGTAAGCCCTGCTTTTTTTTTTAATGCTTAATTTATTTTGCGAGAGAAAGAGAGTAAGAGCATGAGAGCATGCAAGTGCTCTGGGGAGGGGTAGAGAGAGGGTGAAAGAGAATCCCACACAGGCTGTGCACTCACAAACCACGAGATCATGACCTGATGTGAAATCAAGCATCTGACGCTCAACCAACTGAGCCACCCACCAGGTGCCCCAAGCCCTGCTTATTTTTAAAGCTCCCAAGGATGACGCTGGGTGTTATGGGGACTCATATTCACAGTGAGGGTCCCAGTGACAGATGTGGCTAGTGTAGTGTCTGATCCTCTCCATTCTCCATGCTTCTGGTGTTCCTTCTATTTTTTTTTAACATTTATTTATTTTTGAGAGACAGAGAATGAGCAGGGGAGGGACAGAGAGAGAGAGAGGGAGACGGAGAATCTGAAGCAGGTTCCAGGCTCTGAGCTGTCAGCACAGAGCCCGACACGGGGCTTGAACCCACAAACCATGCGATCAGGATCTGAGCCAAAGTCAGATACTTAACTGACTGAGCCACTCAGGCACCCCTCCTTCAGTTCTTTTAGTCTCACCAGTAGGTTTGATTCCCAACTTTGTCTTCATCCCTCTTACCCTTCTTGATGTGGCCTTCTCTGTATGAGTGACCATGGACTGTCTCTTCGCCAGTCCTCAGGGTGTCTTTGGTTGGTTGCATCGATATAGCTGTTTTCTCAGTGTGTCCATAGGGCAGGGTGAGTGCAGGATTCTCCTACTCCATTATTTTTCTCCAAACTCCAGAATATTTTAATTGTTTAAATTACTGATATTTTATTCCAAGGTCTGGTTATATTTGTGTGAATCTTTCAGATCTTTTTACTGTACAGAGTTGGAGATAGAAGCAAGTTGCTATAGTTGACTGTTGAGCCAACTGAATAAAAGCTCTCGCAGGTACTGTCACTGGGAGAAGTAAGTCCTGTGTGGGTCTCCTCTAGATCCTGTCTTTGTATGAGAATATGCACACACACACCGCTAATACGGCCTCAGCCTCATACGCTCATATTACTAATGTACTGTCCCTTCTGGATCCAATTAAACGTACTTTCTTATGCGAGCTATTGAAGCTTTAAAGATTCATGCTTTTGCTAAGTAACATTTCTGTCAAATCTCTGACATTTTATTATTTTCAAGTGTGATTTCAGTACATGTAAAGCACTATCATAAAATCCTTCAGAGGAAACAGGTATTTCCTAAACAACATATTTGTAGAATTTCAAGGTACCCTTGCCCTAGGATTTTCATCTCATCTCATTCATTCATTTATTCATTCATGTACTCATGCATTTACTTAAAAATATTTATGGAACACATCCTTATAGGATTATAGTAAGGGTGAATTAATATAAGAAAACAGTGCCTGGCACATAATAAGCATTCATTAAATGTTACAGCATTGTTACACTGAGTAAAACTTCTCATTGGAGATGACCTTGGGATGATGGGTAGTCTTTCAGAGAAGATTACCCTGTGGACAGGGTGTTTGAACCGGCTCTGAAAGGGGGAGAGGAGCATGCCTGACAGAAGAAACAGCAGATGCACAGGTCATGCAGGGCACAAGGAACTTGGCAAGCGCGAAGAACTGAAAGAATGCTAACGCAGCTAGAGAAGCATAAGAAAACACTGGTAAGGTAGGCGGAGCCAGATCGCTCGGGCCCTCAGAGGTCATGTGCGCTATTCTGCTCTTCAGTCTAGGAACATGGACCCATTGAGAAGTTTTAAGCAGGGGAGTGGCTTGACCAGCTTTTCACTTCTAAGCTTTCTCTCTGGGGGTGGGGTACGCTGAGGGCAGGCATGTGCTGTGTCGGGAGATTGGTTATTAGAGTGCTCTATGAGAGGGATGACGGGGGCCTGGACTGTGGTGGCAATATTGAAGATAAACAGATTTAGGAGAGAAAAATCATCAAGAATTAAACAGTGATTGATTAACTCTGAGCAACCAGGTAGAAGAGATTGTGGAAATAAAATGGGGTTATTGGGTGAGGCAATCACTATATATTAGTAAGAATTTACAAAAGAGAATGAGCCTCTAATTCATTTTTATTCTTCCTTTTAAATTTTCTCAATTGAGAGCCTTACTTAGAATCATGTAAAGAAGTGTTTAAAGCTACCCATCCCTCATTCCTATGGATCCTATGCGTCTCCCTCACCAGAATAGTGGAGGATATGTTAGAAATAGTCCCTCAGGTGATTTGAGTACATCTTTCATTCAGAACCATATACCGTAATGCTTCCGTTTTTTTAACTGCCAGCTTCTTTTATTCCTCCCCCCACCCCCGAACATTGTTAAAACAACAGTACAAAGATAATCAATGTGGTCCCTTTCTGTGGAGTAATATTTTCATGTTTTCCTGTCCAGATGAAGTTTACAAGCATTGAAACAGACAAACTGTTGGTTCATTATAGACCTCCCTGTGGTGACGACGACACTGGTTTTGAGAAACGGTATATGCCTAATTAGCTCCTCAAGGTTTATTTACAGTACAAATCTTTTTGCATTCCCTACACTTTTCCTTCTCCTTTCACCAACTTGTGTGATTTAGTACACATTGTTGGCATGACACTACAAAACTGTTAGATTCAGCCATAAAATTTAGAAATGTGCAGAAAGGCCATTAGCCCCTAATTTTTTCCCCCAGCATTTGGCATCCTGGTGATGATGTATTTGTATCCAGTAATCCTTAGCAACTTGACGATGAATATACTATTACTCTATGAATTCATACGTTCCATTTTTATCAAATTTTGTTTCCCACCTAGTGATTTCCTTTAAAATTAATCTATTTTAATTTTTTGGCCTGGTTGTACAGGCTAATATGTTTTGAAGCTACAGAAGAGAATATGTCTGTTGAATAATATCCACAGATCTACTTCAGATGAAGATAAATGTACATAAAGGGAAAATGAGCATTGAAACAAAAGACCCACCTACCCTTATCATGTACCCTTATCCCCAAATAGTTATACACGCCTTTTGCTAACATTTAAATACTCAGGGCTGAGTTGGACACCTGGATGAAAATGGTGCAAGAGATTCTTGGAAGTAGCTGGCCACTTAGGGGACATTTTCATTTTCTTCATTACCTTTTTATCTTCACTCCTTGGCATTTGCCCGAGGACCTACAAAGCCTCACAGTAGCAGAATCCTCTATTCAAACTTGTGTTTTCCACAGTCTAGGAGTGCTTCTTGGGAAACCAGAAAGGCAAAAAGGAGGACTCTAGTTTGGCTGTGCAGAGCAGGGAAAGAACATCCAGGAAGAAGGAACATCATGTGGACAGGCCCTACCCAGGAAGCATGGCTTCTTCGAGGAGTGTACCAGGCACCGGGGCACAGCGGGCAAGCAGGAGAATGGCACAGAGACAGAGTGGATGGCAGGCCAGTGACAGACCATTCTGGGACCTTGTAAACCATGGGAATTCAGGACATTGTGTTAGATTCCTGATATGTCTTTGAAGGGTGATGGAGGAAATGACATAGTCAGAGTTGTGTTTTTAAAAGCTCGCTCTGGCAGCAGAGTGGAGGACTGATAGAGAAGGACCAGTGGTGCCAGAGGGAGGCGAAGTAAAAGAGGTCAGTAGCCTAGGCAGGAAGTAACGCAGTGTTGACGCTGGCTCTGAAGACATAGAAGCTCAGCAGGTTGGAGGAGAGTGACAGGGCTTGGTGATCAGGTGGATCACATGCAAGGACAAATGCTTCACACAGTTAGAATCATACTCAGGTGAGAGGAGCCCAGGGATCTGAAACATGACTCTCATCCACTTCAAGGGTGTAAGTGTGCAGACTCTTCCCCTTGCTTTCCTGTTAAATACAGGAGTCATGTAGTAAGAGCAGTGCTTAGTATCTGCTGTCACTTATATTCTTCTTTGGAACATTACTTTCATTACTTCTGGAATTCAGAAGACCCTTTAAAAAGTTTTTCTGAACTTGTCCATTTAGGTTTGAAGTAACAGAAAAAGGTAACAGGAGAAACATGTATCTCTGATAACTGATAGGGATCTTCTGTCTCATTCAAGAGCTCCGGTCACTGTAATGACTGAATAAAATCAACCTGGTAGAGTTCTGTTCACATTTCAAACCAATCTACATCAGATTATCATCTCCACTTTGTTCTGTGTAAACAAAAGGAGTGCACCATCCAGTACTGTGACAGCGATAGACTACAGCCATAACCAATGGGGTATTGCCCTATAATAAAGGCCAGGGACATTACAAATAAAATGAGTACTAACTGGAGTTTCTCAAAAACTTAACTGTTCTGCAGTTAAGTTTAAATAAAATAAGATCACCTTCTTGTAAATTATGATATTGAATAAGTGATAAAAAAAAGTTCAGATATTAACATTTAAAGATTCTGGTTTGTAGAATTGCAGCATTTCCATCACAGTGTAAAAGCATGTTACATACACCCTACTATCTATGTTTTCCCTTTATGCGAGGTAGGAAAATACCTACTACAGTGGACCATTCTTTTATTTTATTTTTAAAGTTTATTTATTTTGAGAGAGAGAGAGAGAGAGAGAGCATGAGGACGAGAGAGGCAGAGAGAGAGGGAGAGCGAGAATCCCAAGCAGTCTCTGCACTGTCAGCTCAGAGCCTGACATGGGGCTCGAACTCATGAACCGTGAGTAGACCATGACCTGAGCCGAAACCAAGAGCTGACCTATCCAACTCAGCTACCCAGGCGCCCCTATTTTATTTTTAAATACAAAGCATAGCAGTCTGGTTAAAAGACTCTCTTTAATGAATGTAACTTCAGAAACTATTTTGTTTAACCAGATGGTTGGTTGGTTAGTTGGCCAAGAGAGTGGCTGGCTGGCTGGCTGGCTGGCTGGAGTTGAAAGAAGGTAGGTGACACTGAGTAAAAGAAGTTTTATGTATAATTTCATTATCCTGGAAGTCAGGTATATTTGGTAGAAAATTTGGTAACTCTTTGTTGCTATGAAATAATTGTTAACGTAGGATGCTTCTAAGCCTTTGTCTCTTTAAAGTGCTTGGCCTTTACTTCAAATCCTGTCTGCAACATGATTAGTGATTCATTTTGTAGGCCTGCTAACAGACACAGCAGTTGAAGTGGGATGACCTCTGGGCACACAAGTCACACGCTGGTCAGGCAATGCTTCAGTGAGTTTTTGACACTGTTTCTTGGTAGTAACAAGAGAGTGCTATCCTACTATTAATAAGTAAATAGTGAAACAAGAGAGTATGACACTTGTCTCTTGGACTGTAACATCCAGGTTATGTGATGAATACATCAGAAGACTAGGAATATGAAATCATGGATCCTCAGCAGCCTGGCTTTAGAGGCAGACATCCAGCAGTTGATCGTTTTGTGACTCCATACACTTTAGCAAATCAAAAAATACCGCGCTTGAGAAAAAACATTTATATATGCATTTGTAATGAGGTCATTGATTCAGAAACATTTTTGAGAGTGGCAGTAGGTCAGGGGGTGTTGCAATTAAAGGGAAAAAAGGAAGCCCTACTCCACATTCAAAGCTAGGAGGGAGAAAGATGCAAATAAATAACTCCGAGTAATGTGGTAAAGGCTGACAGATGTATTAGAGCATGCTCTGGCATAATTCACTTCCTCTAGGCCCATCACAGAAGGCTTCACACAGGAGGGTTCTTAACCTTAACATTATTCTAGATGTCTTCTTAGAGTAATGTTTGCAACTACATAAAATCAATTATATAAGAATACAAAGGAAATCAATTACATTGAAATACAGTAGCCAAAATATTTTGCTAAATAAATTTGTTAACATGGTAATGTGTATAGTTCTTCACCAACATTGAGTAATAGATCTGGCTGCAGAGCTATTACCAAAGTTTCAAAACTATAGTGATTATAAATGGTTTTTGAGATTTCTGCAGCTACTATCATGGGATATGAAAATATATATGATTTCTCTTGTCAGTAGTTCATTGCCTTCATTCATAATTGAAAGAAATGCTAAAGTTTAGTAAAAGGCTAATGAAATAGAGGTGTAATTTTTTTTTTCTCATCCAAGTTCATAGGTTCTGTGTTAAGTACTCACATAGGAGTGAGCTTGATCTAATTCTCCATGGATGAATAAGAGTTTCTCAGACCTTGGAAGTAGAGAAGGTCCCCAGGGCATGTGTCAAACAGATGTGCTCTTCATGGAATTCTAAAGTTTAATGGTGCTTGGAGAAAGGGACACCAATCAGGAGATGAGGTGCAAGGAGGGGCGGGGCTTTATACACTAAGTCAAGATGTGTAATAGGTGAGAGCCATCAATGGCATGGGGCAAGGAAGGAACATAATCAAATTTAAGCTTTAGAAAGAGTTTTCTGCATGAATTCTGGAGGGCCTCTTGATGGAGAGGACAAAAACTTCCAGAAAGAAATAACAGGAGTCTGAAGTTATTACATGATGGTGAGCTTGAGGACAAAGGTATGTTTGTAGTTAGTATTGAGAGTAGACTGTTTGGATAGTTTAGTTTTATGGATATTCAGTTGGGAGTTAAGTGACCCCAGGTGATATACCTAGGGAAAAAAATGAACCATAATTTCAGGCATGCTTTTTATTTTAAAATAATAATATATTTTTTTAATTTTTTAGAGAATGAATGGGAGGGAGGGAGGTAGAGAGAGAGACAGACTCTCAAGCAGGCTCCATGCTTAGTGCAGAGCCTGACTTACGGCTCGATCCTATGACTCTGGAATCATGCCCTGAGCTGAAATCACGGTCAGACAGTCAACCAACTGAGCCACCCAGGTGGTGCCCCCTAATAATAATCATTTCTGCTAATTAATTCTTACTATATGCAGGCATCATTCCACATGAATATTACCTTAATTACCTTTGAGTTTCCCTAAGTGGAATATGTTGTCATTATATAATTTTATGGATAAGTTTATATAACTTGCTGAGGGCAATGGAACTGGGAATTTGCAGGGCCACCTTGTTGTCTCCACCCCCCGCCCCTTTGGTCAGACTAATGGCCTGTTTTTGGATATGTGTCATGACTACCCATCTATGAGTATTAAAGAAACTAAGGAAACTCTTAAGTCTCTATTACCTAAGAAGCAAAAGGAATGGTTTTAAATTCCACACATTTAACTGCCAGGTATTCAAATACTGACAAAATTAACAAAATTATTTACTGAAAATCAAGTATCAAATGATGAAAATAGCTAAAACCGCAATCTAATTAAATCTTGTCACTTAATGTACCATTTAATTGAACTAGCATTAAAAACTCCTTAAAATCACTGCCAATCACTTTACCTTTTCAGGAGCTCTGATCCTGGCAAAATAAGATATACTTGATAAATACCATGCTTTCGTGGCCTGAACAAAGCCCTTCCTGACTTCTAGGAGAATCATTTATGGAAAAAAAATGACTCCAGGCTTAGAAGTATTAAAGACTAGGTTTATAAATCCCTGCCTCTGGACCTTATCAAAATTAGAGGTGACTCCATTCTCTGAGGCTTCCTTTTGGGTCTTCTTACAAAGAAAGAAGTCAACAGAAATCAGTCATAGAGACCATGAAATATAAGCACTGTTCTCTTTCCAGAATATTGCCAAACCACATTTAGATACCACCCATATGGGTTCAGCCTTCTTCTGGTGAGGGGAGATTTCTTCTCCAAAGAGTATGTCTTGCTCTGGACCCCCACGGGGGGAGCACAGTAGACACAGAGGCAGCTGCCTCTGGTCCAGCTCCATTCTTTGTGTGTCCACCTAGGCCCTTGCTTCAAGTGAGCAAGATAGTCTAACCTTTATTAAATTTTTTTAATGTTTATTTATTTTTGAAAGATAGAGACCGAGCATGAGTGGGGTAGGGGCAGAGAGGGAGACTCAGAATCTGAAGCAGCCTCCAGGCTCTGAGCTGTCAACACAGAGCTCTGTACTGGTCTCGAACCCATGAATTGTGAGATCATGACCTGAGCCGAAGTCAGACATTTAACCAACTAAGCCACCCAGGTGTCCCAAGTCTAGCCTTTTTTATTACCTTCTTCTAGAATATGATTGGCAGTGATGGTCAGCCATCGGTCTCTAATCTTACTTGAAGCACATTCATTGGACAAGTCCCCTTTTTTCTCTAAAGCAGCACTGAAACCTTGAGCAGGACAATAACTTCTTGACACAAAATTTTCACGTGAATTGCGTAGCACTTTAGGTTCTATTTGTTGCACTGTGGAAAGTCATGTGAATTTTGGTCTTACTCAGGAGCAATCGATTATAGTCAGTTTGTATAGTCATGTGAACCCAGCCTAAGGCCCATGAAGGGAACTTTGACCAGAATATCCCCAAACAGTTCCTAAAACTGATTCATTATTATTTCTTCCCAATGGACTTAGTTACTTCTCATCAAAAAATTAACCCTTGTGAATGAATGTCTGATGAAAACACTGACTTACCAAACTACTTATTTTATATAAAATTTGCAACAAGTAATATTAGAATCATTAATAATGACCACCTTATGCATCTTAATGCACGCAAAGTCATACACTCCTGTGTTGTAGTCCTTTCTAAACCATACTAGCTCTTGCAATTGAAAACAGATTCTACAACTTATCAATACTCTGTTGTTCTGCGATGACAGAGGACAAGAGATCTATTGAGACATTGTTCCCATCCTCAGGGAGATTTGCATTCGTAGAAGAGAAAGATGCTTTCACACAACTGCCTATAATCTGTATTTCACACAAGAGTAAGGAATATCATTCTTTTTGATTCTCAACATCATGAAATAGATAATTCTATCATTTTTGGAAGACTGAAAATTTGAAAGTTTACTTTAAACTGTATAGGAATGCCTGATTTTCAGTGATAAACTCAAAGCTCAGCATGTCTTGAGTGTTCTGTGTTATTAGATATCCAGTGATACAAATCAGCTTTCATTCCACTGCTTTTTACTTGATACATTTAGTGTAATTGGTATTTTTCTCCACATGCAACCATATTGCAGTTATCGAGTTTTGTGGAACCCTGATACTTTTTGGCATTAGCATTGATGATTATGTCAATTTTGTGGTAATTTCATCTTTGAACAATTATTTTGAAATGATGTACATTAGAACCAGCTTGTCAGTAGGTTAGTAAAGTCTTTAACTTCCATAGAGTCTTAAAAAATGTATTGCTCATTTTATACTTTATAGGTGTCATAAAGTCATTGCCAGTAGCCTGGCTGAGAATAAGAACTTAACTTTTTTCAGCTTACTATCTTTTCTTTTGTTTAGTTTTAACCTTTATATCATAAATCCATGATGCCTTGTCTTGGGAAATCAGTGATAAAAGTTGTTTCATAGAGAGAACTTAAGCATATTTTAATTTTATCAGTTTTAAAAGCAAAGAAAAATCTTTATGCTAATTGATTAGTATTGATATAAATGTTTAACACTATATATTAACTCTGATATTAAATATTTAACTCTTAGTTATTTTTCATTTTTGTCTTTGTGTGATTGATATGTGACTGTCATACATATCTTCGCAAAAGCTTAGTGCAAAATAACAAACATTTAAAGATGATAATTCAGACAATAAATATTGGTTAAGGCAATCAGATTTGGCAAGAATGTGTATTATCCTCACTGTTATATGCCGTACTATTATGTATTGCACTGTGAGTCAACAAAGACTTAAACAATGAATGGTAATTAGCATATGCTAATGTCAACACAGATATAACTCTTTGTTAATTTTCTTTTCACCTTTCATATTATGGAGGGAGGAATGCATTGGTTTACTGTATAGGATAAGAATAAACTTCAGAAATCTGAACATGCTAAGTTAATAAGAGTCCTGCTCTTTGTTCTTAGAATTCCGGTATATATACCAAAGTGGGCTTTTATCCTTACGTGAACTGACAGTGTGATTTCAGTTCACTTGCCGAAGAATTATAAGAGGAGTTAGTATTGTACTTTTTGAATCTATTCTATTAATATCTGTAGGCTACCTTATTTTACTTAATACCTAGATTGTTGGAAACTATATCCGTGCAATAGAGGAACTCAGTATTTTAAAGAGTCATTTGTCTAATTATGTTTTAAAAGAATAACTTTTTTGGTTTCAATAACTGCCTATTGCCAAATCTCTTGACTCTTAGGATAGTATTAAAGGTTTCCTAAAGCTGGGCAGACAACATCCCAGAGAGAGGGAGTGGCAAATGTGCAGAAACAAGAGGAAGCTTAATATTTTCTAGAAACTGCAAGTGCAGGATAAGTTCTAGTTTCGAATACTCTATTTCACAGAATCCACTTCTTTCTTTCATTAAACTATGTGCCCTGTATACCTAATTTTTTAGAAATGACCTGAGGAGCAGTAATTTTAAGCTCTGACATGGTGGGGTGGGGTGAGACGGGGCAGGGGGAGCCACTGGCAGTAAAAAGTGTAGGCCGTGGAATGCGGCCCTGAGAGTTCTTAAAAATGTGTGGCTGTGCTTTGCTGAGCTGCACTGGTTCTCCGTTCTGATGGGCCTAAGACTGTCTCCTGTCCCTTTCTCTTTCTCCCTGTTACTGGCAACTCAGAATCAATTCTCATCAGTGAGCGTCCTTTCCCACGGCTTGACCCGATCACCTTCCCATCCCCTGCTTCCGTTAGACAGATGGACATGTGCCCAGATTTGCTGGGAGTCATCTGAGTTGGTAGAGGAGAACAGCTAAGGCCCTGCCCCAGCTGTGGCCTTTGCTGTGGTGTCTAGGAAAGGCAGAGGCTCTCTCCACCCACCCCCGAAGCCCCTGGTGCCCTTCCCTGGAGTGCTCCAGGTGTCTGTCATAGGCCAGTTCACAAATTTGAAGAACTTGGTTTTTCTAGTCCTCTTTCCAGTTCCTGTGGCAGAGGGGCAGAGGCCTTGGAAAGAAGACACTGTCAATGCCCCTAGATCCTAGGGAAGGTTCCCATGGTAGTTCCTCTGTTGGCAGATGCCTCTCACACTTCGAAGCATTGAATTTCAGATAGATTTTCAAAAAATAGATGGTGCCATTCTGGAAATGTGGAGTGGGCTCTAAACAAAGGTAGGAAATGGTGAGAAATATACCTGAAGAGCCTGTTGGGAACTTAAATTATAAGAAGTCATATGTACTGGAAATAAGGATTTTGAACTCACATTAAAAAATATATATGAAGCTATATAAATAAGAATATTATGATGAGATTTGTATTTTACAAAGATCTTCCTGGCAGCAAAGTAGAAATGGCAGAGTAACAAACCTTTAAAGACTACACTAAGACCTAAAATGAAAGGATGAGATTATTGTCAGGTCTTGGTGATGGAATCACTTGTAATGTTATTTGTTAATGCCATTTAAATGTCCAGTTTTTATGGTTTGCCTTCCCAAATAGAAATTTGTAACTCGAAAGCAGGAAGTATGTGTCTTCTCTTTTTTCCCCCTCTTTGATTCCTTTCTTAAAAATACCTAGCAACTAACATAAGGTAATTCTACTTGTTACTAACTAACCAATTACTGAAACCTAACGTGTGCATGACTGTGGTGTTAACTTACATATTTCCCCCTGTGACTGCAATAATTACACAGACTGATTTGGAAATCCAGTAAGATATTTTTCTGTCAATCTGCCTCAGCCAATTGCAGGTTCTCCAACAAGTTCTTTGCAGTACCCCGTCAACTGCTCTTCACGCCTGGATGTGCACTGATAATCCTAACTCTCCAATTGATTAGATTCTTGCATTTAGCTTTCAGCACTGGTCTGTTTTATTCTGATAAGCTCCGAGGAAAGACACAAGAATATGAAGATTTTTAACTGTAAGAGTAAACTAAAATTATATATACTAATGATAAAAAGAGAGGAAAAAATAATAACCCTCCGAGAGAATATTTTTCCTAATACATCAACAGAGACTTGAAATCTAATCAGGAAAACAAAAAGGATGGAATGGCTCTACAATTCTGAAAGTAACTTAAGATCTACAAGATCTTTGAAGATTAAAGTATTAAGACAAAAGCAACAAATTGAACATACACTAGAGAAACCTAAGAGATTTACACATAAATGAAACTAAAATAAACATGAATCTCTGAGACACCAACAAAGACAAACTGAGTAATTATCCTGTCAGAAATTGGAGCAACAAAAATTGAGCCCTAAAAAAAAAAAAAAAGTTTAGCTGCGTGTTTTCTCTGTAAGGAAGAGTCACAAAGGAACAATTTACCACCTAAATCAGAGAAGTGCTACAGTAAGATAGATAGTTAAGAGCACCTCAGAAAACAGATTCACAAAGAAAAGTAATCCTGACAAGCTAGCACACTTACCATCATCATCATTAACAGGCTCAAGCATCACAAGTAAGAGAAGCACCCAGCTCTGGAGGCTCGGCCATTCTTGGGAGAGTGAGATTAATGGAGTGAGGCATGAACTCTGAGATTATTTTTTTTAGGTCACCTTTCCTAGTGTCCAAGTAGCTTCAAAGAACCAGCTTGCTTACTAAATGCCCTGCTCACCACTAGACCTTAACTGATGCACTGGGGAAAAGCAGCATTACCGATTTACAGTCATATGCACACCCATTATCACGGGCTCTTTCCCACTTTTCATTCTTCTACTTGGCCTACATTGCTGAATACTAACCATTTACCAGTTATTATGCCAGCTGTTAAGGCAACAAAGCCCTCGTCAGGAGTTGGCAATATCTTAGATTGGCTTTTCTTTGCACTTAGAACCCATACTCAAGTTTCATATTTTTAGAGAGACGCCAGGACTTGAGTAGAGGCTGATATTTCAGAGTATATTTAGAAATGAGCAAATATTTGCATTTAAGCTTTGAAAAAATACTTTTGCATTGTATTCGGCTGTATATAACAGAAGAATTCAAAATAACTGGCTTAAACTAGAAAGACGTTTCTTTCACTCTTATGTAAAATACATTCAGAGGTAATGATTTTGGAGGAAATGTACTCGACCTAGTATCATCAAGGATCCAGGCTCCTGTCTTTTTGCTCTACCTGCACAAGTATCCTTCACAAGTTTACAGGGGTGGTCCAAAATGGCTGCAGGAGCCACCCACCATTCTGAAACAGGCTTGAAGGAGAAAATGTAGGAGGAATAATGCTTCCCAGCCGAAATCAGCTCCCTTTGACGTCTTCCTGAAAATCCCACACAATGCTTCTTACGAGTCAGAATGAGTCCTTGACCATTTTTTAGTTGTAATGAAGACTGGGAAATATTTTATTCAGTAGTTGGAAAAGGAAGGGGGACCACAATGTTCCCGGTCAAGAATCAGATTCTCTTACAAAGGAGGAAACAAAGAATGGATGTATGGATAAACTACTGGCAGGCTTTTATACAGCAGTAGAGAGGGAGACAGAGACAGACAGACAGACACCATATTTCTGAGTGGTTCTGCTTGACAGGAGAAAGAATGGATTAATTAACCAAATAGGGCTCTGCCCATTATCATGGTTTAGTTCTCTTTATAGTGATTAGAAGTCTTAAGGTCAGCTTTGCACGTGTCAAGAAATATGGCTGTCTTCAACAATATACCACCAGCTTTGCAAGAGAGAAGGAATCATTAAAATCTCTCATTTGATTTATTTCTTTGGCCTTGTAAGCCAGTGAAAAAGCTGCCCTTTGTCATGTTTGTTCAAAATGAGTGAATTGAGTATTTTGTTCATCTATTCAGAAACAGTAGTCATGGCAGCCACTATTTACTATGTAGTCATCATTATGTCAGCCACTGTGCTAAGAGCTTTACATGGAACCTCTTTTCTATCCTTTAGCAAAACTGAGGTACATGCTATTATTTCCCCATTTTACCAATGACACTGAGGCTGAGAGAAGTTAAGTGAACATTAGAAGATCATATGGGTTCGCGGACACTAGAACTGGGCTCTTAACCACTACAGTGTTCATTGTGAAATTACCAATTAAGCAGTGGGATGCTCTTGCCCAGAGAAGATGCCACATACCCTTTGGGCAGTGAATAATAATTCCTTGTGATCACAGGCCAGTATGTTTAAAAATTGCTGTGTTTTCAGTCATTCACTGAAATTAAGATACTTTTTCTGAGAAATCTTTTTGTGAGTTGTAGTCTCAATAATTAGAAGAGGTCGTGTTCGGAGTACTATGCAGAAATCAGCAGTTCAGACTAGCAGTGTGACTAGTAAGATGCATATTGTGTGTGTGTTCTACAGCTTGTTAGGAACCCATCAGTGCTTATACACATATGATCACAAAGACATAAAATAAGGCTTACATGAAAGAGTTTTCAAATGGTGATGATAATAAATAAAACTGTTTTTACTCTCAATGTATTTACTAAACAGTTGTTTGTATAATACATTTATTTACTTAAATACACACATGTACAAACATATGCATATACATGTCATTTTATATTTGCGAAGTTGAAGTTGAGATTTGTGTCTGTAACTCTGTTGACCAAAAGTTCATGTAGTATAATAGGAAAATATTTAGTCCTATTGAAGATGACAGTCTTGGCAGATAGAGCTCTCTTCTTTTTACCACCCCTTTAGAGAGTTTATTGTAAGCTTTTCTGAGATAAGATGGGAGAACCAGTCCAAGAATTTGTAAAAGTTAATTAAAAGAAATTAGGGCCTAAAGTGCCAGTAAGTGTTAGAAAGGCAGCAAAGAAGGGAGAGTGAAACTCACTGTGACAAAGAGGGTAAATTTGCCCTGTGCAGTAGTATACTGAAGAACCAGAGCCTGCGACTGCTTTGAATCTGCAGGTCTTACTGCTGTGAGTCATTTTTTGCATCTACCTCTGGAAGCCATTGTATTCTTAGCCTCAGTTTCTGAGGGAAGAGATGAGAAATCAGATTATGTTCTAGACATTTGGAAATATGACTATATTCCAAATTCCATTTGTGTATGGATTTGATCAGGGAGCCATGAATTCTGAGGAACAAGTCACAGCTTGATGCAAGCCTCGATCCTGTGAGCTCATGGCTCAGGATATGGGGAACAAGGTATAACTTCTCAAATAGAACTACAGGGAGAACTCCTAAATCTGCTGTCAATCAAAGGGACATTCCTTCTTCACTTTACTTATTCAAGTAAAGTTACTTATTGTGATCCTTTGACAGCATAGTGATCCAGTTTTGCTAGAGTCAAGAAGGTTTACAGAAGAGGTGATGCCAAATGTGAGTCTTAATGCCAGTGTGTAGGAAAATGAAGGTGGAAAGTAGTGGTCTAGCCAGAGACCCTAATGTTTGAAAAGCAAAAGAGCATGTCCTACTCTGACTCCTGAAGTTCGGTGGACTGGCTGCAGCCCACGGCACCTGGGGAGAAACAGCAAGAAGAGGTTGGCATGACAAGAAGGGGTAGACCGTGCCATAGTTAGGGGTTTGAGCTCCATCATACAGACAGTGGGAAACTATTGCAGCGTTTAAACAGGAGAGAGATCTGATTAGGTGAGATTGAAGACAGTGGAGAAGACAGAGTGAAACTTGGCTGGGGGCAGGACGACGTGTTAGAAGACTGTTGGAAGAGCTCACATGAGAGGCGGTAAGGATGGAGAGTGGAGGAACTGCACACACACGGGAGAAGACTTGAGGGACTTGTGGCTGTTGAAATGTGGGTGTTCTGGATCACACTCAGGTTTTTAATTATGAGACACAAAAGAACAGTAGGTTTGACTGGAAACCCAGAGATTGAGCTCTAGGTGGGTTGAGTTTGAGGTCCTTAGGAAGCATGCAGAAAATTGGGCATTTGGAAATAGGGGTTTGGCTCTTACGGAAGAGAGGTACAAACTAGAGAAACAGGTCACAGAGTCTTTGCGTATCCATGATAGTAAAGGTCACATAAGGGTGATGCTTCCCCACAGAAGTGTAATGAAGGACCATTGCCAAGAACAGAAGCAAAGGAGAAAGGACCAAGAGAAAGGCTAAGAGCAATAGTCTGAGAAAAGGAAGAAACATGAAGGGGGTAGTGTTAAGGGATAAGGAAATTCCAGGAAAAAGGGAGACTTTTTAAGGAAATTTTACCACAGAACAATAAATTAAGATTAGAAAAATACCCAGAGTTAACAAGGCGACCCCTGGGAATCTCTCTGAGAGCAGCTAATGGAGTCATGAGGTGTGACTTGCGTCATAAAGCCAGTGCAGTAGGTCTCCAGCTTTTATATTCATTTCCAACCATTTACTTAAATCTTTTGGCCCCTTTTTTTTTAATTCACACAAGTTCCCACTTGCATAGACCAAATAAGAGAGAGGGATCACCTGACATCCGCACTCGGGCCAAGAAAGAAGGCAGGTGTCCTAGAGTTCTCTTGGTGGTGTTCACGGAGAAACCCGGTCCTGCAGAGGCTACAAGCAAGGCAGGGCGCCTTCCCTCACCCAGTAAGGGTGGTCTCTGGTCAATTTGGTTCCAAGTCACCTGCTGAAAGCAGCAGGGCAGTAAGCCGTGAGAAGGGGGTGGTAGGGAAAGTTTCGAGTAGCTGTCATGGGACATAGAGTGACTTTATTGCACAAAGTAGGGTGCTAAATTCAGGCACGAGGAACAAGCAAGTGAACACAGTTCCCGGCAGAGAATGGAAGTGGGCCCGTGCCAGCAGATTATCCTAACAGCCGCAATTGCAGTCACCGATTTTCTGAAAGTCGGGCCACGCAGAGAGGCATTTTAAGACCAAACACTGTTCTTAATGCTCTGTCTCATTGGGCTTAATGACACATACTTAAAAACAAATGGACCATTTTCTAGAGGGCTGAGTTCACACTTGACTTCACAGAGTAGAAACTAAAAATGTTCTAAATTAACCCAAATCATTTCTGAACGATTGGCTGAGGAGAGAGGAAAGGGCACCTTCAGTTGGACTCTGGCGCCATATGAGACGTGTAAACACTTGATTAAATGAAAATAGCCATCCTTTCGCTCCCTGAGACACTAAGCTGTCCTTTATTCTGCTCTTTTTTTTTACTTTAATTGGAAACATTTTAAAGTTTCAGAGCCAGTTTTGTCCTAAATACGTAAACAGTTATTTCTCTCCCTTTCTAAAAAGGTCAGAGATTGCAAACTTAAATCTTCCCTTCAACTAGCAATGAACTGTTTGGTTCTAATTGTAATTATTATCTAGATTATATATTTTCCCATGTGTTTTTGGAGTGTCTAATATGCTCTGCATTCAGTTCCCCTAGCAATTTCTAGAAGAGCATCATTGGCTATCGTATAACTTCCCCAAGTGAAAGGATCTGCAGTCAAGAACAGCAGCATGAATTCTGGGCACACCTATTTACCACAAATACCCTGTAAATATCAAAATGTCTATTACTAAGAAATATTGCAGGATGTGATTTTAAAGAGGGCCTTCTGTTACTGTGGATCTTTTCTTCAGGCTTCAAGGAAATTAGCCCTTCTAGCTGGTGTTTCTGAAAGTGAGTTAACAAAATTTACTACTTTCATTTGAGTTGTGGCCCGAATGTTCACAAAAGTCAGCTTTAGCCTCCGGCAGTTTAAAACCTGAGCTCAGCATTAGGTATTCTTTAGCAACTAGGTTTACTTTCTTTTTAGTTCAGTCTCAACATGACTCAGATATTCACTTCAACTCACCCACCAACTACAAAATTATTCTCCATAAATGACCTGAACAGGCTAATGAACCTACAGTAAGACCTTGATTTATAGAGTTGTCCTGCTTTGATTCATTCACTCAATATACATGTATTGAAGAACCAGCCTGCAATGCAGTGTAGCAGATAAGAGTTGATAAATACAGTCTTTTCCCTTGGGATACCGTCTTCACGGTCTATTTGCAAACCAGTCAGTACAGAACATTGGAATTCTGTGATGGAGGTGTGCACAGAGCAAGGAGGAGGGTACTACATACTGATTTGTAACAAAGATCTTGTATCTTAAAGTAGGGCACTTATAATTCCTGTCCTTGAAATTAGCATCCAAGAGTAAGTATTTGGTAGATGTCACAGCATTATAATGTGTTTTAAACTGTTAAGAGTTTGTGCGAATTAAGAGTTAGCATATATATGTTTCTGTCATTTTCTTTCACGTAGAGTCTTGCAGCTGGGTAGTTCCTTAGAGACTGTATGCTCTTGAGATGGAAAACTTGAACTCCAGAATTTAGAACTTACTCCAGGCCACAGTATGAAAGAAGATAAATAGGGCCTAATTTGCCAGTTTTCTTTTCACACAAAAATGTTTTCATCTGTGTTTAGAAGATCCTTAGGAGCATCAATCTAGTGCCAATATACTTAAGTTCTCTGCTTTTATATGTATAAAACATGACATAAATTCATCAGGTCATGTTCAAGAAAGCCTTACAGAATAAAATGTGAATTAAAAAATAGATGTTATTCTCTCTTCATGCCATTAGTTAGAGCCATGGTTATGATACGTGCTGTCTGTAAAAGGTCAATTAGCAGGTTCCTCAGGATATTTAAAGTTCTGTGTCACCTTCTAAATGTTATGTTGAAGATGGAAATATTGTTACATTTGGGAAAATTTTTGCCATAAAAGAGTCTATATGATGGGAAAAAACTGGCAGGTCAAGAACTAGGGAGTGCTAGGGAATTTTATCTTGCTTCTGGAAGCCTGAGTGTGTGTAAGTCCAGATGACTGTCTGTCATGGCAAGGAAATGGAACATTGTTTAGTACTTGGCCTGTTGTCACTGAGTGACCCACGTGAACAGGTATGGAGGACAAGCATGGAGTAGTAGAGAGGACAGCTTCTCAAGTTTTCTTCTACAAGGGAAAGACTGCACATTAACTGTGGTATATTCTAGAAGAGATTGGATAACCAATGGGACAGGGTGTTCATGCTGGTGAAGACTAAAGAGATCAAGATGAAAAGCCCTGGTGGAGGGATGACCTTTAGCAGAGGCTGGAAGAAAAAAGATGAAGATAGACATGGCTATTGAGATCTTTCTTCATGTCTGAGTTTAAAACTGAGGTTCAGGTTCCGCTTCAAGCAAGGCAAGGCAGTCTTCTAGGAGATGTGAGGGGAAGAGGTTTGGGGTTCAGAGGAGAGTTGGTATTTGTGGCATCAGTTGTGGGAGTGGGGAAAGGCACTGACTAGGGACAGGTAAAAGTTCCGGGTAGCAGTGAGGATCCAGCTGCGGTTGGTTGAATACTATGAACATGTATTTTTATCAGTGCCTGCATGTGTTCATTCTCCACCAGCACCTAGATATAGACAGAAAAGAACAAAGACAGTTGGAAAGTCTTATAGAGTGATGTATACAAGGACTAAAATATAAAGATTGAAGGGTCTGGTGAGAGTAGTTAACAAGATTCACCCTGAAAGTTTTGACAGATAAGGACAAAAAGCCACGGACTGAGTGAAAGATCAGGAAGAAGGGATTATAGAAGGTCTCTGAGGTAGCAAAGCAATTGAGATCTTGAGGAAAGGGGTGAGAAATATGCATGTGGGGTCAGAGTATGTGTAACAGATCAGGGATCAGCAAACTTCCTATAAAGTATCAGATAGTAAATATCCATGTCTTTGCAGGCCATCTGGACTCTTGGCTCTGCCGTTGAACCTTAAGAGCCGTCATAGACAGTAAGCAAACAAATGGGCATGGCTGTGTCCTAGTAAAACTTTATTTGCAAAAACAGGTGGTAGTGGTGATCTGATTTGTCTCAAGGACTGTAGTTTGCTGACCTCTAGGTGATGATAATTTCCAGGATGAGGACAAAGTTAAGTAGAAGTGCTGACTGTTAGAAAACAAGGGGCTAAGGTTCTTTAAGATTAGTTTATTGACTAGATAAAACAGACAAACAGACATTTAGAGACAAACATAAAACAGATCCAACAGACATTTAGAGAAAACTCCATGACCAACAGAATATACACTCCTTAAGTGCACAAGGACCATTCTCCAGGATAGATCACATGCCAGGCCAGAAAAACAAGCCTCAATAAATTTTAAAAAGTCTGAAATCATATTTAGTATGTTTTCTAGTAGCATTGGAGTGAAATTGGAGGGGTGCCTGAGTAGCTCAGTTGGTGAAGCATCCAACTCTGGATCAGGTCATGATCTCACAGTTTGTGGATTTGAGCCCCGTTCAGGTTCTGTGCTAGTAGCTCAGAGCCTGGAGCCTGCTTCAGATTCTGTCTGAAACTGTCTCTCTCTTCTCCTTCCCCACTTGCACTCTGTCTCAAAAATAAACATTAAAAAAAATGCTTAAAGAAATTGGAAATTACTAACAGAAATTAGGGGGGTTCATCAAGATGTGAAAGTTAAATAATGCTTCTTAATCTGGTGGGTCAAAGAAGTCACAAGAGAAATTAGAAAATTCTTTGCAATGAATGAATATGAAGACCAAAAATGGGATGCAGTGTTCAGAGGGAGATTCATAGTTATAACTTCCTACATCAAGGAAGGAGAAAGCTATCAAACCAAAAAGCTAATCTTCCACTTTAAGACAGACATGTAAGAAAAAGGAACAGTAACCAAAAGGGTCTGAAATGGGTATGGAGATGGAATGGAATGAAAGTCCAGATAGAGGAGAAAAACCATTTCTCGCTAACAGGAGCAGAGGACAGGAGAGTGGTTTCTGTGTTTGCTGTAAGTGTATAAAATTACCATCTTTACCACTTTCATCTGTTTTCTTTGTGAAGCTCGATAGGTAGTGACAAAAAAGACATAGAGCATTGTAGATTTAAAGAACACTCCATATGTCATATGGTTGAAAAAGTTCTTGAATGGAGTTGATTAGAGGAAACTATTATGAATGTCCTTTTGAGGCTGGCAGCAGTGTGTTAGAGAGGAACTTCTCATCTACCATGTTGTGTGAGGCCCTCAGCTGCTCTTGGGGAAGGAACAGAAAAGGCAAATGTTTGCACTCCTATTTGGCCAGGATATTTGCTTGTCAGGGGAGATGGAAAAATAAATGAGCAGGGAAAATAGAATGGTCAATAAGCTAGATAAGGATGGAACTAAAAGTAAAAAACTAATGAATAGGGAGCAAGTAAAGGGGTCAGTTAACTAACTGGAGATCACATAGGCAAATAAGCCCCTTGAGAGTAGGGAATCTGTTTTGTTTGCTACTCTGCCCCAGCCCCAAGAATAGTGGCTGGCACAGTGTAAGTGGAAGATACTTGTGTTGAATGAGTCACCATGGGAGAGTGGGACTCATTTATCAGCAAACTGGAAGGAGAGGTTGTGGTCAGGGCCAGAAGCTTGAATGGAGAGTCAGATGGAGGAGGTGCAGTGTCATGAAAGACATATTGTATGTCTGACATGCACATGTAGTTGGTTTTGGTAACTTAACCTTTATCATTACTTTCTTTGGACTGTTGTAGGAATTATGTTTAAAGAAGTAAAGTAGAGCCATTTCTCTTTAATTGGATGAGTTGACCTTTCCCAAATAAGTATCATTTAAAGCCATTGGGACAATCAGGGCTGTTAGATTCTACTTTACCTGGATGGAATCAACCAACCAGATACTAGTAGGAATTCCCTTCCTTTCCCAGTCAGCCTTCTAGCTGTGAAAGCCAGAAGCCCAGAGTACTTCCAATGCTACGTGTGTTCTGTTTAGTTTATCACAGATGTGGACACTATTATATTTACAGTGCTGTATCACCTCCCTAAAGGTATATTGACCTTTCAGGGGGCTTTCAAAGTCCTCTTTTTTGCTTTTAGTACAGGCATACCTTATTTTTCGTGAGTTTTGCTTTATTGCATTTCACAGAATATTGTGTTTTTTACAAATTGAAGTTTTGTGGCCAACCCACATTAAGCAGGTCTGTGGGCACTATTTTTCCAGCAGCATTTGCTCACTTTGTATTTGTCACATTTTGGTAATTCTCACAGTATTTCACACTTTTTCATTATTATCCAAGAACTGAATCTTCAGCACTTCTAAGCTATACATGAAGGAGTCTGAATCTCATTTAAGATTAGAGATGGATATTTGCAAAGGAAAGGTTTACAGTGGAAGGCTGAAATGATAATAATCTTGTTTTTATTTTTTTTAAATTTTTTAATGTTTTTTTATTTATTTTTGAGAGACAGAGACAGTGTGAGCAGGGGAGGATCAGAGAGAGGGGGAGATACAGAATCTGAAGCAGGCTCCAGGCTCTGAGCTAGCTGTCCGCACAGAGCCTGACGCGGGGCTCGAATCCACGAACCATGAGATCATGACCTGAGCTGAAGCCGGACGCCCAACTGACCGAGCCACCCAGGCGCCCCGTGATAATCTTGTTTTAAACAATACTAAAATTGTTTTTCCTTTAGCTCAAATAATCAAAGAGTACTTTGATTTTGAGGATTCACATCTTTTTTGAATACTTGCTATAGTTCTTACCCTGGTTTTCCCCCTCACCCAGTAGTGTAATTACTCGTACATGGTAAATAATGTCTGTACTGACTGATCTTTAATTGTAAAATGCCCTTCTCTCTACCTCTTTGCCTGGTAAGTTTCTTTTATGATCTACCTAAAATATCTCCTCTCACATTATCCCCAGCTCTTACAGGCAAATGAACAGGCCTCTGTCCTTAGAGTAGTTCACACTAATTCCTATTATACTGCTGTTATTTATTTGTCTATCTGTTCCTGTCCTTACCTCTTATCTACCAAAAAGCAGGGACTTTGTTTTATTCATCTTAGTGTCTCCAGTGCCCTGTGTGTGCCTGTCATGCATGAGGTACTCCAGAATTGTCTGGCAAATGAGTTTGACAGCAAGAAAAAACATTTACAAGTACTTTGTAGACTCTTTAAAATTTTCTGCAATTAGGACACTTCTATTAGGTGAGCAGTGATTGATTATGGCTCAGTGATGCAACCAGTAGATGTAATTAACTTAGAGAAAAGTTAGCCTTCTTTCCCTATCCCAGCGTATTTTAAATTAAGCATAACACACATTTGGTACTCGATATAGGTTTGTTAAAAGTACAGAGATCTACCAAGACGTTAACAAGGGACCGTTATTGGTGTGGTACTATTTTTGTTTTTTAACTTTTTTCTTTAGATCAATTTTTTCACTCTTTCATATTTTCCATTTTTAATGGAAATAAACTTCCATTTTAATGGGAATAATAGAGACAATTAAGAGAAATAAATGCCTTGGTACAATTTGGAACCAATCAGCTGGGTCAAATTGGGCCAGTCCATGATGCTTTGGCAACAAATCTCAGTGGCTTAGAAAAGCAAAAGTTGATTTGCCGAGGTTCAGCTGGGGTTCTTTTACACCCAGTGTCTCAGAGCCACGCCTCCTCCATCTCTAAGTGGCTTCCAAAGTGGCTGCAGCCAGGGGAGGGACAGATGGAGGAGGCCTGCCAGCTCTCACCAGCCTCAGCACATGTCCCTTGGCCGTGGCTAAGACGAGTCCCATGGTCCCAAGCTGCCTGCAAAGTACAGTGGAAAGTGTAGAAGAATACTCGTTGTCCCTAATAGGATATTTGTCGCATTTGGGTAATTCTCACAATATTTCAAACTTTTTTCATTTTATTTTACAGTTACTGTAATGAATGTATGTTGGATCCAGACTGTGGTTTCTGCTACAAGATGAACAAATCAACTGTCATTGATTCTTCCTGTGTTCCAGTTAATAAAGCATCTACCAATGAGGCAGCCTGGGGCAGGTATGTCATTTATTATATACCATAAGAACATAAAGTAAACTCTTAGAATGAGAACTTCTTTATTACTATATTCTCTATGCTATACATTTCATCTTTGTGACTTACTTTATAACCGGAACTTTATAGTTTTAATATCTTTCACCTATTTCTCCCGTCTCCTGCAACCAACCTCCCCTCCGGCAACCACCAGTTTGTTCTATTTAAGAGTCTGTATTTTGTTAGTTTGTTCATTTGTTTGGGTTTTAGATTCTACATATAAGTGAAATCATACGGTATTTGTGTTTCTTTGTTTGTCTTATTTCACTTAGTCTAATTCCCACGAGGGCCACTCTTATAGTCACAGATGGCAAGATCTCATTTTTTTAATATTTGAGTAATATTCCATCGTGTATATATGCCACATCTTTATCCATTCATTTTTGTTGGACCCTTGGGTTGCTTCCATATCTAAACTATTGTAAATAATACTGCAGTAAACACAGGGATGTATATATCTTTTCAAATTAGTGTTTTTGTTTTCTTTGTAAATACCTTATAGAGGAAGAACTGGATCACATGGTAGTTCTATTTTTAAGTTTTTGAGGAAACTCCATGTTTTTCATTGTGGGCTCTGCCAAGTTACATTCCCACCAACAGTGCACAAAGGTTCCCTTTTCTCCACATCTTTGTGAACCCCTGTTTTATCTTGTCTTTTTGATTCTAGGCATTCTGACAGGTGTGAGGTGCTAGCTCATTGTGGTTTTGATTTGCTTTTCCCTAATCATTATTGATGGATGTCTTTTCATGTGCCATCTTTATGTTGTCTCTGGAAAAATGTCTGTTTAGGTGTTCTGCCCAATTTTTTTTTTTATCTTAAGATAGGCTTTTGAGTATTGACTTGTATAAATTCTTTATATACCCTGGATGTTAACCCTTTATCAGATATATCATGTGCAGATATCTGCTCCCATTCACTAGGTTGGCTTTTTGTATTGTCAGTGGTTTCCTTTGCTGTGCAAAAGCTTTGATCTCGGGGATGCAAGTATGGTTCAGTACTCCTAAACCATTCATCGTATATCACATTAACAATAGGAAGGATAAAAACTATGTAATTATCTCAGTCGATGCAGAAAAAGCATTTGGCAAAATATGTTCATGATTAAAAAAAACTGTAAACAAAGTGGGTTTAGAGGGAACATACCTCAAACTAATCAAGTACACATATGAAAAACCCAGAGCTAACATTATACCCAATGGGAGAAAGCTGAAAACTTCTCCTCTAAATTCAGGAACAGACAAGAGTGTCCACTCTCATCACTTTTATTCAACACAGTACTAGAAATCCAAATTAAAGTAATCAGACAAGATAAAGAAATAAAAGGCATCCAACATGGTAAGGAAGAAAACTGCCACTATTTGCATACGACATGATACTATAAAGATTCCACCAAGTAACTATTAAAACTGAAAAATGAATTCAGTAAAGTTGCAGGATGCAAAATCGATATACTGAAATCTGTATTTATACACTAATAACAGAGTAGCAGAGAGAGAAGAAAACAATTCTACATACAATTGCCCCCAAAAGAATGAAAACCTTAAAATAAATTTGACCAAGCAGATGAAAGACCTGTACTCTGAAAACTGTGAGACAATGATGAACGAAACTAAAGATGATATAGACAAAATAGAAAGTTATACCGTGCTCATGGATTGAAACATTAATGTCATTAAAACATCTATACTACCCAAAGCAATCTGTAGATTCATTGCAATCCCTATCAAAAGACCAATTTTTTTTTAACCAAACTGGAACAAATAATCCTAAAATTTGTATGGAATAACAAAAGACTTTGAATAGTCAAAACAATCTTTAGAAAAAAGGACATAGCCTGGAGGTATCACAATCCCAGATTTCAACAAAGCTGTAGTAATCAAAACAGTATGGTCCTGGCACAAAAATATATGCATAGATCAGTGGAACAGAATAGAGAGTCTAGAAAATCCATGTTTTTATGGTCAGTTAATCTGTGACAAAGGAGGCAAGAGTATACAATGGGGAAAAGAGTCTCTTCAACAAATGGTGTTGGGAAAACTTGAAAGCTACATGCAAAAGAATGAAACTGGACTGCTTCCATATACCTTACACAGAAATAAACTTACAATGGATTAGAGACCTAAATGTGAGACCTAAAATCATAAAATTTCTAGATAAAATTACATAGGCAGTAATCTGATACTAAGTAGCCTTAGCACTATTTATGGATCCGTCTCCTCAATCAAGGGATACAAGCAAAAATAAACTATTGGAAGTACACGAAAATAATAAGCTTTTTCCCCGTAAAGGAATAAATCTTCAGTTTTGTTTGTTTATTTTTGTGAAAGGAGAGAGAGAGAGCATGTTCAAGGGGCAGAGAGAAAGAGAGAGAGGGAGCATTCCAAGCAATCTCTGTGCTATCAGCACAGAGACCTATGCAGGGCTAGATCTCACAAACTGTGAAATCGTGACCTGAGCCAAAATCAAGAATCAGTTGCTCAACCGACTGAGCCACCCAGGCACCCCAGAAACAAGTCTTATTTTTATTTATTTTTATTTTTTTTACAGACTTTTTATTTTATTTATTTATTTTGAGAGAGAGAGA
The DNA here is from genome assembly GCF_006229205.1 of Suricata suricatta. Lineage (NCBI taxonomy): Eukaryota > Metazoa > Chordata > Mammalia > Carnivora > Herpestidae > Suricata > Suricata suricatta. Next base: position 72,519,520 of record NC_043709.1, read on the forward strand.
GAGAGAGAGAGAGAGAGAGAGAGAGAGTAGGGAGGGGCAGAGAGAAGGAGAGAGACTCCCAAGCAGGCTGTGCACTGACAGCACAGAGCCCAGTGTGGGACTTGAACTCACAGACTGTGAGATCAAGACCAGAGCCAAAGTCAGACACTTAGCCAACTTAGGCAAGTCTCAATTTTTTAAACTTACAATATGAATGTGTTTATAGTCAGTGACTTCAATCACTGCAGTTCTTTTAAACTAGTCTTTTAAACAATTTTTTAAACTGATTTTCATAACAGTGTTACTTTGCAGGGTATACTGATGAAAAGGGGACATGAAACATTGCAGTTGTATGTTTCACAAACTTAGAGTAGAGAAAGCACTCAACCCTAGACTCCAGGAAATCCAGATTCCAGACCCAACTCTGTCCTAAGCTGTAGGGGTTTATCTCTTGAGACAGATGTTCCTACATATTTCCAAGGTGAATGTCTCCCACTGCACATTGTTTAAGTACACCAGTAATTATCAAACTCTGAAACTTAAGTAAAAGAAACTTTTGAAGTCAAAATGAATATCACTTTAAATTCTTTCATGGAACTATTGTTTTCTTTGAGGGCTTTCCTAGAATTTAGTGAAATTAAGCAATGTAATGATAAAAGTTGACAATCATTGGCATGTAACCAGTCTAGAAAGCTATAAGCCTTCCTCTTTTTGACCTTACATTGTAGTAGGCACGTAAATGAAATATTTATATAGAACCAATATTCCCCACATTTATTAACTAATACATATTATTTATGGACACAGAAAATATGCAAATATTCTTCGATATGACTTTAACTTACATGTTCTAAATTCCCATAAAAAGAATACTATGCTTTCTGTCTGCCTCCTAGAACTGAAGAAGCCAATGAAATCTGTAAAGTACTTGTATCTCCTAGAAGCTGTAAAGTGTAATGTATCATTAGTCCTTATGCTGTTGTCATTAATCATTTCATTAGGGAATTTGTTCAAAGAAGGAGAAGTAAATTATATAGTATTTGACTGAAAATTCAGATCCCATTTTAAATACAATAACGACAAAGAAATATGTAAAGGAAATGCAATTATTACTTAAAATGAAAGCTTAAAAAGAGCTTTCTGTAAAAATACCTAGTGTATAATTTTCATAGCCAAGCTTCATTAGTTAGTTAACTGATTAAATATTTCTGGATGTAATACTTCACAGTTTTAACCCTTTCAACAGATTAAAAACTTAGTTTGCTTGCCTAAAATTATGAATATGTCATGAAATTTATGTATGTCATTCCTATACTTTGCAGAATTAACTTATAAACTAATTAGAAATGTATACTAATGATAAAAGAGCATTAAAATTAGACATTTCTCCTATCAGTAGAAGGTCTTGAGATCAGAGGCCTTAAAAGAGTAGTTTTGTTCTATTTGCACATAACAGATTGTACACGTTCTTAATAGAAATGTATATTATTTTATGTTAACGTATTCTTACATGTTATGTATATATTTAGACCATTTTTCCTTGAGTACACTCACTACTAGAGAAAAGTGAGGCACAGATTATACATAGGGAAAAATACAAATAATTAAACAGGGTACACAGAGAACTTTTATGTTTGTAGAATATTCTTAGAATAATCTCAATCTCTTTACCACTCCCCTGTAAGAAAACAAAAAACAAAAAACAGGCTTTGTCACTCTTCTCTGTGTTGAGTGACAGGCCTTCTGTGGCTTAGACCCTGTGATTAGTTGCTTCAGTCTGTGCTAGGAAAAAGGCAGGATACAGTTACCTTGAGATTTTCCATTTAATAGGTAAATGGCATTCATTATATTTTTGTTGGTTGATAGCTTTTATGTAGTTTCTTGGAGTAGAATTCTCAGGACAAAATCTACCATTACCTTGTATTTGCATCAGAGATGTACTGTTTATAGATATTTTGGAGTCAAGAATTGGGGAAATTCAGAGCCATATATCCTGATCTCTAACTGTAGCTATTTCCTGAACAGACACCAGGTAGAATGGTAATACCACTCATGATGGAGATAGTATGATGATTTTGGTGAACTTAGAATTGTCTCAACATAATGAAAACCATTTGCCTATATAATCAACTATAATAAGCTGGAGGGTGCCTGAGTGGCTCAGTCAGTTAAGCTTCTGACTCTCAGTTTCAGCTCAGGTCATGATCTCATGGTTCATGAGTTCAAATCCTGCACTGGGCTCTACGCTGATGGCACTGAACCTGCTTGAGATGGTCTCTCTCCTCCTTTCTCTGCCCCCTCCCTTGCTTGTGCTTATTCTCTCTCTCAAAATAAATAATTAAAAAAAAATAAGTTGGAAATAAAACTTAAGTCAGCTGGCATGCTTTTCTAATATCTATGTTGTTAAATTTCAATAAAAATGTTTTTGCTTAATCAGTTGTCTAAAGAAGATACATAATTGGCCAACAGGCACATAAGAAACTGCTCAACATTACTAATCATTTAGGAAATGCAGATCAGAACTATAATAGATACCATTCCATATGGCCATTAGGGTGGCCACTGTCAAAAATGTGTGTGTGTGTGTGTGTGTGTGTGTGTGTATTACACTTGTTGTGGAGGATGTGGAGAATTTGGAAACTGTGTACACTGCTGATGGAAATGTAAATTGGTGCAGCCACTATGGAGAACAGTGTGGTGGTTTCAAAAAATTTTTAACAAATTGTCATCTGACAATTCCATTTATGAATATGCATTAAATGAATTGAGGGAAAGATCCTAAAGAAATACTTAAATGCCTATGTTCATGGTATCATTTGTAATAGCAAAAGATAGAAAAAATGCAAGGGGCAGGTGACAGATGCATGGAAAAAGAAAATGTGGTCTGTACATACAATGATATATCATTCACTTAAGGAAATTATGGCACACAGTACCACATGGATGAATCTTGAAGGCATAAGATAAGTGAAATGAGCCGGTCACAAAAGTACATATGACTCCACCTATACGCGGTACCCAGAGTAGTCACGTTTATAAAGACAGAAAACAAAAATGGCCATTGGCACAGGCAGGGGGAGGTGGGGAATAGTGTGTTGTTGTTTAATGGGCATGGACTTTCAGTTTTGCAAAATGAAAGAGGTTTTGGAGATTGCTTCATATATCAAGATGAATATACTTAATACTACTAAATTGTACAATTTAAAAGTTTAAATGGCAAACTAAGATGTGCTTAGTTTTAATGTTATGTGTTAATGTGTATTTTACACAATTAAAAATAAAAAAGTAAAACCCATGAAAATTATTTAGCATACTTCTAGAAAATAGACCGAACTGATGGGAACCATCCCCACCCTGCCCATCATCCCTCACACTATCATATGCATCCCCTACACATGCAAATACAAGTCTCACGCCCGGCGAAGTTGAGGGAGATCCCCAGGTGCCACAAATGAGAGTGAGAGCAGCAAGCCACAGGGAAGTCCAGGAGCCCGGGGAGTATCAGAAGGGAAGCAGACCTCGAAAGTGAAAGGCTAGTGTCGTAGGTGCCAAGGGAGCTAGAACTCCAGCTTTGTCTCTTGAGCTGTGCGATGCTGTGCAGGCTCTGAAATAGGGACCAGAAAACCTGTCAGGCTGGGCTGGGCTGGGCAAGCTGTAAACCTCTCTGCTGTAGGACCTTGATAAGAAATAGTGCCACACATGAGAAAGAAAAGCCAAGAGCCACTACTATGCCCGTCCATAGAGCCACCTCAGAAATAGACATGCGGTTGTCAGAACCCAGGACACATGAGACTTCCATGGAAGGCAACTCTGTAAATGTGAGAGGATCGTCAGAAGTTACAAAATAGATCACTTAATGAAGGAAAGAAGAACAGAGAATCAATACTTAAAGAAGCTTGTGTTACAAAAAAGATATGAAATTTTAAAATCTGTTTGAAAGAAAAAAAGGAAATAGTATAATTTTGTCAATTATACTGACACTTGTACACTTAATGATGTGTGCAGTGTGTGTATCTGTGCATGCATATGTTATACTTATGCTAATTTTGCTAAAAATAAAAATAAACCTTAGAAAGCTAAAATTCTAGATAAATAACATAGAATGGAGTATGAGAACTTTTAGGAAAAAAAATTCCTGTACATTTCTTTGTTTGCCAAAGGAAACAGAACTTATAATTAAGGTTTTCAGCTTATTATAAGTGTCAAAAATGTGAGTGTAGTCTCTTAAAAACATGTACTAGTGGGGGGAAAATGAAATCAATCCAACTAAGACAAGAAAAGAAGAAAAACTATGGGAAAAACTATAGTTAAAGGAAATCACCAAAAAAATTAAAATTAAATGTGAATGCAATGGTTATTACAGTAAAAATAAACCATTTAAACAACTCATTAAAGTCAAATATCCTCATACTGGATTATTTTTTAATGTAATGCTGTTTACAAGAGATAATCATAGAAAGGTTGGAAATATAGTGAAAAACATTAGGTGTTAGACAAGAAGACAAAAAAATAGAGATTAGAGAATTTGGAAGACTTACTAACAAGCTTAATATAGTGAAATGATGAACCTCTTCAAAAGAGTTACCATAAATGAATAGGGACACCTGGATGTCTCCGTTGCTTAAGTGTCCAACTTCGGCTCAGGTCATGATCTCGCAGTTAGTGAGTTCGAGCCCCACATCAGGCTCTGTGCTGACAACTCAGAGCCTGGAACCTGTGTTCAGTTCTGTGTCTCCCTCTCTCTCCTACCTTCCCCCATTCATGCTGTCTGTCTCTCTTTCTCTCAAAAATAAACATTAAAAATTTTTTTAAAAGAAGAAAGCATACATTCAATGAATTTGTATAAATATGTAGTCTAGTAAATTCTAAGTAAATTCAGATAATTGATATTATGTAAAATATCTTTTCTAAGCAAAATGCAACACAATATATTTATCACCGTTTCTGTTTTTGTTCAGAAACTTTAAAATATTATCTTAAAATCAATCAATTGGTTAAGAAGAAGTCATAATGGAAAATAAGATATTATAAGTAATAAAAAAATCCACAAGAAGTTAGAACTAGAATAGAAAATTCCCATGTAGAGTAAGCAGAGATAGAAAAATAAGACAAAGAAAATAACAGAAAGCAAAAAAAAAATACTAGAAAGACTCAAAAAACAAAAATTCATTGTTCGAGAAGACCAATATGATGGAAACACCTCTGGCATTACTGGTAGAGGAGAGGGAGGGCACAGATAATCAATGTTTAGAATGAATAAAAAAAGGTGTATTACAACAGATAAAAAATATGAAAATCATCATAATATTATGGATAGTGTCCAGTGCATTTGAAATCAGATAAACTGGACAGCTTTCTAGGAAAAAATACAACTTTCCAAAACGAACTCAGCGTCTCTGTGAAGTGTAATTTTCATTCCCATCATACTGATGGAAGACAGTGGAGCATAGCGGGTCTCAGTGACTTTCTCAAAAATCAAAAGCCAGTTAATTCCACCACTTTTAGGGGAGCAAAAATGGGTAGTAGGAAAATGCGCACTTTAGAGTCCAGTAGATTCTAGTTTCAGCCTTTATCATTTACCTCAGAAGTGGCAGCTGGACAGTCTGAACCTCCCCAAGCCTTATTTCTCATCTATACAATGGGAATAATACAGTTGCTGTGTTGAACAATAGGGCTTTTATGAAGATCAAGTAAGAAACTATCTGAAGACACTTCTAAATGTACTAACCGGTGCAAATGTTATAGTAAATAACCTGTACTAATTTTTTTCTTAGATTTGTCAATAACACATTTTCTAAATTAGAATAAGCATTTCCTAACAGGCAAGTACATTAGAATACTTTCTATTTCTGCTTCTCTTCATCCACCTCCCCATTTCCTGGCTCTCTATATACACAGAACCATAAATAGTCTATCCTGGAGCTTCAGACATCCTGACTCTTTAAAAGTATTGCTAATGAGGCATACTTTCTTAATGTGCTGATTCAGTCTTTGTTTCCTATAATACAACATTTTCGCTCTGTAATTAGCTCACTAAAATAACTAGATAGAGCCCCTATTTGGCAGTTCATTGTTCAGACTCACACTGAATGCCTGGTTTATTGTATTCGTTCAGCAGAGATATTTTTCTCAAAGCTGCACTCTGATACAGCACTCAGAGTATTTTTCTGGGCATCCACCCCACTACCACATGGAAGTCCTGTCAACTGAAGTCCTTGCTGTTACCACAATAGCCATTGTGATTTCCTGCCTCTATGCCTTTCCTCATGCTGTGCTTTCTGCCTAGAATTTACCCTCCTTCTCCCTTTTTTTGATCTCTGCCTAACTTCTAACCATTATATTTTGCCCAGATTAGATGTCAGTTTTTCCTTTGCAGTCCCTCTGATTCGCCCCAGGAAACAATACATATTACATCCTCTGTTTGGCCTCCAGCATTCATTCCCCTGTTAACTTCTACTGTCTTACATGATAATGATTTGGATTTGGATACATCTTCGCTTCTAGATCACAAATTCCAATGTCTGTTTCCTGCCCCATTTTTAATTCATTGGTGCCTTGTACATACAGGGAGAGATTCAACAATAATTGTTTACTGACAGAATAGAAAAGGCTGCCCTTAGTGGAAAATAGATAACAGTTTGAAAGTACTGCAGTTCCACATGAGAGGCTCTGGTGTTCTGATTGTAGTCAAACCTTCTATATTCATATTTATTTCCAGGAAAGAGAATCTCTCAAAGAAAAATGAGTGATGTCATTTTAATTGACAGTTTTAAAGGTTTACCTGGTACTAATTAGAACACTAAAAACAATTTAAAAAATAAAACTTAACCACATCTTCAGGGATGCATGCTCTATGTTGCACGTAGTCACTACATGAAAAATACTTTTTAAAAACTATTGGAAGAAAAATTCAGCACACTTCCTCGGGATATTCACTGGTATGCAAGGGAGGCAGTGTATCTATGTGAGAGTATAAGATCAAGTGTGTTATAAAACCAGGCCAGATAGCCAAAAACAGGATTTTCCCTTGATCACTTCTTTTTTTTAATTTTTAAAAAAAACATTTAGGTACCTTTAAAGGTAAATATAAAGGTATCAGTTTGCATTTATAAAGAGAAATTTATTTTATATCAGTATCTTAATATATTCATGTACCAGATTAATGTTTTTATTAGTTATTAATATTCAGAATTTAAAATGTTCAAATTGTGCTTGTAAATTAATAATAGTATAGTTTACAATTAGTTTTTGCTAGCATACATCTTTGAGAAGTAGAGAATCTAATATGGAATATTTTAATTTGTTTTACTTTTTACATTACACTTTTCTTCATGCCTTTGCTTGACTAGACATCATTATGCTAGATGCTCCCTTTAAGATCTATAACTCTACACTGTGTATTTATAAGTTTCATCTATCCATAAAGAATTCACATGCCTCTGGATTCTTCTTTTTTTCAAGCTCAGAAACTTAGCTTCTCTTGGTCTTAGTAACTTTATTACTCAGAATGATGCTGTTTATGTTACAAAGTATACAAATCAGAAAAGCAAAACATCTGAATAATTTATCTCCCTCATCCATGTTAATTTATCCATTTTTTAATTTTTTTTAATGTTTTTACTTTGAGAGAGAGACAGAGAGCGAGCATGCAAGCTGGGAGGGGCAAAGAGAGAGGCAGACACAGAATCTGAAGCAGGCTCCAGGCTTGAATCACTTAGCACAGAGCTCATGCCAGGCTCGAACTCGTGAACTGTGAGATCATGAACTGAGCTACCCAGGCACTCCTAATTTATCCAATTTCTTAGTTGACATTTAATTGTAATGATAAACACATTTTAATGGTTTTATCCAAGTAGTGATACTCATAATGTATTTGACTATACTTCATCTTAGGCCAAAACTTTACATTTCTCATCCAGTCCTTGTTCTGTTTATGTTTTTAATATTATTCTTCAGTTCATACTTCATTTGCAAAGGAGACCAACAGTTATTTCTCACTAAAAAGACTAAAGAAGACTGTGAGACTTTTAGTTTAAGGGCAAGGCTAAGAGCTGAATTGCATGTGCTTGGGAAATATAAAATACCAGTGGCAGATCTCGGTTCATCAAATAGTGGTGCAGTTAAACAGAAGATGCACTAGTGCAGAGATGCAGTCTGGGGAGGTTGGGATTTGTCAGAAAGGGGGGTTGAGGGAGCAGTGGGGATAAGAAGATGGAAAATACATGGCCGGAGCTAATACTGGAAGTGTGAGTGTGAATTCAACTGTCAGCCTTTTTTAGGAATTTTAATTTGATATTTGCAGGTGCGTTGTACATGCGTGTGGAAAGCATACTGGCAGTGGTTTTAGGCGAATGACCTTACATGATACCTGGATGTGGATATGAAATGTTATCACATAGAGAGATACAGTTCCCTTCCAAATATTCTGAATAAATTAAAAAGAAAATCAGTTTGCACTAGTGTGATTTTAATGCTTGGCAGGAAACATCTAACTAGAAATTAATAGCGTCATGTTTTCTTTACATAACTATCTTCTATTCTTGGCAAGTGCGGTGAATTGTATTATTGCTCAAAATATCTGCTGCACTTGCTAGGGAAGGATTAGATGTTTCTAGCCCATTAAGTGTTATCCACATGACTCGCTCTGGCCAAAGGAACGACTGTGGGACCAATCCATGCCGTTATTTTTTTCCTATGAGAGAGGGAGAGATGGTGGGGAGAGGCAAAGAGGGAGGGAGAGGGAGAGGGAGAATCCCAAGCAGGCTCCCTGCTCCTCAGGAAGCCCTACATGGTGCTCGATCCCATGACCCTAGGATCATGGCCTGAGCTGAAATCAGGAGTTGGACTCTCAACTGACTGAGTCACCTAGGCACTCCCAATCCATGCCCCCTCTAAACTGAAGTTTTAAGAGCAAGGATTTGTCATGTCCTCTTTCCCCCCCACCACCCCTGCAGTGTGGTTGGCAATGTCCCAGAAGGGGGCAGTGCCCTAGAAGGTGTTCCATTAGCTTTGGTCACAGAGGAGAGAAAGTGTGGAGTGAAACTATAACTGACCTGAGATGCACCTGTCTATAGCATACAACATTTTGGCCCCATTTTATGACACTGGGATTTGGAGCTCTTTTCTTACCTCTGTATAATTTCTCTTCTGACTGAGACGCCGGATCAGCTGTATTCTACACTGGAAGAGGCACAAATTTTCTTTATATAAGTTTTAAAAGGAAGCTCATTTCTAAACTATTAAATAACAGTACAGGAAGACAAAAGAATCTGGGAAACAATCACAAAGGGCCTTACTAAAATGCCTTTAGTTTGGGGAATACTACTATATGGGCAGAAGGCTGGTCGCATTCTTAAGGAGGGACTCATGTAAATGGCTTTGGGTTTCAAAGATAAAATCGCGATAGAAAAGGGAAGGAAGAATTTTTCAAAGAACAGGTGGAGGGAAGGTAAGGCTTTAATATAAGGGGTATGGACAGGTGGTATCTGCATTTTAAAATGTTATTATGTATTTTAATAAAGACACTGAACAGAAAGATTCTATGTGTTGCTATGATACAGAAAGAACAGCTGCATTTGAAATCCAAACACTCAGAAGGTTTCCTGCCAGAGAGGGCGTGTGAACTAAAGTCTTGTGGTCCTTCCTGCACTCATGATTTCAGCAGTGGCTTTAAAAACAATCAACAAAATTGTTTTTCCACTTCTAAATCTGGGTTTGTGACGTGTACCATTTGTACAGTTACAACCATGTCATATCATTTGGGATTCACCTAGACATTCACGAAGCAGCACCCTTTGGAATTACCGATGTTTCAAAACAGTGCCCAAGGGGCAACCTATAAACTATCAGAGCTCAGTGCCCTGTACCAGGATTTTTAGGAAGAGCTCTCGGTAGTGCCCTTTACTGTATTATCACTTGTCCTCTCCTATGAGAAGTGCTGTCTTATTTTATCTAAGATATTAATTTTTTTATTTAAAGAGAAAGCACGTTCAAGTAGGGGAGAAGGGCACAGGGGAGAGAGAGAATCCTAAGCAGGCTCCACATTCAGCACCGAACTGGATGCGGGACCCAATTCTACAACCCTGGGATCATGACCTGTGTCGAAGTCAAGAGTCAGATGCTTAACTGACTCAGCCACTCAGGTGCCCCAAAGAAGTATTATTTTTTAAAATAAAGAGTTCCAAGTGTTAACCGGCTTTATTTTCATTTCAGAGGTGCATGTGTCCTGAAAAAGGCAGATAAAACTCTCTGAAAAAGAACAGATAAAATTTTATTATAACTTTGTTGTTTATTTGATGTGTGAGTTTTGGGCAAAAGATTGGATATAGACCTGTTCTGCATGAAAATAACCCATAAATATTAATGTTCTTATGTTTAATTATTGGTATGTTGAATTTCATAACAGAATTTAAATTTGGTCCACATTTTTATGGCCTCTATAGGTAGAAATACAAAGAAGCCTTTTGTGCATTCATTTTATAATATTAATATTTGATGTTGTGCTACATACTGTTAGGAATGTATTAAAATACACAGACACTACCTCAAGGTTTATAATCAAGGAAGGATAGATAACAACTTTTAACAAGTATACTTTAAAGTTACTGTGAAGAAACTAATGTTTCTTTTACAAATACATAAAGAAAAATATTTACCAAGTATACTGCTTAGGGTCAAGAACATTTAAGGAAAGAAAGGTTATGAAAATAAGTTGTAGAATGTGTAACATTTTAAAATTCAGCTCTGGCTTTTTGGAATCTCAAATAATGGAAAGCTTGAGGAATAAAAGTTCATAGCAAACTGTAGGACAGAGTATTTCACATACAAAATATGGGCTGTAGATATTTATAAAATTATGTGTTCCTACCTTAGAAAATAATTTTAGATAGTGTGGAAGTCCCTCCATCACAATGGCTTCCTTGAACTGCCTGTGACATAACTGAGAAAAAAGTATCCAAACTATAAAGTTGCTTATAAATCATTAATTTGTTTTATGCAATTTTAAAGCTCATGAAAATATGTTAACACTTTGAGTTTTACTGAGGTATGGATGACAAAAATGGTACATGCTTAGGGTGTACAACATGATTTTTTTAGGTGTCTAACATGATGTAATACGTGTGTACCTCGTACGGTGCTTACCATCAAGTTAACACACCCACCACCTCACGCAGACACTGTGTGTGTGTGGTGAGAACATTGAAGATTTGCTCTCTCAGCAAAGTTCAAGTATTCGGTACAGTATTATTAACTATAATCACCATGCTGTACCTTGCATCCCAGAATTTATTCTTCTTATACCTGAAAGTTTGTGCCTGTTGATCAGCCTCACATTTCTCCACGTCTCAGCCCCTCTTTATTTTGAAAGAGAAAGTGTAAATGGGGAAGGGGCAGAGAGAGGAGGAGAGAGAATTGCATGCAGCTCCATACTGACAGTGTGGAGTCTGATGTCAGGCTCAAACTCACAATTCACAAGATCATGACCTGAGCCAGTCAGATGCTTACCTGACTGAGCCATCGAGATGCCCCTTTCTGCATCTGATTTATTTTACTTAGCATAATGGCCTTCTGGTTCAACCATTTTGTCACAAATGGTAGGACTTCCTTCTTTATAGGGTTGAATAATATTGCATTGTGTACACATATGTGCACATATACACATAAGATATTTTTTTTTATCCATCTACCTGTGGACATTTAGGTGTTTCCATATCTTGGCTCTTGTGAATAATGCTTCGGTGATCACTGTTTTTCTTGACAAAAATTTCATTGGAAACTAAAAAATGAGATTGATATGTGATTCCTGGAAACCCATTCATTAAAGCACTCAAAGCCACCAAAACTTCTTAAGCATCAGGAATATGAAACTATTGTTCATGAAACTATAGTGTTTTGTTTTCTATGGGTGCAGGCTGCCTGACTGGCAATGGAAAGTGATCTTATTTATCTTAACAATGAGCTTTTAGGAAGTTCCTGATTATGCAGACTTATTGTTATTTTTTATTTAAAAAATTAAATTGGCTTAGGAAGCAGGTGATCAGAATTCTCAGGAGAATCAAGGGATGAGAGGAAGGGGGAAGGGGCAGAGCAGAGTCAAAAATTTTTCTTAATGTTTATTTTAGAGACAGAGTGAGTGAGAGGAGGAGAAGAGAGAGATTGAGACAAGAATCCCAAGTAGGCTCCACGCTGTCAGTGCAGAGCCTAGTGCCGGGCTCAAACTCACAAACTGTGAGATCATGACCTGAGCTGAAATCAAGACCCAGACGCTTAACCGACTCAGCCACCCCGGTGCCCTGCAAAGTCAACATTTTATATGTCTGTAACATCTGTAACTTTTCTACACCTGTGTGTTCAAACTGTAGTTATCATCTGGGGGGAAATGTGTATGAAACCTAACATGTACATTTATTCTGTATATTTAAGTATTCAGCATTGACTGAACTGCTTATAATCTAAAATAGGATTACAAAACTTGGTATTTGTAAAAACTTGGAGATCAACCAGAATGACGCATGTAAAAAAAGAATTTCAAAGGTGTTTACAAAGCAGAGAAATGCCCTTGCCCTGGGCAGTGTCACAGAGCTGCATTTAGTAACACCGAAGTTAAACAAAGGATGTATTTTTTCAGAACATCTTCTTCCCTGTAATTGAGCTATTATCGTCAGTTCTTCATTGATTCATAAAGTACCTGATACTTGGAAGCAGTGAACATTTTAGCAAATAGTTCTTAATCTGTTATTATAACTCTGCTCCTTTAATAGAAATTAGGAAGGTACATAGAAATATTTCATGTCTCTTACAGTTAGACTAGGAAACATATGTTTGAGCTCTGCTGCTCAATTAAGTCTGAGAACTTTTAAGTGATGATTTCTGTCTGCCCTGAGCCAGAAAGGAGGCAAGCTCTACAATACCACATGTTAATGTAAGGGAAAAATTTTTTTCTCTAGCCATCTTAGGTTCTGGGCTGGGCTCTATAAGAAGACATGTTAACAAGGGAAAACAAACAGAAGCTTGTCAGCCTGCGTGTATCATGAGAGAAAGTCAGAAATGAGTAACTCGAAGACATGGCTTAGAATTCAGGTTTATATAGCATCTTCGACAAAGTACAATAAAGTTTTAGAGAAATGACAAGACAATGGAAAGGACCTTGAGTCTCAAGAGGTGGAGAATTGTAGGAAGGCAAATACATGGTAAAGGAGTGGGAGATAAAAGCTAGTTAGTAAGTTTGGCTGTGTAGATACCTCCGGTGCCATCCGCACGCTGATGGGCATCTAAAGTGCTCTGTGACTAACTTTCATCCTCCCAGGTAGGGAAGGAGGGATACCTTTGTACAAATTTATATCCCCTTTTAGCCAGATAGGGTAAGGACAGAGAGCTTTCTCTGCATCTGCTGCTGCTTAATTGCCTCCAGCTCAGAATGTCAAAGGCGTATTTTGGCTGGTTACCTTCATTTGGCATAACTGGGAAGAGAAGGGGGATCACACAGCCAGGAATGTCACTCGGGTCATAGGAGTGACCCAAGGAAGCTCTCCAGCAGAGTAGGAATGCTGTCAATTAGGAAGCATGGGTAGATGAATAAAGAGCTGGAAAATGTTATCACAAAGGTAGCCAGACTGGAAAGACAGAAGAAACTAGAGGAAAATAGAATTAAGATAAAATGAGATAAGCCTAGAGAAGTTCAAGAGACATGTGTCTTGAAGCCAGCTCAGAAAACACTACATGAACATAGTCAGCCTTCCCTGTAGTGTCTCCTGTGCAGATCTCTCTGGACCGGGCAAGGAACTGCCTTTGAAGGAAACAGAACCGCCCCAGGTGTACTGACCACGTCCGTATAAGACTGACAGCTGTGAGTTTTTCTTATTGGTATCTATACACTTAGGTAAAATGGTGTATATATAGCATTAAATGTTGTTATCTACTGTGTACAAATAACTCTTTTATGGATGTGCGTGCAGGGTGCCGTATCTTTGATTAAACCCCTGAGCCTTCATCCGTTGTTTTCCTCAGCTGGCTTCCGTAAATATTTCATGTCATGTCGTGCAGCAGTTCCATTTCCGAAAAGGCATTGTTTTCTGCATTAAGTGAGGAGCTAATTTATGCTTATAAATTATTGAGTATTCTCTTATCTGTGGAGCAGATGATCCACAACCAGAAGCTGGCAGAGCCCATCTGAAACGGAAAGAGGGATGGAGGTGACCATCCGGCCCGTGGCTTTACCTGTGACCTTGACTTAGCAACCTCCTCACCCCACCCCAGCACATACAGACACCACCCCCAGTATAAAAACATATAGCCCAGCCGTCGTGAGTTAGTATAATCCCTTAAAGAGAGACTTTCTAGCCTTTCTGAATTTGTTCTGAGTACTTCAGAGATGTTCAAAGAACTTTGTTTTCCCAAATTTAGGGAACTCTTTTATCTTACAGATTAAGGATTAAATGAAATGTTCTGTGTGTGCTGCTGTTTTAAAACATGAAGGATAAAGTCGCTTACTACTTACCCAGTCTTTTATTATATATATTTTTCCCCTCAACATGTTTGTGGGCATGTTTGTAGGCATTATGACCTAAACCATATCAGAATAATATTCTTGCTCCAGATAAGATAAATGACCAAGCATGCCTAGTATATTAGATATAAAACAAATTCAAAGCACCTGATCCTCTAAGCCTTTTTATTAAAGTCTTGTAAACTCTTAAAAATAGTAATGTTCAGAATTCTGAATTCAGTGGAGCATTGCTTTTCACCAGCATAGCCTCCAGAGCCTAGGAGAATAAAGGCGAATGGGTAGATGTTCTGGCAGCTTACCCCAGAGACCCATGAAAAGGCAGGTTTATTTCTTTGTTTTTTAATGTAGTATTGTTTTAATTTATGTGAATTTTCCTATATATTCTAAAGTACAACCATGGCAGGTTAATATTATAACTGTTCTTATTATCCACTGATTTTTTTTCTGGACAGCCCTAGCCTCTCAAGTCTCATCTCCTCCTTCACCTTCTGAGAAAAGAAAACACATTTTTTAAAATTGAAATATAACTAACATACAATTATATGAGGTGTGCAACATGTGATTCTATACATTACTCGGTACTCACCACAATAAAATAAGTGTAACCACCATCTGTTACCACTTAATGTGCTGTACTTCTCACCTCTGACTTACTCTGTTATAACCGGAAGTTTATATCTCTTAATTGCCTTTAGTTCACCCATCATCCCAGCCTCCTCCCTTCTGGCAACCACCAGTTTGTCCTCTGAATTTAGATGTCTGAGGTTTTTGATTTGTATTTGCATTAGTTTGTTTTGTTTCCTAGAGTCCACCTATTAGTGAAATTTTATGTTATTTGTCTTTTTCTGCCTTATTTCACTTAGCATTATGCCTTCTAAGTCCATATTGTTGCAAATGACAAAATTCATAATTTTTTATGGCTGAGTAATATTTCTTTGTGCGTGCAGGCGCGCGCGCGCACACACACACACACACACACACACACACACCTTCTTTATCCATTCATCTATCAGTGGACACTTAGGTTGTTTCCATATATTGACTGTTGTAAATAATGCTGCAGTAAGCATATGGGTATATATATCTTTTTGAATTAGTGTTACAGTTTTTTCTGGATAAATAAATACCCAGTAGTAGAATTGCTGTATCACAGGGCATTTCTATTTTTAATTTTTTTGAGGAACTTTGATACAGTTTTCCACAGTGGTTGTACCAGTTTACATTCCCACCAGCGGTGTGTGAGGGTTCTCTTTTCTCACATCCTCAACAACACTTATTTCTTGTCTTTTTTACCCTAACCATTCTAACCAGTATGAAGTGATATCTCATTGTAGTTTTGACTTGCATTTCCCTGATGATTAGTGACATTGAGCATCTTTTCACATCTCCGTTGGCCACCTATGTATCTCCTTTGGGAAAATGTTCAGGTCCTCTGCCCAATTTTTACTCAGATTACTTGGAGTTTTTTTGGTGTTGAGTTATATAAATTCTTTATAGATTTTTGGATATGAACTCCTTATCAGATATATCACTTATAAATATCTTCACACAGTAGGTTGTGTTTGGTTTTGTGGATGTTTTCCTTGGCTGTGCAAAAGGTTTTTTTTGGCATATTCCCAGGGGTTTATTTTTGCTTTGGTTCCCCTTTCTGTGATGAGACATATCCATTAATTGGTTGCTAATGATGATGGGCAAGAAATGACTGCTTGTGTTCTCTTCTGGGGTTTTTTTGGTTTCATGTCTCATATGTAGGTCTTTAATCCATTATGAGTTTGGTTTTTTTTATGGTATGAGAAAGTGGTCCAGTTTCATTGTTTTGCATGTAGCTTTCCAGTTTCCCCAACATAATGTATTGAAGAGTATCATTTCTCCATTATATATTCTCGATTCCATCGTAACAGATTAATTAACCACATAGGTATGGGTTTATTTCTGGGTTTCTTACCCTTTTCTTTTGATCTGTGTTTGTGTTTCTGTGAGAGCACCATGTGGCTTTGATTGCAGTAGCTTTGCAGTACATCTTGAAATCTGTGTTTGTGATCTCTCCAGTTCTGTTCTTTTTTCTCAAGATTGCTTTGGCTGTTCAAGGTCTTCTGTGATTTCATACAAATTTTAGGATTATTTGTTCTGTTAAAAATGCTGTATATATTTTGGCAGAGATTGCATTGAAGCTGTGGATTGCTTTGAGTAATATAAACATTTTAATGATATTAAGTCTTCTGATGCATAGGAATATTTCCCATTTGTGTCATCTGCTATAGTGTCCTGTTGGAAGAGTATACATCTTTCACCATTTTTGTTTGTTTCTTAGTATTCTTTCTGGTATAATTGTAAGTGGGATTGTTTTCTCAATTTCTCTTTCTACTACTTTGTTATTGATGTGTAGAAACTTAACAGATTTTAGTATATTGGTTTTATATCCTGCAACTTTTTAAAATTTATTTATCAATTCTTACAGTTTTTTGGTGAGTCTTTAGAGTTTTCTATATTTTCTATATATATTATCATAGCATCTGCAAAAAGTGGCAGTTCTCCTTTTCCCTGACTGATTTGGATGCTTTTTATTTTTTTTTCTTGTCTGATTGCTGCAGCTAGCTCTTCCAGTACTAGATGGAATAAAAGTGGTGAGCTTGGACATCCTTGTCTAATTCTTGATCGTAAAAGAAAAGCTTTCAGTTTTTCACCATTGAGTATGATCTTCAGGGTTTTTCATACATGGCATTTGTTGTGATCTGTGTTCCTTCTAAATCCACATTATTGAAAGTTTTTACCATTAATGAATGTTGTATTTTGTCAGCTGCCTTTACTGAACCTGTTGAGATGATCTTATGGTTTTCATCCTTCCTGTTGTTAATGCGACATATCACATTGATTTATTTGTGACTATTGAACCACCCTTGCATCATCAGATCACATCCCATTTGATTGTGTGAATAATTTTTTAATGTATTGTTGAATTCCATTTGCTAATATTTTGTTGAGGATTTTTGCATCTGTGTTCACCGGAGATGTTGGCCTGTTGTTTTCATTGTTTGTAGTGTCGTAGTGTGCTTCTGAAATCAGGGTAATACTGGCCTCATAGTAGAATTTGGAAGTCTTCCTTCCTCTTCTATTTTTTGGAAGTTTGAGAATAAATACACCTTTGATGCCATCTTGTTCGGGACTTCTGTTTGTTGGGAATTTTTTGATTAGTGATTTAATTTCATTACTAATAATCATCAGTGTGTTCAGATTTTCTGTTTCTTCCTGATTCAGTTTTGGAAGACTATATGTTTCTAGGAATTCATGTATTTCCTCTA
This sequence comes from Suricata suricatta, assembly GCF_006229205.1. Classification (NCBI taxonomy): domain Eukaryota; kingdom Metazoa; phylum Chordata; class Mammalia; order Carnivora; family Herpestidae; genus Suricata; species Suricata suricatta. Next base: position 72,537,304 of record NC_043709.1, read on the forward strand.
GGCTGTCCAATTTGTTGACATATGATTTTTAATAATATTCTCATAATCCTTTGTATTTCTATGATTTCAGTTACCTTTCCTCTTCCTCATTTCTAATTTATTTATTATGTCTTCCTTTTTTTTTCTTAATGAACCTAGCTAAAGGTGTATCAATTTTGTTTATATTTTTAAAAAGCAGCTCTTGTTTTCATTGATCTTTTTTACTGTTCTGTCAGTCTCTGTTTTGGTTATTCCTGCTCTAATCTTTTATTAGTTGCTTTCATCAACTAGCTTTGGGATTTGTTCTTTTTCTAGCTTCTTTAAGGTTAGCTAGGTTGTTTTTGAGAGACTTTCTCATTTCTTTAGGTAGCCCTGTATAACTATAAACTTCCCTCACAAAATTGTTGTTGCTTTGTCCCAAGGATTTTGGACCATTGTGTTTTCATTTTCATTTATTTCCATGAATTTTTTTATTTCCTCTTTGATTCCTTATTTAACACATCCATTTTTTACTAGTGTGTTGCTTAGCCTTCATGTTTTCGTGTTTCTTCCAGATTTTTTCTATTAATTGATTTCTAGATTCCTACCATTGTGGTCAGAAAAGATGCTTGATATGATTTCAGTCTTCTTTAACATATTGACACTATTTGGAAGCCTAACATGTGATCTATCCTGGAGAATGTTCCATGTGCACTTGAAAAAATGTGAATCGTTCTGTCCGTGTATGGAATGTTGTGTGTCTGTTAGGTCCATCTCATCTAATGTGGTGTTTAAAGCCCTGTTATCTTGTTGATTTTCTGTCTGAATGATCTATCCATTGATTTAAGTGAGGTGTTAAAGTCCCCTACTATTATTGTGTTACTGTCAATTTCTCCCTTTATGTCTATTAATATTTGCTCTGTGTATTTAGGTACTCCAATCTTGGGTGCATATATAGTTACAATTATTATATTCTCTTGGTGGATTGATCCCTTTATCATTATGTAGTGCCCTTCTTTGTCTCTTGCTCCAGTGTTTGATTTAAAGTCTGTTTTGTATGATATAAGTATTAGTACCCTAGTTCCGTTTTTTGCTTTGATTTACATGGTGTATGTTTTTCCATCTCTTCCATTTTCAGTCTGCATCTCTTTAGGATGGAGGGAGTCTTATATAGGCAGCGTACACATGGGTCTTGGTTTTTTGTTGTTGTTATTTTAATCCATTCAGTCATCCTGTGTCTTGATTGGATCATTTAGTCCATTTACATTTGATGTAATTATTGATAGGTATGCACTTATTGCCATTTTGTTAATTGTTTCCTAGTTGGTTATAGTTCTGTTACTTCTACTCTTGCTCTTGTCTCTCACAGTTTTATGACTTTCTTTAGTGTTATACTTAGATTCTTTTCTCTTTTTCTGTATCTGTTATAGGTTTTTGATTTGTGCTTACCATTGAGTTCATATATAAAATCTGATAGTATAGCAGTCTATATCAAGTTGATGATCACTTAAGTCCTACACATTCTAGAGCCACAAAATGTTTATTGCTCCATGCATGTCTTATATATATGATGTCATATTTTATGTCTTTTTGGCTTTGGCCAATTTTTGTAGGTAAAATTGTTTCTACTACTTTTGCATTTAAACCTCCATACTAGCTTTGTAAGTGAGTAATCTACTTTAATTATATGTTTGCTTTTCTTTTTTTTTATTGTTTAGAGAGAGTACATTGTTTAGGGAGGGTGCAGAGGGAAAATATTAAGGAGGTCCATGCCCAGCACAGAACCCAACATCGGCCTCAATCCCACAACCCTAGGATCATGGCCTAAGCCAAGCATAGGATGCTCAACCAACTAGGCCACCCCAGCACCCCATCATACATTCTCTTTTATGTGAATTTTTCTTTCTGTAATTTTCTTCTCATTATGGCCTTTACTTTCCTCTTAAGGAATTCCCTTTAAATTTTCTTGTAATGCTGGTTTAGTGGTAATGAAATTTTTAAACTTTTATTTAAGGAGCTTTTTATCTCCCCTCTTCTGAATGATAACCCTGTCAGGTAGAATATTCTTGATTATAAGTTTTTCTCTCCCTCTTAGCACATTGAATATATCATGTGCCACTCCTTCTTGCCTGCAGACTTCCGAAAAGTCAGCTGATAGCCTTTATGGGGTTTCCTCTGTAAGTAACCATTTATTTTCCTGTTAAAAATTCTCTCTTCACCATTACTTTCTGTCATTTTAATTATTATATGTCTTGGTGTAGATCTCTGTGGTTTCATCTTGTTAGGGACTCTCTGTGCCTCTTGTGTCTGGATATCTGTTTCCTTACTCAGATTAGTGAAGTCTTCTGCTATTAATTCTTCAAATAAGTTTTTCGTGTCATCATCTCTCTCTCCTTCTGGGGTCCCTATAATGTGAATGTTATTACAGTTGATGATGTCATTGAATTCCCTTTAACTTGTTTTCAGTCACTCTTTTGTTTTCTGTGTTTGCCTTTGTTTCACTTCATTACCCTGTCTTCCAGATCACTGATTTGTTCTTCTGCATTGTATAATCTGCTGTTGTATCATCTCTAGTGTATTCTTCCTTTCATTTATTGAGTTATTCAAGTTTGCCTCTTTATTTTGTTGTATTTCCTAACTCTTTTTTGAAGTTCTTACTAAGATGATCCACTCTTTTCTCAAGTCCAGTGAGTATTTTAATGACTATTACTTTGAATTCTTTATCAAGTATATTGCTTATTTCTACTTCATTTAGCTCTTTTACTTTGATATTTTCTTATTCTTTCATTTGGAACATATCCCTTTGTCTCATTTTGCCTAAGTCTCTGTTTCTGTTTTTATGTATTATATAGGTCAGCTACCTCTCTTGGTCTTGAAAGCACCGGCTTTGTGTCAGAGAGGCCCTGTGGTGCCCTAAAGCACAATTATTCGTGTCACCAGAACCCCAGGTGCTCCAGAGGCATCCCCAGTGTGGGCTGCATGGACTCTTCTCTTTTTGGCTGAGCCTTCAGCCCAGCCAGCTGCAATGACCACCTTTGCCTAAAGTGGGCGCACTGGGCAGGGTTGGAAGGTTTGTCTGAGTTGGCCAGGGGCTCGTCAGTGGGCAGGGCTGGCAGTCAGGCGCACTGTGTGCAGCAATCCTCTCTGCCACAGTTGGGGATGCACTGAGGACAGGCCTTGCTCCCTGGGCAGCCAGCTAAGAGGCTGGGCTGCTGCAGCTGGCAGTGCACTGGTGTGTGAGGCTATCTTCCCTCCTCCCTTGGGTAGGGGTTACTTTGGAATGGTGCCAGCCCCTGCCAGAGCTTCCTGCAATCTGTGGTGGGACTTTGGAGGGATGTCTGTCAGAGTGGGTGGGTTGAATAGGGCACATCCCCAGGGGAATGTGGGGCTAGGGCTCATGGTTTTACCAACGTGGATGGAGAGTATTAGCCCTGCCTCCTGCAGGAGTCTGGCTATCCAGTTTGGGAAAACAGGTAGGAAGTGGGACCTCCCCAAAAGTGGGAGCACTTTTGTTTCCAAACAAGCCTGACGATCCCTGCCCCTCCAGTACACTTTCTGAGATGAGTGAATAAATCTCCTTCATATGTACCCCAGCGGCTTTCCAAACTGCTGCTTCTACACTGTGTCTAGGGCAAGTTACTTATTATGTTGCCTCTTTAAGTGTGGGGACTCAGTTTCCAGTCCTTCTCCCAGGGTTAAGGCATGATGATCTTAAAGCTCCTAAATTTAAGCCCTGTTGGTTTTCAAATCTGGTTGCTTTAGAGACATGGCTTATCAGTACCAGGTCCCCAGTGTCAAAGGTGCCGGTGTGGGGTCTCATCCCCTTCCTACTCTGTGCTTGTGATATCCCTCCCCTTTGTGGTTAGTCTTGTTGGGCGTTTGGCTCTTAACCATGTCTCTGCTTGTCTCCTTTCCAATGAATAGTGGAAGGTTTCTTCTGGCAACCTTCAGGTCAATTTCAGAGTTAGATACATAGATGTAGCTGTTACCTTGTTGTGTCCATGGGACAGAATTAACTTAGAATCCTCTTATTCTGCCATCTTACCCCTTCCCCAGGAAACCTTTATTCCTAGAAAATATGTTATTCTATTTTGTAGCACATCAGTACATATTCTAATTTGAGAAGCATACAATAAAGCATGGACCCAGAAATAAACCCCTAGTTTACAAAAATTAAATAGAGAAATTCTAATGAAACTGTTTCAGACCTCAGTTCACTATCAGTCTAAGATACATTAAATGCCTCATAGATTTAATTGTTATAGTTAGGATTACAAACACTGTAGGGTCTATAGTGTATCTAATTGAATAAGATGTGAACATCAAATTGAATTTCTCATACAAAACGTAGGCTCGGAGCAGAAGGGAAAATACTTTAGAATTCTGTCTTCATAATATCACTAATTGATTCTGAAACATAAATATTAACAGATTATTTTACTTCTGCAGTTTTATTGCGTTGTTTATTTGACATCAGCTCTCTTTTATAGAATGGTGGACTGTGATATAACTTAGCTCACATAATGGCTAATTACTTTTCCCAGACTAGAAACATAAGAAGTTATTTCATTGTAGCTAAGATATATTGAGATTCTTTTTAGTTATTAGTCCAAAATACTCTATCCTACGCACAGAAGCACAACTACTTTTTAGTACTTTGTATATAAGTTTTAATTATTTTCTTTTGTTATTTACGGCTGTACCTGTTTGCTTCTAACTGTCCCCAACTGGAAACTTCTTATGGACAAGGTTGGGATAGTGTTGTTCTCTCTGTTAGGCATTTATGATGCCTGGCATATGGGAACATCTCAGTACATGTGAATATTATTGAAAGAACAGTAATAAGGAAAAAGGGAGTGCCCCAACCTCCAGTTCTCTAGATGTTCAATAAAGAATCTCTTAGTTTTGTTCTTCTGGATGATTTTGTGTCATTGGAGAAGAACACATGCTTTTGAGAAACTTGTAGTGGAAATGGCCACTACAGTAAAAGCCAGACCATTACTATATCCTGTACAGCTCACAGTTTTCTCTGCCTTATTGCATTTCCTTTTTTTATATTTCTGACTTAAAATTGGGTATATGGTTTTCAGGGAGTTTCTTTCAGAAAATCTGAAATCAGTGTGCAGCTTTGGTCTTTTGTTTAACAGAGAGTCAGAAAACTTTGATATGTGTCTGGACTCACTGACTGACCAGAGTTATCACCTTGGGTCATTTATTTTACATCTCGGAACCTCAGTTTGCTGATTTTTAAAATACAAAAAAGTAATAGCACTGATTCTTGCTTGCCATCTGTGATCATTTCATGAAATGAAAATATATGTGGAAAGGAGTTGTACCCTTCACTAAGTAGAAAACCATGATTATAAACCTTATTTCTACAATCTGTTATATCTTTCTGACTTACCTAACTGTATAAATTGACTGGAATTGAATATCTCATTGGCAATGGTAAAATTAAAAATTTCTTTCTAAAGTATGCTAGCATTTAAGGATAAAAGAGGAGTTCATTTTCCTACAAATGCGTTAAGTTAGTAAAAACTTTCATCAATACATTGTCATTAGGTTTTATACAATTATAATACTGCTTAATACTACCAGAATTTTGATTAAATTTCTTTTGTGTCAGTATGTTATTTGACATCATAAAATCAGCTCAAGCTTTCTTATGTTTGTCTTAAAATCACAGATGTTTCCTCTTTTTCACTCTATTTATAAAAAGTTTAGGCTGGTTAAAAAAAATTACAGCGCTGGGGCACCTGGGTGGCTCAGTTAGTTAAGCATTGACTTCAGCTCAGGTCACTATCTCGCAGTTCGTGAATTTGAGCCCCTCATCCGGCTCTGTGCTGATAGCTCAGAGCCTGGAGCCTGCTTCTGATTTGTGTCTCCCTCTCTCTATGCTCCTCCCCTGCTTATATTCTCTCTCTCTCTCTCTCAAAATTAAATAAACATTTAAAAAATCTAAGTATGGTGAAGAAATTACGAATAATTCATTAAATGTCTTTTATAAACTTATTCCTTAAAAACGTATCAATTGCTATTTACATCTGTAGCGCTTTCCCTTGGGAGATAAAATAATGACATTAAAACTCCAATAGTACAATCTATATCGAAATGATGATTAATTTTTATTAACTTTTTTGAAGTCTCATCCCTAGTCTTCACCTTTGAAGTTAATTTAACTCTTACTTGTCATAAAGAAATAACAATGCAGACAGAATTTAAGAGAACGTTCATCCCTGAATCTCTTCATCGCACCACTCCAGTAAAAACAAGCAATTATAAGTAATGATCTTATTTGAATATTAACTTAAACTGTGGAAAAATTTTTTAAAAATACAACAGAAAAATCTGAACAATGATTGGCTAATTAGTGCTCTGAAGAGGTTACTGTTAATTTCTTAGTTGAAGTAATTATATTTTTAAGAAATCTTTACAGGGGGGCACCTGGATGGCTCAGTCAGTTGAGCTCCAGACTCTTGATTTAGGCTTGGGTCATGACCTGGGTCATTGGATAGAGCCTCCTATTAGGCTCTGCACTGGGCGTGGAGCCTGCTTGGGATTCCCTTTCTTTTCCTGTGTCGGTCTCTCTCTCTCTCTCTCTCTCTCTCTCTCTCTCTAAAAAATTAAAATTAAAAAATTTTAAAGGCCTTACAGAGATACATACTGAAATAGTTACAGATGAATTAATGTATTTGGAATTTGCATCAAAATAATTTAGGAGAAGTGAACGAGTTTAAATGGATAGATAGAATTGGCCATGTGTTTATAGTTGTTGAAGCTTTGTTATGGATATAGGTTATCTTTTTAATAAACTTGAATGTATTTATAATAAAAGAAAGTTTTAATGTTATATCAAAATAAATGCTGACCTCCATCTATGACTAAAAATTAAAACAAAAAGTGATAGCTGCGAGGCAAATAGAAGAGACAAAAATGGAATGTGAAAATATATGCAGTTAAGGCAACAGAAATCTTAAAAAAAAATAACAAATGTCAGATGGGATAAATGTAAAAGAAACAGATGGTAGATTTAAACCACTATACTGATAAATTACATTAAATGTAAATCAACTAGAAACTCCAAATAAAAAGCAGAAATTGCCCAAGTTTAAAAAGCACAACTTAACTATTTGCTGTCAGGAGTTGGGAGGAAGTAATTTAATATTAAGACATGTATGGGCAAGAAGTAAAGAAATGGAAATGGATACCATGCAAACATGAATCTTATAAAAGCTGGAGTGCTTTTGTTAATATTAGAGAAAGAAGACTGCAAGATGAGGAATGTTATCAGAGATAAGGGTGCATCATAATAAAGGGGCCAATTCATCAAGAAGACATAAAGTCTTAAAAATATATTTCTTGAGATGCTTGGGTGGCTTAGTCAGTTAGGTGCCCAACTCTTGGTTTTGGCTCAGGTCATGATCTCACAGTTCATGAACTTGAGCCCTGTGTCAGGCTCCATGCTAATGGCGTAGATCCTGCTTGGGATTTTTTCTCTTTCTCTCAATCTCTCTGTTCTTCCTAAACTTACCCAAGCGCTTTCTCTCTCACATAAATAAACATTTAATTTAAAAAGGTATATTTTGGGGCACCTGGGTAGCCCAGTCAGTGAAGCATCCAAATTCAGCTCAGGTCATGATCTCATGGTTTGTGAGTTCGAGCCCCACATCAAGATCCATGCTGACAGCTCAGAGCCTGGAGCCTGCTTCAGATTCTGTGTCTCCCTCTCTCTCTGCCCCTCCCCTGCTTGCACTCTCTCTCTCAATCTCAAAAAATAAACATTAAAAACAAAATAAATAAAAATAATAAAAAAATTAGAAACCCTCAAAATAATAAAGCAAAAACTAAATCCATAATTATCATCAGAGAGTTTTCTCACTAGTCACTCAATAATTGATATAACAGACAAAAATGTAAAGACATAGAAGACTTGAACAGTACTATCAACCAATTACAGAATACATATTCTTTTCAAATGAGCATGGAACATTACTAAGACCTACAGTGTACTGAGCTATAAAACAAGTCTCAACAAATGTTAAAAAATTTAATTCATACAAAATACATTTTCTACCATGGTAAAATTAACGCAGAAAACAGTTTTTAAAAAACCTTTGAAAAAATTTCCCTAATATTTGGAAATTAAGTAGCATACTTCTGAGCAATCAGTGGTGTCAAGAAGAAACTATAAGGTGAATTGGGAAATATTTTCAACCCAATGGAAATGAAAATATACAAAAAATGTTGGTACTCAGCTGACAGTAATGCTTAGGGCAAATGTATAGTTTAAGATAAGTATATTAGAAATAAGAAAGGTCTAAAATCAGTGATCTAAACTTCCATTTATGAATCTAGAAAATAAAGAGCAAATAAAACCCAAAAAGTAAGTAGAAGAAGAGAAATAATACAGGGTAGATAGCAATAAAATAAAAACAGAAATGCAGTAGATATGAAATCAAAAACTGTTTTAAAAAATCAGTAAAGTTGATAAAGTTTATATCTAGACACATTAAAGAATTAAAAAAAAAAAGAGAAGACAGACTTTACTGCTATTAGAATTAAAGGAAACCACCGGGTGGTTCAGTAATTGCGCGTTCGACTCTTGATTTAGGCTCAGGTAATGATATCTCGGTTGATGAGATCGAGATCCCCGTGTCCGTTAGCGCTGACCACGCCAAGCCTATCTGGGATTCTGTCTCCTCCCTCTCGGCCCCTCCCCTGCTTGCTTGCTTGCTTTTTCTCCCTCTAAACAAGCAAACAAACAAGACTTAAAAGAGAGGACTTAACATGAAATGGATGAAATCTTTGAAGACATAAATTTTCTAAAACTGACACACAGAAACACAGAAAACCTAAATCTAATCACACATCTATTTTTAAAATCAAATTTTTAATTAAAAGCCCCATACAAAGAAAATCCAGTACTCAAGTGACTTCCCTAATGAATTACAGCACATATTTAAGAGAGAAATAATGGCAATCCTATATAAACCCTTTCAGAAAGTAGCAATGGCAGGGAGGACCTACCAGCTCAAAATACTAGTATCATCTTAGAACTAAAACCATACAAAAACTACAAGAAAGAAAAATTATAGACTGACATTCCAATATCCTTCATTTATACAGACAGAAATTCTCAGAATGGATCCAGCAACATAAAGGAATGCAAGTTTGGTTTAACATTTGAAATTAATTGATATAATTCATTCTATTAATAGAATAAAGAAGAAAAATATCATCACCATAGGTGGAGAAAAAATTTTTGACAAAATTAAACATCCATTTGTTATAAAAACTCTTAGAAAGCTAATACTGTGGAAGAACCTATAGCTAACATAATACCTGATGGTAAAAAACTTAAGTATTGTCCCTCTAAAACTGTACCGTATAAGAATGCTGTTATACTCTTAGCACTTCAGTACAGTAGTTTAATGGAGAAGCTAGCCAGTATAATAAGACAAGAAAAGGCCTACAGGTTGGAAAGAAAGATGTACTCTGTTTTCAAATAACATTAAGTACGTTTAGCAAGGTGCCATAAGGGGTCAGTGAACAAAAGTAACTTCACTTCTATAACTTAACAGTTGGCAAATGACACTGTCTTAAAAACAAAGCTACTTATAATAACATCAAAACCTATAAAATTTTAAAAATAAATTTGAAAAGAAATATGAAAACCTCATCGAGAGAAAAAGCTTCTGCACAGTTAAGGAAACAACCAAAAAAACTAAAGGCAACCTTCAGAATGGGAGAAGATACCTGGCAAATGACATATTGGATAAAGGATTAGTATCCAAAATCTATAAAGAACTTACAAACTCAACACCAAAAACCAAATAACCCAGTGAAGAGATGAACACTTTTCCAAAGAAGATTTCCAGGTGGCTAACTGACACATGAAAAGATGTTCAGCATCACTCATCATCAGGGAATACAAATCAAAACCACAATGAGATACATCTGTCAGAATGGCTAAAATTAACAACTCAGGAAATAACAAATGTTGATGAGAATGTGGAGAAAGGGGAACCCTTTTGCACTGTTGGTAGGGATGCAAACTGGTACAGCCACTCTGAAAAACAGTAGATGGAGGTTTTTCAAAAAATTCTCCATCTACCCTATGAACCAGCAGTTGCACTACTAAGTATTTCTCCAAAGGATACAAAAATGCTGATTTTCAAATCAGGGGCACATGTACCCCAAGGTTTATAAGAGCTCTATCCACAATAGCCAAATTATTGAAAGAGCCCGAATGTCCATCGACTGATGAATGGTTAAAGATTTGGTATGTGTCTATATACACGCATGCACATACATATATGGTGGAATATTACTCTGCAAGAAAAAGAATGAAATCTTGCTATTTCAACAACATGGATGGAACTAGAATATATTATGCTAAGCAAAATAAGTCAGAGAAAGACAAATATATGATTTCTCTCATATGTGCAATTTAACAAACAAAAGAGATGAACATGGGGGAAGAGAAGGAAAAATAAGATGACAGAGATGGAGGCAAAACATGAGAGACTCTTAAATACAGAGAACCAACTGAGGGGTTGCTGGTGGGTTTTGGGTAGGAGGTAGGCTAAATGGGTGATGGGTACTAAGGAGGGCACGTGTTGGGATGAGCTCTAGTTATTATATGTAAGTGATGAATCAGTAAATTCTCCTTCTGAAACCACTATTGCATTATATGTTAACTAACTTGGATTCAATTTAAACAAAAAAGAAATATCAAGATCACTACACTAAACACTACAAAATATTCCTATGACTGAAATTGAAGTAGATATACCAAGCTAGTGAATTAGACTACTTAATACTGTTAAGATGTCAGTTTTTTTCAAATTGATCTGTATATTCAAATAACCCCAGTCAAAATCCTAAGAAGTTACTCTGTTTTAAAAAATGGCAAGCTGGTTCTAAGATTAATATGGAAATGCAAAAGAGCTGGAGTAGACAAAATATTTTTGAAAAAGAAAGGAAGATTTGGTTTAAACGATTTCTGTAAAGTTACAGTAATCAAGACAGTTGGTGTTGGTAGAACAGACATATACATAAATGAAACAGAACAGATTTTACAAATGGATCCATACAGATAGGGCAGATTGATTTTTAACAAAGATGCACAGTTAATCCGATTTGGAAAGGGTATTCTTTTCCACAAGTGGTGCCAGATCAATTGGCTGTCTATATCAGGGGGAAATGGACCACAAGTCTTCTCTTCATAAACAGAAGATAAGCCAAAATAGACCTAAATTTGAAAGGTAAAATCATAAAACTTCTATAAGAAAGGATAGAAGGAAATCTTTGTGACTTCAGCATTGGGCAAATAATTTTTATGTAGGACTCCAGAAGCACAAACAATAAAAGAAAAAAAATGATATATTGAAGTTTATCAAATTAAAATCATTTTAATCTTTGAATTAACCTTTGAAAGACACTGTAAGAGAAGGAAAAGCCTACCAAGTAAAAGTCATATTCACAGTCCAGAAGTAAATATTTATAATACATATATCTGACAAAGAATGTTATGAATAAAGAATTTTTACAACTTGATAAATGAAGCAACAACTCCTCCTCCCTCCAAACAAAGGCCAAAAGATTTGAACAGAGACTTAATAATGCACAATATACTATTAGATGGCAAATAAGCAAATAAAGTGATGTTCAACATCATTAGTCATCAGAGAAATGCAAATAAAACTCACAGTGACATGCCGCAGCATACCTACCTACTAGAATAGCTAAAACAAGGAATAAATGCTGTTTTAGTGGGATCGTGAAGCATGATGTGAGGAATGTAAGAAATTAGTGCAAACAATTTAGAAATCAATTTTGCAGGGTGTCTGGGTAGTTCAGTCGGTTAAGCTTATCTGACTCTTGATTTCACCTCAGGTCCTGATCTCCTGGTTCATGAGTTCCTGCCCCAAGTTGGGCTCCTCAATGACAGTGCAGAGCCTGCTTGGGGTTCTCTCTCTCTCCCTCTCTGCCCCTCCCCCACATGTGCTCTGTCTCTCTCAAAATGATAAACTTAAAAAAAAAGAATCAGCTTTGAAGTTTCTTAAAAAAATTTTTCTCATGTTTTCTGTATAACCCAGTAATTTAATACATATTTGCTCAGGTGCAATAAAACATGCATCTAACAAAGATTTATATGCTGCTGTTTGTAGCAGCCTTATTTTCAATAGACAAAACTGAAAACTACTCCAAATGTTACTTCAGGAGGCGATTGGATAAACAAATACCACCAAAAATAAACACAGTGAATGCCTGCTGTGTCCAGTAACGTGGTAGAATTTCAGGAACATGCTGGGCAGAAGAGTCTAGACACAAAAGAATATATAATGTGCAGTTGTCTTTATGTGAAATTCTAGAAAAGCATAACTAATCACTAGTGACGAAAAGCAGATCAGTTATTGACAAGGGCTGGATATTAAGGAGCGTCTGGAGTCAGGGAGACGCACAGGGTTTTATTTGTAATGGTGGCAGTTTACATTCTCAACTCTTTGATTTACATATTTTAAGTAAGTTTTTTATTATGTATATTATGCATCAATAGGTAATTGAATTTCTGGATTATTTGGCATCTAAGAATTACTCCTAATGTACAAAATTATATTTTTCTAGCTATTTTCAAAAGGTAGAATAATTCTGTTTTTAGCAAACAGCGTTTGGTGACACCATTAGCCGCTGCAAGCTTGTCCTGGCAGTGTTATTAAAGGCCAAATTCTGAAAAGTTTTATTAGCCAAACATTACACCTCCCAAGTCTTGTAACCACTCTTTACTATTTTTAATTAAATTTTTTATTTTTAAATAACTCTAGATTCATATGCAGTTTTAAGAAATGATGGCGATGCCATGTATTTTTCGCTCAGTTTCTAGGATACCATCTTGCATGACTGTCCTACAGCCTCCCATTATCACCCACCAGCACGGTCTCCATCCACTTCCGTCACCACCAGTGTCCCTCGTGTTGCTGTGTTACAGCCACACCCTCCTTCCTTCCTCTCCATGTCCCCCAAATGGCTCCACCCATGTCCTTAACCCCTGACAATCACTAGTACGTTTTCTGTTCCAGTAGTTTTGTCATTTCAGGAATGTTTAATGAATGGAATTACACAGTATGTAACCTTTGAGGACTGGGGTTTTTCTCAGCATAATTCTGGAGGTTCATGTTGATGTATCAGTAGTTCTTTTTTTTTTTTTAAAGCTTATTTATTTTATTTTGAGGGGCGTGGGGAGAGAATCCCAAGCAGGCTCTGCACTGTTAGCCCAGAGCCCAACATGGGGCTCAAACTCACGAACCAGGAAGTCATGACCTGAGCTGAAATCAAGAGTTGGAAGCTTAACTGAATGAGCCTCCCAAGTGCCCCTTTTCTTTTTTATTTTTGGCTAGTATTGCTTAACGTTGGGTATCCCACTATTTAACCATTCACCCATTGAAGGACATCCTGGCTGTCTCCAGTTAACTTCTGTAAAGGTCATTTCTAATCACGATTTTATTACTGCATGATAAAACTTACAACAGTTTAGTTATGTTTCCTATATATAATATGGAGAATTCTCAAATATTACAATGTTAACTTTTTATAAAGTGTCTAAAGAACCTGAATTCTTTCCCCCTTGAGTCGGTTTAACTACAAGGAAGTTTTCTTGAAGAAATTACATCTTTTCATTGGAGTTTCCATTTGTGTAGCACGTAGGTCTGTCTCGATTAGATTTTATCACAACTGAGAACATGCCTTTTTGTGGACCTTTTGTAATTTGCAGGTAATGATAAATGCAATCAGCATCCTGTGCAGCCTCTAATTACAGCGTAGGGGAAAATGTCTCCAGCAGCATTTAGGAGAAAGAGACAGAACACTATTTTATCCTGAGAGAAAGTCATTCATCAGGCACCCAGGGTCAGTTATTTATGCTCCTGAAGAAGACCTTACAATTTGTTGGGCAAAGGTTTGGTACTGACATGTCCTGCATTTCTTTTTCAAGTGGACTGAAAGCTTTTGGCCTGATTTTTCAGCTTCAGAGGTTTCAGGCAAGATCAGAGATCAACTCTGAAATATGAAGTTGTCAGCAATTTTTTTCATAATTTTTAATTTGTAAAATCACATTCTCGAGAGCCCTTGTGAAACTGTCACACCTTCGTACACGAGTGGATTTGTGATTCTGAATCATCTCTTGTGCCGTAGTTACTTTGCCACGCTTCTTTCTCAGCAGTCAATATCAGAAAGAGGGCTATAAACCCTCTAGGGAACCTGCTGGTGGTGAGGAAAGTGTTTGATGAAGACAAGGAGCCATTAATTGTCTCTTGCTGGTTTTTCCCATTACCTTGAAACTGGGCAAATCCTGACCACAGCTTTCTGCTCTCTGCCTGTGTTTCAAAAATAACCATTCAGCCATACTTTCTTTTTCTTGTTAGCAAACAAGAATGGAGAGAGGCCAGGTAACTCCCTCTTTCTTTGTCATTTGTCTGAGAGCTTGATTCTGACTTGCCAGATCCAGTTTCCTTGGTGCCAAAGTCACTGAGGAGGTGTCACCTGACCCCAAAGTCCCATCACTTCCCTTTATCATTTAATGAACAGTTTATGCAAAATGTTTTCTTAAAAGAGGGCTCACAGCAGTATTTATGACTTCAGAGCTATTGTTTTTAAGCACATCACAGTAGAACCCTTTTTAAATTTAGTTGTTTCTAATCGGTAGCCTTTGGGAATAAGGACTCCTTTTGAAAAGGAAAACAAACCAAAGGCATTAAGAACCTTCCAGAAAGAGCGTAAGGGGTGGCTGCTGCTGCCTGTAGACCCCTCATTTGTCCTGTGGACCCTCTTCATTGTAGTAGAATCCCACCTCTTCACACGTCTTCTGCTTGCGCAGGGGCCCTGCACTGCTGTCTCCCCAGGATTTACTACACGGCATCCTAATGTGTCTCCTTACTCAACGCTGGCCCCCACACCTGCCCTCCCCACAGTGACCTTTAAAACTGGGAGCCAGACCATACTGCTCTTCTGTTCGGATTCGGTGATGGCTTCCCACATCACTTGGAATCAAACCACCCCCTACAAAGTCTTCCACACTCTGCGTACGGGGCAACACACACCTCTAACCTGGCCTCCCAGCGCTGCCTTCATTACCCATTCCAGGGCGGCTCTCTTCTTGCAGATACCGAGCAGACTTCCAGTGTGGGCTTCCGCACTTGTCCAGAAGGCTCTCCCTTCCAGTACCTGCCGGGAGCTCGCTCTCCATTCTCTTCTCTGTCTTCGCCTTAGCATGGCGCCCTTACCTGAGAATGCTGTGAAAATAGCAAACTAACCTCACTTGACTCCTTGTTCTACTCACTTTTCTTTTTTTTTTCTTTTTAGTATTTACAGTATGCTTATATTTAACATGTAATGTACACATCTTTGTATATTTATGTGTGCCCATGTAGAATGTAAGCTCCATGAGGACAGAGACCTTTTGTGTTTAGTATGTGACACCGCTCAGTAGAGCAGAGCCTGGGACTCACATAGTAAATATTTGTTGAGTACATTAATTAATTCACCAATCTGAACCCCCCTCATTTCTTGCTGCATTAGCAGAAGGGGCAGAATAAGTCAAGGGCGGAGGAATCAGGGAATACTAAAGCTACTTAGTAGGCATAACAGGAGTAGCATAAATACATTGCTTTTCACAGATCAGTAATTAGGAGGAGGAGGAGGAGGAGTAATTGGAGTAGTGCTCAGTAACCTAGCGATTTCTGAGAATGAACATTACCATTGTAATGCCCAGAATGCAGCATCCTCAACGACCAGAGATCGCCAGGGAGACCAAGGCACGCATGCAAAGGCAAAGGGCTGTATTACCGGCTCAGGCTCGGGCTCACAGACTTCACCAACGCAGTGGATCTGTGCTGAGAGTCCCGAACAAGGTCTGAGCAGGGTTTTTTTATGGGGTTTGGGAAGGGGGAGTTACAAGAAATTGTGACATAGGTACAGTGACCCAATCATAATGGTACAACAGTATTGGCAGTAACTTTAACCATACATTTTATTTAGAGTATTCGTTACTTTTGGCAGGACCCAATCACAACTTTTAGGGTAACTTTGAAATTAATCTATTACAGAGCGAGTTCAGGGTCTTATTCAGTGACTATCGGGTTAACTTTAACATTAGGTAACAGGGTCCTATCTAAAGTTTCTATCTGTCGGCCTAATCCCTAGGAATATGGGGAGAGGTAGCTGGCCTTTCCTGATTGGATGCCACAAGGTGGTCTCTCCTGCCTCGGGTAATGTGTAACCATCTAATAGTTCCAGAGAGACTGACCCTTAGACCTTCTAGTTTAGAGGGGGATCTTGAGGCCTGTCATGGAGTCTCTTAGGTTCAGACCTATGTTCTTACACCATTATGATTTTGAAGTTTGCACATTTTCTTTGAAATCCTGCAGCATTGCCTTCCAAAACTCAAAGTATGTTGAATCAAGTGTTTCAAGATTAGAACTATTTTATTTTTCAGGTGAAACAAACCAAAAGGTTTGTTTATATATATCATTTATCATTTGTTTGTATATATCATTTATCATTTATCCATGATGACTATTTTTGCCTTAAGAACTATCCTGTCCATTATTGTGTAGCTTTGCCAGCTTTATTGTTGTCACCATTGGTTGGTTATATCTTTTTCCCTCATAAACATTTCAGCTGTCTGTGTCCAGCTGTGCAGGCATGCGTCTTCTGACCCTAGTGTTTTTCCTGCCACACTCGCCAGCTGTCTTTTCCCCACTTTACGGCATGTTTACATTTGTTCACATGCGCACCAGGTTTTTATTCATATTTCTTCTTCCTCTTCTGTATCCTGCAGAAGCTTTTTCTGCAGGGGAATTAGCATTAGACTCTCCTAAGCTTTGTCTGAAAGTTGACTTGTTTTGCTGTTACTCATGGTAGTAACCTGAACATAGAATTCTAGATTGACAGACTTCTCTCAGGACAGTGCTTTGGAAATGTTAGGCTCGTCTATGACTGAGCTGGTTACTATTATCTATCTTTCTTTTCTTTTTTCTTTTTTTTTATTTGAGAGACAGAGAGACAGAGGCAGAGAGGGAAAGAATCCCAAGTGGGCTCCATGCTCAGGGTGGAGCCCAGTGCAGGGCTTGATCCCACAACCCTGGGCCAAAATTAAAAGTCAGATGATCAACTGACTGAGTCACCCAGGCACCCCTGCCCCTAGTTACTCCTTTCTGAGTGGTCTTTGCTTTCCTCGTAGGCTTAACCCCTGTCTTTAGTATTTTATAGTCACTAGGATGGACCTTGATGTGAATTTAATTTTATTGACCTTGCTAAGGGATCATTCTTCTTTCTGAATTGTTTTTCATCGGTTGTGAAAAATTCTTTAAATATTGTCCCCCCAAATTCTCTCTTTTCTGTCCTTCTGGAGTTCCCATGAGATGCTTGTGGACCGTCACATGCTGCCTTCTGTCTTATTTCTTCTCTCTCCTTGTGCCGTGTCCTGGGGAATTTGCTTAGATCACTCCTCGGTTTCTCTGATTCTCTTCACTGAGGTCTGATCTGCTGTTTGGCACATCTGTTGAAGGATTTTTATCTATGACAACATTTTTTTAAGTTATATTTGATTTTTTTCAAATGTGTATATTTTATAGTGTTTCTTTTAATATTTTAGTTATCTTCTTGGAACCATTTAATCATGCTTGGGTTTTGGGGGTTTTTCTGTTGTCTATGTTTCTTTCTAAATGAGTTTACAGTCTAAACTCTTTGCCACTGTAATTCTGTTTGTTGTCTCCTGTTCCCTTGTGGGGATTGATCACAGTAGATTGTTTCTTTGTGTGTTTTGTGTAACTGTAACGAGTTCATTCTCAGCGTGGTTTTATCTGTGGCAGTCCTGTGTGGCCTGAGCCAAGGGCTTGTCCTTCCCAGGAGTTTTTGCACTTGCTTCTGTTAGGTAATGCAGGGTTGTCACCAGCCTGCAGGCTGGTCCCTTCAAAGGGCACTGAAAGCGGCGGCACTGTGCCCTCTACTTTAGATGAGAGTCCACGGGTGGCCGTACCTTAGTCTTCTCTTCTGAACATCATTAGAAATAAATTTAGAAATTTCTGTCTTTTCTAGTGTTCAGGGGGCTCCTGGAAAATTCCTAGAGTGAGTTTTTTTTTTTCTCCAAATGTCATTATCTTGGGTGACTCCAAGAGCATCTTCTAGTGGATTTTACTGTCCGAGGACATATTTTTATGTTTTTTTCTCTAATTGGATATTTGTAGTTTGTTTAATACACAATGAAAAGTCTCAATCCAATGTGATTTTCGGGCTATGGATATATATTCACAGGAGATATAACACGTATGTACACACATGTACATATAGGCATATAGATTCACAACACGCACACACAATGTTATGATGTTTCAACCTGAGTTTATACCAAAACATACAAATTTTTTGTGTCCTTCTGAGCTTTACTTATGAACTTAAGCACGTTTTACTACCTTGAAAATGTCAGTGATATTGAAATTTATCATGAACATATTCTCTTGTGACTAGATTTCATCATACTCTTGATCCAAGGACAATCAATCCACTGTGATCAGATAACTAAGTGCTAAGCCTCATAAGAGACAATGCGTTTGAATTTATTAATTTCTTTGGCTTCTCTTATCTTATTTTACAACTTCATCAGAAAGTATTTTAAGATATTTTTAATGAATGTGTAATTGTTCTAACATTATTTAAGTTATATCTAAGTTGTTGTTTGCTTAATGTACATTTTAAACTTAAGTATTTGTTAATTCATAGCATTTGGGAATCAGCTAAATGATCTACCCCGTAACAGTAGCAATACTACTGATTTAAAATGTGGCAGTTGTCAGCTGTATTTCTTACTGCATTTTCTTTTTAAATTTAAGTTGTAAAGCCTACAACGGTTTTTTAAATGCTCCTCTGTTTAAAATTTCACAACGATTTGACAGGCAGAGTAGAAGGAGTTTTACTGAAGAACTTGACATTACACCTGGGACAGTTCCGTGTTTCTTCAGGCCATGAACTGCAAAGCCTTGTTCTCATCATGATCTTGGAGTTTTATCCGTGCAAGTTGGTGCCTGCCACTACGTGCACTTCATTTTTTAGTTGAACATCAATTACTTTGATAAGGCAATTGTTACCTATTCAAATTAACAGCCTTTAGCAATAAAGAATTTTCTTTCTGTTCATTACCAGCCCTTTAATATTTCCTCTAACTGCGTGGCTTTGGTGAAGTACCCTGTCAGTGGGTTTTCTGGTTAGTTATGTTCAGTGTAAATGATAGGATGTTATAGTTTGTAAGTGCCCGTAAAGATGATCCCGTCCAAGAACAGCGACTATGCCCTGCTGCCACTCCTCACCCCTGCCTCGACCCGGCTGATGACCCTCATTTCGGAATGGGGCTCCAAAACAGCCTGAAAAGCTTCCTCAATAAATACTGGTTTTGCACAAACTAGTAAATCCTAGATTCTAGTCCAGTCCTTTCATGATACAAATGAAGAAACTGAATCCCAGATATTTTAGATGATTCACTAAAACTCAAAAAAAAAAAAAAACAATAGCTGGGCTATAACAAGAAAATAACTCAGCTGACACCAAATGAAATCTTGTTCTTTCAGCATGAGTACCTTTGATGAATTTTCCTACTTTGGTAATTTTTTTATGCAGTTTCTTGACTTTTTAAGTGATTTTAAAATGGAAAATGACCACTTTTGAATTGTATCTTTGTCCCAAGGAGAAGTAGCCTGGGCAAAATGTGAACTCTTCCAGGTATATTGCCATAATCTGCTGGGAGGGGGAAGGTGGGGGGGAGGCCTTCAGGTTATGAGGACCCACTCCCCTCAGCAGCCCCAGTTCTCCCAGGCCCCCCCTTGGAAATAGCCTGGCCAGATCTTACTCAGCATACATTTTATTCCCATTTATAGCATTCTCAGAAGAGATTTTAGGCACAAATTTTTCTTCTGTTGCAATTTTCATTCAAAGCATGTCAGTGCTAATTACCTTTCTGCAGAAATCCCAAGAATTGGAAGACGTGGGACTGGTTTGAGAAGCCCAGTGGCAGTTTTCGAGGTGCCAGCTTTTCTCATGTGCTAAGTAAGACTGTAATAGGGCTGAAGAAGTAACACGGCAAATACTGTGTACAAGCTCGTCCAGGCAGTATTGGTTTTCCGTGGAAGTGCAC
This sequence comes from Suricata suricatta, assembly GCF_006229205.1. Taxonomy (NCBI): domain Eukaryota; kingdom Metazoa; phylum Chordata; class Mammalia; order Carnivora; family Herpestidae; genus Suricata; species Suricata suricatta. Next base: position 72,557,444 of record NC_043709.1, read on the forward strand.
ACAAAGCTGGGCATCAGTCTTCATCATGCATTTTGTACAGATCAGGTGCTCCACTGCAAATCAGGAGCAAATTCTTATTCTAAGGATTCTGACAGGTTATAAATTATGCTGTTACAAATTTGATTCTCTCTTGGCCAATGAGCTGAAAGTTCTACCAAGTTTCTTTCTGAGTCAGTGTGAACTCATGATTGAACCAACCCTCCACTGACATTGTCAGACTTGAGTAAGTGAAGGTGTTATCCCTCTTTGTCTCTAAGCATGTTTTTGTATAATAGGCCTACTGTAAAAAGCACTCAGTTTCTGCGTTTCGATGACGTGTGTTCTTCACCTTCTAAATTGCTCTAGTTGAACAGACCAATTTGTAACTTTGATTTTTCCCAACCTTTTTGACCCAGCTGCCAGCTAACCTCAGATGTTTTTGAGCTGTCCTATGTTTCCCTTATTTGGTTTACGCTGCCAATAGCAGTGCAGATGAAGCTTGTTTTTGATGTTGTTTTGGAGATTAGTCTGAATAGGCTCCTATAAAAGTGTACTGTGAAAGTGCTAATGTTCAAAATTAAAGAGTGACAGTGATTGACCAGGTAGTTCTGCCTTTCCTGAAGTGAGAGAATAGAGCGTGAGGGTTGTAGCACTGCATATAGTTTGGAGGTGGGTGGTACCTTTATTTCATTACCTGACTTCTTTGGGGACCATTGGTAAAGTATTTTGAGCTTCATTTAGTACTCAAAGGAGTGTGAGAGATTTTTACGATTAGACAACAGTATCATGAGAAGTGTCCTAAAAGCTTAGGAAAGCCTGGAATGGAGGTGATATGTCCCATGAGCCTCCCTTTTGCCTTAGCACGAGCCTGGAGGATCCTGGAATATGTATGTACATGCCTTGCAAAGAGGCTGGAACATAAGGCTGGAAGGCCTGTTCAGGAGAGAAGCACTGGCTTTACAGTTAGAAAAAGTTAAAGGGCTCTTCTTACATGTAAAAGGCACAGTATATATTTCTGATGAGTTAAAAGTTACTTGGGAATATAGATTTTTATTTTCTAGTAAGGTTTCTTCTCTTGCTTTCAGATTCTTATTCAAGTTCATTGATCTTCATTTATATTCAAAATCCCCTGTATCAGTAAGTTAGTGCCATGTAACAAATAGCCCCAAAACTTAGCAGCCTTAAACAATAAATATTTATTGTGTTATACAGTTTCTGTGGGTCAAGAATCTAGAAATAGCTTAGCTGAGAGGTTCTATCTCAGGGTGGTTCATAGATTGTTACCATCTAAAGGCTTGACTGGAACTGCAGGATCTGCTTCCAAAGTGGTTCCCTTATGTGCCTGGCAAGCTAATGCTGGTTGTTGTCAGTCAGGCCTTAAGTTTTCTTCACGTGAAGCTCTCCAGCACACTGCCTGATAGTCCTTATGATATGGCAGCTGGCTTTCCCCAGAGCAGGTGTTCCAAGAGAGAAGCAGGCAGAAGTCATAATACCTTGCATTACCTGGCTTTGGAGGTCATAGTCCTTCATTCCATAGTAATAGTTACACAGGTTAACTCTATTCAGTGGGAGCTACATAAGGCGTGAATACTAGGAGATGGGATCACTGGGAGACATCTTGCATGCTGAATCCCACAGTCCTAAATAACAATCCTATTTGAAGTGGATTTAATAAAAGCAGTAACTTTTATATTCAAATGATTGGGGTATATGGATTAAGTCATGACAGGTTTTCATTATGTGTCTGTGTATGTCTGTGTTTACCATAACTGACATATATGATATATCCATTAACTTTTCTTTTTTGTTTTAAAGTGTATGTGTGTCTTGGACTATGATTAGATTCTCTGAGGCATATTTATCATTTTCACAGAATAAAAGCTAGCAGTATGAGACAGCAAAACTTAGGGATGCAATTGTCTTCATCGTTTATGTGAAACTAATTGAAATATTTAGCTAGTTTACAAGAGATGAGTTACCAGATTAGCTCCTCATTGTATGTTAAATCACTTACATATTCCTCATGTAATGCTGATGTTTCTGAAAACAGAGTATCATTTTCTGTTACATAACTGCAATATAAATGATAAAATATTGAGCTGAAATGGGAAAATAACATAATTATAGCTCAGGAAATGCAAGTCAGAAATCCAAAATAAGTTAAATATATGCTGAAAATGTTAGCGTTTTAATGTACTTAAAGATAATTATATTGTAAACATAATACAATTTTTACCCCTGTTTCCCAGTTGAAGGGCCGGGGGATGCTTGAATGCTGACTTTAAATCACTTGAAGAGATATGTGTGGTTTTCTTAGCATCAGGTCATATACACACAATAAAATGAAGTTTCATTATTGATTACTTACTATTATTTACTGTAAGCAAGTTATCAGAAAAGCACTTTTTAGGTTGTTTTTTAAGCTTTTGAAGCTAAGCAAAAAGTACTCTTTACTGATGTCAAGAGTAAAGCATTTTTCTAAATGGAAATTTGCCAATATGTATCAAGAGGCTTCGTAATATCCACACTCTATAATTAGCACCCACACTTCTAAAAATGTGTTATAAGGAAGTTTTGGAGAAGCCAAAAATAGATCTGTTTGTGGCAACATTGTGACTATTAAAAACATTGGAATAAGATCCAGTAGGCAAATGATAAAATAAATGATGCTACATTCTAATTATGTTAGCATACAGGCTAAACTTCTATCAGAAGACCTGTCTAAACAAAGATGTTTATTTCAGTACATTTCAATATTCCAGAGAAACTAACCCTTGTGGCAGTGCCCCCACAAAATGGGCAGGGGCCTAGGTCTCCGTTTGAAAAACTATACTCTCTACAGAGTTTTAGCCAAGACCTTGTGCCAGTCCATGAGAATGAGAAGGAGGAGAAAGTGGGCAAGAGCCTCTCTTTTTAAAATAATTGACCTAGAAGTCCTCTACCTTATTTCTGCTCACATGTCAGTGGCCCCAGTAAAATAAAGTTAAAAAGTCAAGGGCTGCACCCCGCATTATGAGAGTGAATGAAATATGAAAGTTGCCATGAATAATGTTGAAAACATTATGTTAATTGAAACAAGCCACTTATTAAAGGCTACATATTATATGATTGCATTTATAGTGATATCCCGAATAGCCAAATCCATGGAGACTGAAAGTAGATTAGTGGCTCTCAGGGACCAAGGGGAGGAAGGATGGGGAATGACTGTTAGTGGGCATGGGGTTTGTTTGGAGGTGATGAAGATGTTCTACAATTTTATAGCATGTAAATTATATGTCAGTAAAGCTATTATAAAAGAAAGAAAAATGTTCTAGGGCAGAAAAGGGGAAATAGCAAATTTTCCTTTCTCAATCGTGGCATGGATAGAAGGGAAACTACTCTCCCCCAAGAATTTAAAACAAGCAGTCAGTCCTCGTGTGTGTTTCAGCCTGAATTCACGCTCTCCATGTCTGTAAAACTGCCCCAGGTGTCTAGCAGAAGCAAAGGTAAATCTTGTCCTGAAATATCCAGCCTCCATCAAAGCCTCAAAGATAAAATCACAAGGAAAACAATCAGTTCACCATCCCGATCACAAAATACACAAGGGTATTGATTACTTACTGGCTGGCAGCCAACAACCCCTCCTCAGCTCTTGCTTAGAAGGAATACCTCCAGACTCTTCCAGCTGGCATTTCTTCAGCTGCACCATATGGGAATCAGCAAAACACACACAACAGTGGTGGCCCTGTGGAGATTTCACGTATTGGATTTGTTCAACAAATATAAAATAACCACAATTAATACGTTTTAAACATAAAAGAGAATGTGACCAAAGAATGGGAAGATGGGAGAAATGACTGTTCTAGAAAAGAAATATGTGATAAATGAACTTTAAAATTTGGCTATCGAGATTTACCAGCCGAATTGACATAGTACAATCAATGTACTGGAAGACAGATATGAAAATGTTACCCTGAATGAAGCCTAAGAAAACATAAAGATGAAAACTATGAGAAAGAGGTCAGGGTAGCAGAGGGGATTAGGATAAGAAGTGTGATGGACATACTTCACATCAGATTTCTAGAAGGAGAAAGTAGAGGGAATGGGTAAGAGGCAGTATTTAAAGCTCAGATAATTCCCGGGTATTTGAATGCAGGATTTTAGGGAACCCAGAGCATCCTAAGCAGTAGAAGTAAGATCAGATCCACACTAAACATATTACTGTCAAATTGCTGAACAGCAAAGAGAGGGAGGATGTCTTAAAAGCAGCTGGAGAGGGTGGGAGAAGAAATCGTCTTCAAGGCAAGAGCAGTTAGACCGACAGTTTCTTTCTCAACAGAATCTGGAAGAGAATTGAATTATATCTTCAATATGCTAAGAGAAAATACACATCAACTTATAATTCAGTGCACAGTGAAAATCTTCAAGAATGAGAGTAAAAGGCTGTTTCTCAGGAATTCTCCAAGCCTCAAAATGCAAGAGAAAGAAATACTTTTTCAAGCAGTTCCAGTTGGGAGAACAGCCAAAGGAAGGGTCAATGTGAACATGAAAGTTTTATGGAGGAAGGAGACAAAAGCTGCTGAGTGCCAGCGGCGGGTTGGTGGGCGTTGGTCAGGCAGGTGCTACAGCCCTGCAGAAAGTTGGGTTCCTTGCATTTTGGCTGTTGTGGGCCATTACGTCCTGTTCTACGAGTTGTTGGCTCAAAGGGGGAATTTAGAGCCAATGGGCTAGTTTCTCAGTACCACAGAACAGGGGAGTTGGTGTTAACTCAGACCAGAAAATGTTTATTACCCCCAACAGCACCGTCTCCTGGAACAAGGCATGCAAAATCCAGCATCTACCAACCTTAATGGGATATAAAGGGAAAGTGTATATAAAGGGAAAATCACAAGAACGGGGGTCCGTTTTAGGGATTAAATTTTTCTTTTGTTTCTGTTCTGAGATAATGTTCTGGGAACGTTTGTTCTCAAAATATGTTGTAGCTTAGCAGAATGACCTTACAAATTATACTTTTAACGAGAGGGATTCCTACTGAGAGGAAGAGCAGGTGAATGAACAACCTTTGGAGGAATGTTCAGAGTGAACACTGGATTTCTGTTAGGAATATCCAAAAGAAAATGGAGGATATTTTGGTTGGTTTTACATCATAGGGGTTCTGAGGGATGTGCATGGAGAAGTCATCTGTACAGGAGCCCTCCTCCGGAGGCTAAGCTGGAGGCAAAGTTGCCTGAGCTCTTTCGCTCCCCTGCAATTCCATATGAATTTTAGAACCCACTTGTCAATTACAAAAAAAAAAAAAGCCTACTGGGATTTTAATTGGGTTTGTGTTGACTCTATAGATCAGTTTGGGGGGGGGAAATGATTATTTTTTTCTTTCTTTCATAGTTTATTGTCAAGTTGGTTTCCATATAACACCCAGTGCTCATCCCAACAAGTGCCCTCCTCCATGCCCATCACCCCCCTTTAATTCCCCCCCACCCCCGTCAGCCCTCAATTTGTTTTCAGTATTCTAGAGTCTCTTATGCTTTGCCTCCCTCCCTCTCCCCAACTATTTCCCCCCTTCCCCTCCCGCATCTGTTAAGTTTCTCCTGTTCTACTTCTGAGTGAAAACACATGGTATCTGTCCTTCTCTGCCTGACTTATTTCGCTTAGCATCACACCCTTGAGGTCCACCCACTTTGCTATAAATGGCCAGATTTCATTTTGTCTCATTGCCATGTAGTACTCCATCGTGAATATATACCACATCTTCTTGATCCACTCATCAGGTGATGGACATTTAGGCTCTTTCCATGTTTTGGCTATTGTTGACAGTGCTGCTATGAACATTGGGGTACGTGTGCTCCTATGCATCAGCATTTCTGTATCCCTTGGGAAAATTCCTAGCAGGGCTATTGCTGGGTCATAGGGGAGTAAAATTGATTATTTTAAACAATAAACCCATAAACAAGGTATATCTGCATTGATTTAGTTTTATTGTTTTTCTGCCATGTTTTCTAGTTTTTAGGTTACAGATCTTGTATATCTTCTATCACATTCTTGGTATTTCATATTTTGATGCTATTGTTAATAGAATCGTTCTTAATTTCTCATGGTTTGTTTTAGAATGTAAAATGCAATAAGTTGTTTTTTAGAGTACAGAATCTATTTAGATTCAAGTCAGTTAACATCCAGTGTAGTCTTGGCCTCAGGAGTAGAACCCAGCGATTCATCCCTTACATGTAACACCCAGCAGCCATCCCAGCAGTGTCCTCCTTGATGCCCGTCATCCATTTAGCCCGTCCGCCCACCCACCTTCCCTCCAGCTACCCTGTTTCTTCTCTACATTTGAGTCTTATATTTGCCTCCATCTCTGTTTTTATCTTTTTTTTTCCTTCTCATCCCTATGTTAATCTGTTTCTTAAATTCCACGAGTGAAATCATACAGTATTTTTTATTCTCTGCCTGACTTGTTGTTGCACATGGCAGGATTTCATTCTTTTGATCACCCAGTCGTATTCCATGGCATAGGGCTGTGTGTGTGTGTGTGTGTGTGTGTGTGTGTGTGTGTGTGTGTGTGTGTGTGTTTGGGCTCATCATAATTTGGCTATTGTCGATAGTGCAGCTGTAAACATTGGCATCCATGTGCCCCTTCAAATCAGCATTTTTTACCCTTTTGAGACACACCTACCAGTGCAATGGCTGAGTCATAGGATAGCTCTATTTTTAATTTTTTGAGGGACCTCAATACTGCACCAGTTTGCATTCCCACCAATGGTGCAAAAGGGTTCCTGTTTCTCCACATCCTCACCAACATCTGTTGTTTCCTGAGTTGTTAATTTTAGCCACTCTTACCGGTAGAAGGTGGTATCTCATTGTGGTTTTTATTTGTATTTCCCTAATGAGTGATGGTGAGCATCTTTTCATGTGTCTGTTAGCCATCTGAAAACATTTGGAAAAGCGTCTGTTCATGTCTTCTGCCCATTTCTTCACTGGATTATTTGTTTTTTGGGTGTTGAGTTTGGTAAGTTCTTTATAGCTTTCGGATACTAACCCTTTATCCAATATGTCATTTGCCAGATACCTTCTCCCATTCCATCAGTTGCCTTTTAATTTTGTTGATTGTTTATACTTTGCAGTGCAGAAGGTTTTTATCTCGATGAGACCCCAATAGCTCATTCTTGCTTTTATTTCCCTTAGCTACAGAGACAAGTCTAATAAGTTGATGCAGCTGAGGTCAAAGAGGTTGCTGCCTGTTTTCTCCTATAGGATTTTAATGGTTTCATGTCTCCCATTTATGGCTTTCATTCATTTTTAATTTATTTTTGTTTATGGTATAAGAAAGTGGTCCAGTTTTATTCTTCTTCATGTCACTGTCCAGTTTTCTCAGTACCATTTTCCAAAGAGACTGTCGTTTTTCCATTGGATACTCTTTCCCACTTTGTCAAAAATTAGTTGGCCATATATTTTTGGGTCCATTTCTGGGTTCTCTACTCTGTTCCATTGATCTGTTCCCATTTTCTGTCTCTGTGCCAGTACCGTACTATGTTGATGACTACAGCTTTGTTGTACAGCTTAAAGTCCAGCATTGTGATGCCTCAAGCTTTGGTTTTCTTTTTCAAAATTACTTTGGCTATTTGGGGTCTTTTCTGATCCCATACAAATTTTAGGATTCTTTGTTCTAGCTCTGTGAAGAATGCTGGTCTTATTTTGATAGGGATAGCATTGCATATGTAGATTGGTTTAGGTAGTAGAGACATTTTGACGATATTTGTTCTTATAATCCATGAGCATAGAATGTTTTTTCCATTTCTTTTTGTCTTCATATTCTTTCATAAGCTTTCTCTAGTTTTCAGTGAATAGAACTTTTACCTCGTTGACTGGGTTTATTCCTATTTTGTCATTCCTATTTATGTCCTATTTGTCAAATGCTTTTTCTGCATCTATTGAGATCATATGGTTCTTAACCCTTTTGTTTATTAATGTGGTGTGTCACATTGACTTGTGAACATTGAACCAGCCCTGCAGCCCAGGAATAAATCCCACTTGATCATGGTGAATAATTCTTTTAATGTGCTGTTGAATTAAACTTGCTAATACCTTGTTGAGAATTTTTGCATCTGGCTCCATCAGTAATATTGGCCTCTATTTCTCCTTTTTTAGTGGGGTCTTTGTTTGGTTTTGGAATCAAGGTAATACTAGCTTCAGAGAATGAGTTTGGAAGTTTTCCTTCCATTTCTATTTATTGGAACAGTTTGAGAAGAATAGGTATTAACTCTTCTTTAAATGTCTAGTAGAATTCCCTCGGAAGCCATCTGGCCCACCAGGACTTTTGTTTTTTGGGAGATTTTTGATAACTGATTCCATTTCTTCGCTGGTAATGGGCCTGTTCAAATTTTCTACTTCTTCCTATTTCTGTTTTTGTAGTGCATGAGTTTCTAAGAATTTGTTTAATTTTTTCAGATTGCCCAGGTTGTTGGCATATAATTTTTCATAGTATTCTCTTATAATTATTTGTATTTCAGTGGTTTGGGTTGTGATCTCTTCTCTTTCATTCATGATTTTATCTCTTTGGGTCCTTTCTCTTTTCTTTTTAATAAGTCTGGCTAGGAGTTTATCAATTTGTTGATTCTTTCAAAGAACCAGCATTTAGTTTTATTGATCTGTTCTGATTTTTTCCTTTGTTTGTTTCTATATCATTTATTTCTGGTCTAATCTTTATTATTTCCCTTCTGCTGGCTTTAGGTTTTATTTCCTCTTTTCCAAGTTCTTTTAGGTGTAAGGTTAGGTTGTGTTTCTGGGACCTTATTTGTTTCTTGAAATAGGCCTGAATTGCAATGTATTTTCCTCTTAGGACTGCCTTTGCTGCCTCCCAGAGGGTTTGGACTACCATGTTTTCATTTTCATTCCCTTCTATGTATATTTTTTCATCTTTTATTTCCTGGTTAACCCATTCATTCTTTAGTAGGATATTATTTAATTTCCATGTATTTGAGGGCTTTTCAGATCTTTTCTTGTGGTTGATTTCAAGCTTCATAGCATTGTGATCTGAAAATATGCATGGAGCTATCTCAATCTTTTTTGTACCTATTGAAGGCTGATTTGTAACCTAGTATGTGATCTCTTCTGGAGAATGTTTCTTACGCACTCAAGAACAATGTGTATTCTGCTGCTTTTAGATGAAGTGTTTTGGGGGCGCCTGGGTGGTTCAGTTGGTTAAGCGCCCAACTTCAGCTCAGGTCATGATCTCATGGTCCAGGGTTTGAGCCCCCACCTCAGCCTCGTGCTGACAGCTCAGAGCCTGGGGCCTGCTTCGGATTCTGTGTCTCCCTCTCTCTGCTTCTCCCTCATTCATGCTTTGTCTTTCTTTGTCTCTCAAAAATAAATAAAAGTTTAAAAAAAAACCCTTTTTAAAAGTAGGATGAAATATTCTGAATATATCTATTAATTCCATCTTGTCCAGTGTGTCATTCAGAGCCATTGTTTCCTTGTTGATTTTCTACTTAGATGATCTGTCCATTGCTATAAATGGGGTATTAAAGTTTCCTACCATTATGGTATTATTATTAATGAGTTTCTTTATATTTGTGGTTAATCAGTTTCTATGTTTGGGTGTTTCCAAGTTGGGGCATAAATATTTACAATTGTTAAATATTCTTGGTGACTAGACCCCTTAATTATGATGTAATGCTCTTCATCATCTCTTCTTATAGTCATTATTTTAAAATCTAGTCTGGGGGCGCCTGGGTGGCTCAGTCAGTTAAGCGTCCGGCTTCAGCTCAGGTCATGATCTCTCAGTTCGTGGGTTCGACCCCCACATCGGGCTCTGTGTTGACAGGTAGCTCAGAGCCTGGAGCCTGCTTCACATTCTGTATCTCCCTCTCTCTCTGACCCTCCCCTATTCCCACTGTCTCTCTCTGTCTCCCAAAAATAAATAAAAGAACATAAAAATTTTTTTTAAATAATAAAATAAAATCTAGTCTGTCCAATGTAAGTATAGCTACTTCAGCTTTCTTTTAACCTCATTAGCATGGATACATGGTTCTCCATCCCCTCACTTTCAATCTGCTGGTGTCCTTAGGTCTAAAATGAGTCTCTTGTAGGCAGCATATAGATGGATTTTGGCTTTTTATCCATTCTGATACCATGTATCTTTTGATCGAAGCGTTTAGTCCATTTCCATTCAGAGTGATTATTGAAAGATAGGAATTTAATGTCATTGTGTTACCTGTAGAATTGGTGTTTCTGGTCCTGTTCTCTGGTCCTATGTAATCTTTGTTGCCTTAGTGGTCTTTTTTTTTTCTTCTTCCCCTCAGAGAGTCCCTCTTAAAATTTCTCTCAGGGCAGGTTTAGTGTTCATGAACTCCTTTAGTTTTTGTTTGAAAAAATTTTATCTATTCTATTTTTTTTTATTTTTGAGAGAAACAGAGTATCAGTGGGGGAGAGGCAGAGAGGGAGAGGGAGACAAAGAATTCAAAGCAGGCTCCAGGCTCCAAGAAGTCAGCACAGCACCAAATGCAGGACTGGAACTCACGGACCACAAGATCATGACCTGAGTTGAAGTCAGATGCTTAACTGACTGATCACTCAGTCACCCCTTTATCTCTCTATTCTAAATGACCTTGCTGGGTAAAGAATTCTTGGCTGCATATTTTTCCCATTCAGCACATTGAAAAGTTCCTACCATTCCCTGTGACCCGCCAACTTTCAGTGGACAGGTCTGTTACTAACTTTGTGTGTCTACTTTAGGTTAAGGACCTAAGCTAAGAACCTAACCTGTGTAGGTTAAGGAACTTTTGTCCCTAGCTGCTTTCAGAATTCTCTCTTTATCTTTGTATTTTGCTAGTTTCACTAAGATATGTCATGATGTTGACCTGTTGTTTGTTTGTTTGTTTGTTTTGAGAGGAGTTCTCTGTGCCTCTTGGCTTGAATCCCTATTTCCTTCTCCATATTAGGGGAGTTCTCAGCTATAATTTGTTCAAATAAACCTTCTGCCCTTTTTTTCTTATCCTCTTCTCTGGGACTTCTATGATACAGATATTGTTTATTTTCATGGAATCACTTAGTTCTCTAAGTCTCCCCTCATGATCTGGTAATTTCCTTTCCCTCTTGTTGTCAGCTTCCTGATTTTTCATTATTTCTCTTCTATTTCACCTATTCTCTGCTTCCTCAGTCCTCATTATCACTGTATCCAGTTTGTCTTGTGTTTCAGGTAAAGCACTTTTATTTCATTCTCACTAGGCTTTAGGTCTTTGGTCTCTGCAACAAGGGTTTCTCTGGTTTCTTCTATGCTTGTTTCAAGCCCAGCCAGCAGTCTTACAACTGGTCTAAATTTTTGTTCAGAAAAATTGTTTATATCTGTTTTGAGCAAGTCCCTGACTATGATGTCTTCATGACCTTTCTTTTGAGAATTCTTGTCTTGTCATTTTGGCAGTTTCTGTCTTTTGTGTGTTTTAAAACCTTGTTGGTTTTCCTGCACCTGAGAGGACTGCTGTATTAAAGGGGGCCATACGCTGTCCAGGGCCTGGCACTTGGGGAGGGGTTTCTGGTGTGTGCTGTGTGTACCCTGTTGTTAAGAGGATTTTGGCTGCTCTTTCCTTGTCAGCACTGGTAGAGCTCTTCCTTGCTTGCACCGCTGAAGAAACTAACCCTAAGGAAAAAAAGGGAAGGGTGAGCATGATCCCTAAAAAAGAGAAAGGGAACAACAACAATAACAAAACAGAGAACCAGAAGACTATAAGGCTGATTTAAAAAATTTTTTTTATATTTATTTATTGTTGAGACAGCGAGAAACAAAGCATGAGTGGGGGAGGGGCTGAGAGAGAGAAGGAGACACAGAATCTGAAGCAGGCTCCAGGCTCTGAGCTGTCAACACAGAGCCCGATGCGGGGCCTGAACCCACAGACGGTGAGATCATGACCTGAGCCAAAGTAGACGCTTAACTGACTGAGCCACCCAGGCGCCCCAAGGCTGACCTCAAAGCAAAAGAAAGGGAAAAAGAAGAAAAAGGAAGGAAAAAGAAAAGAACCAAAAAGCCTGATTCCAAAGGAAAAAAGGAAGTAGAAAAAAAGAAAAAAGAACTATAGATGACGTTTTGAAGCACTCAATTTTCAGTGCACTTGGTGCATGGAGGATGCTGGCTGTGCTGGTCTGGAGGAGAGACCGGCTGTGTTGGCTCAGAGTCAGTGCTGCCCCAGTAAACAAGCAGTTACCAGGCACAGAGGGACAGGGTTTGGTGTAAGCGGGTTCCGCTATGCCAGGGGTCGCTGTGCTGCTCTCTGATGTCCCACCTTATTGGCGTTAGGGGGAAATGCCACCATTTCAGTCCTTCATTCCTGAACCAAGAGCTTTATACCCTTTGTTCAGGCAACCCTCACAGAATAGCGAGGGCTGCGCCACCGTTCTGCAGTTTTTTCTCTGGTGGGTGGCTAGGATTCAAAACCCAGAGTCTTTTATTTTTTTAATGTTTTTTATTTATTTTTGAGAGACAGAGAGAGAGAGACAGAGAGAGATAGCACGAGCAAGGGAGGGTCAGATAGAGAGGGGGACACAGAATCTGAAGCAGGCTCCAGGCTCTCTGAGCTAGCTGTCAGCACAGAGCCCGACGTGGGGCTCGAACCCACAAACAGATCATCACCTGAGCTGAGGCTGGACGCCCAACCGACTGAGCCACCCAGGCGCCCCAAAACCCAGAGTCTTAAAGGACCCAACGCTGCGTGGATCTGCTCCCCTCCTCTGGTGTAGAGCCTCTCCATGCTGTGTGAAGTCCTCTGTCCCTGAGAAACAGTCCCATGCCTGCACAGTGCACAGAATCTGTGTTATATTCCCTCTGGTTGCACCTCGGTCCCCTGCAGGCACCTGCAAGGTCTTTTGTCCTTGGGGAGGCAATAAACCTTCTTCCAAAAGTACTCCAGGAAGGGGACCTTCTCTCCCAGTGCCCCCTGAGATCCCCGCACCACGTTACGCACTCCAGGATCAGCTCCCCCTGCCTACGAGCATGTGCCACGGCTCTGCTCCAGAGAAAGTCATGCACTTCTCAAACCTCAGAGTTTGAGCACCAAAGGATCTTTGCCAAAGAAAAAGAAAAAAAGAAAAAAAAAAAAAAAAAAAAAGAAAAGGACACTCAGTACTTCGTGCTCCCCAGTCCATGGTCCAGAGAGGTTTTCCTCTTATACAAACTTGATACCATACTTTCTCAACCTCTTTCTCTCTTTTTTTTTTCTCCCACGGAAAGAGGATTCCCTCCCCTCTGCAGTACCACCGTTTTCCTCTCCCCCATTCACTTCCACAGACCCCACACCTGCCAAGCTGTCTCCCTCCAAATGTGGACATCCTTCTGCCAGTCCTCAGATTGATTTCCTTGGTGTTCCAAGTGACTGACCTCAGTACAGTGTGTTAGACGGACAAGGAAAGCCCAGATTCCCCCACTTCTCCACCGTCTTTACTCCCACAGTAAATTTTTATAGATTGGTCTTGAACAAAGGAACCTTGCTATAAATTTACTTGTTGTAGTAACTTTCTGTTGCTTTCATTGCGTTTTCTACATATATGACGGTCTTATTTGTAAACTGTAAAATTTTAAACAGACAGGATAGCTGTATATGTGTATGACCCAGGGAAAGAGAAGGATTTAAAAATAAGTCATGGGGCGCCTGGGTGGCTCCGTCGGTTGAGCGTCCGGCTTCAGCTCAGGTCAGATCTCACGCTTTGTGGGTTCGAGCCCCGCATCGGGCTCTGTGCTGACAGCTCAGAGCCTGGAGCCTGCTTCGGATTCTGTGTCTCCCTTTCTCTCTCTGACCCTCCCCTGCTCGCGCCGTCTTTCTCTGTCTCTCAAAGGTAATTAAAAAACATTTAAAAAATTGTTTTAAGTCAAAATGAAGACCATACAGGAAATTATTGATATATCTGACTACTTAATTTCTGAATTTGGATTTGTGAAAAGCTACCTTAAAGAAATTGAAAAATGAACCGCCACACTGATAGAAAATACTATGGTATATATACACCTGGCAGATGCTTCGTGTCTAGAATTATGCTGGCCACGGGAGTTGGCCACAGGCCATTGCGGCTTTTGAACATTTGGAATACGGCTTGTCTCAGTGGATATGTACTGTAAGTGTAAAATACACCCCAGACTTAGTGCAAACAATATATTGAAATGAGAATATTTTAAATACATTGGGTTAAATATATTATTAAAATTGATTTCGCTTGTTTCCTTTCACTTACTGAATGTGGTTATTTTACTTATGTGTGTGGCTCACGTTACATTTCTGTTGGACAATCCTCATCTACAATACACCTAAATGTTTCTGTGAGCTAATTAGAAAAAGAAACAGTCCAGTTGGAAAATGTAAAACCTTATCAACACAGATATTCAAATGGTCAGTAAGCATAGAAGAGGCTCAAGCTCTTGGGTTAATCAAGAAAATGCAAACTAAAACAACAATGGAGTACCATGTTCATCTACCAAATTAGCAGATATTTAAAAATAAATAAACTGGCAAGGTTGCAGTGTAGTCTTACGTCTTTATCTGGTGATGATAAGAATCTCAAATGGGCCCAATTCCTTAGGACAGTCTGTGTTATCTAGGAAGTTGGCTGTGCACATAACCTGGGATCCAACAATTTAAATTTCTTTATATTTCACAGAGAAATTCTTACACACAAACACCAGGAGACATATTAAAAATAGGTTCATAGCACATTACTATGTAAGTTATAAAAACCTGTAAACAGCAATAGAATAAACTTACATTCATACAAGTGTCTGCCATAGTGCACTGAAAATGAAAAGTATAGCTAACGACATCAACATGGATGACTCTCAAAAGCATAATTTTCAGGAATGAAGCAAGTTCTGAGAGAAAGCATATAGCGTTCCATTATGTAAAATTCAAAATCAGGCATAATCAAGCTATCAGTGTTTTAGGAATGCATATATAAATTGCATCACAATACAGAAAGATAAGGGCTTAGTTAACACAATTACTGATGGTGATCATCTGCAGGACCAGCGAGGCATGAAGTTAGAAAGTGAACTATGGAAAAAAAAAAAGGAAAAAAGTAAACTACAGACAGCTTCTAAAGTCTAACAATAATCTAGTTTTTACACAGGTTCGTGATATAGGGTGATTGATTATCTTACTATTGTTGTTTGTGGTGTACATATTTTATAAATTCTTTATATGTCTGATAAATTTTAATAAGTTAAAACAGGCTATAAAATAATTATGTCATGAACCTAATTTTTTAAGAATGTGTGGGGAAGGAACTCTATGCTAAAGTGTTTATTCCATGGTGATGATACATGTAGATGAGAAGTTGGAACTTGTAAATTTAGTTTGCAGGGCAGTTTTGATCATCAGCTACTTTCTAATGTCAGTGTTCTGTTCATTGTGCTTATCAAAAATGTAAGTAGCATTGTAGCATTATAATACTTTGGAAAGTAAAAGTTACTTTATCAGCAAAAAAGAAAAAAAGGTGGGTTGATTTCTTATAGATTTGATGTATCTTTTCCTTTTGGGGCCTATAATTGACACTTCTTCCTTAATTGATGTTGAATGCTATAGCGCCCCCTTCTGGCCCCTGACACCACTTAAGTGAAGTTTCCCTTTATTAAATAGGATTTGTAAAAAGGTTTGATAGTCCTTAATTCTTTTACACCTACAGAAAGTCATAATTGTCAATTTGAAAGTACATAAGCCTCCTAGAAGTAAAATATTTTTGTATTTGTACTCTAGCAAATATGCATATTCGAATATTCTTTTTATTACTATGCAGTTGTTCTTAGGATAGATTCTCCTTCTTGGACCAAATTTCTATGACGGAATTAGGAATGTTATGTGTATTATGTTAGTATCACTAAGACTATTATTATGCATTTAGTAAGCGTTAAATCCTTTTCTCTCTTGATGGACTCATGACTAACAAACTGCAATTTATTATCCATAAACTTGATGCCTTTGCCCTTTATGATTTTTAGACAGTGAGGAAATATTAGCTAAGTCTCCCAACTGTTTCCATTCATCTGGCATCATGATTTATTTATTTATTCACAGGCCACCTTCTCTTGTGTCTGGTCTCTTCCACCTTGCTATTTATTCATTTTCATTCAAAAAATTCATAATATTCCAAAAGGTACTTATATATTTTTGCATGAAAGTAAGAATAAGCTTATTCATGATTGCATGAAGAGAAAACTTGTTTCAGTGAAGATTGAAGAAGCAGCCAAGAAAGTATATCAAAATGCGATAACAATGATTAACAGAGACTGTCACTGGCATACGTAAATGAGCTGGGAAGGAAAAATACAAGTATCTTAGGAATCCAGATGATGTTATTTCCTTCTTCTGTAGGAAACACATCACATCCACAAGGGAATATTGTAATGTAGAGAACATTGTACAAAAATAAAAATCTTTTCTGCTTTGGGGCCTAGGCCCACAGAATATATGTGTTTTATTAACTAAACAATTAATTAAATAATTACTGTTGTTTTCATAATATAGCTTTATTACCTGCTAAGCACTTTTAAATGAAGATAGGAAGCCTCAAGTAGCTTAAATAACTTCCGTAAGGTCCTTGGTGGAAACTGGAAGGTGGTTGGCCGGAATCCAAACCCGGGTCTGTTCCACTGTGACGCTCGTGCTGTTAACCTTTGTATAAAACCGGCCCTTTACCCATTCCAACTCCTTTTCTTCTGAAGCTTTGGCCAGACTGAGTGACTCCGGATATGTGGATCAGAGGTTCACAACATCTAGGTTGATTTCACTGGTTTACTACATTACAGTTTTATCTTTTTTAAAGAAGAAAACGTTTGCAGAAAATTGATTTGTAGCTATGATTTGACATATAAAAATATTCTAGCTATTATAGGCAACATGCCAAGAATAGAGGCAAGTGGGACCAAAAAAAGCTCAAAGTAGGCCATTTACTAAAATCTCAGATTTGATCAGCACTTCCAGGGAAAATACTCTTTGTTCTGTTACATAAAGTATTTAGCCTGTGGAGCCATCCCACACTGCACGTAGGGTCAAGACAGTACAAAGAGCAATCACTCACCACGCTTGAGTCCAGATTTAATACTCTCTGAAGTTTTCCTGGGTTTTCTCTGTTGTGCCTAGGGCAGCCAGCCTGACGTCACAGCCCTGAGGACGCACCTCTGAACTGTGTGTTCTCCCTGTAGATGCCAGTATCTGCCTGCGGTACGTGTTTCAGGTGCTTCAGGACCCCCTTTTCCTCTAAGGGCTAGAACTTTGCGGCATATTATCAACTCTAGGTACTCTTAGGGAAAACTTCTACCCAAGGTACACACAAGGTTTTTAAAATTTACTTTATAATAAAGGTATCACAAACATTCCTTAGAGTATGTGCTTTTCCCTAAATTTTTCTTTCGTCTCCTAAGACCTTGACCATGGTTATCTTAACTCCACAGAGTACAAGTTCATCTAGGATCCAAGACAGAGCCCAAACAGGGAACCGTCCATAATCTAAGGTTGCCCGTTGTTTGTTCACATGTTCCGAATAGTCTTCTTTGCCAGGTGTCAGAGCTGATCTCCTGGGCGAGTCTACACCACAGGCCAATGTGCTAATAAGCTCCCTCCTTCAGGATATGTCCGGGTCTAACAGAAGACCACCCACCCACTTTGTCCATTGCTACCATCCCTTTTCTCTCTATTTGTGAAGAAAAATACCACAGATTCCACTAGTACCTCTTCTGTGGTTATGAGTGTTTGTGTATGTGTCAGGAAATATAAAAACTTTTCACCTGCTAATAATACAACAAACATATATTTGTTCAAATAAGTTAATCCAAGGAGTGATTACTTGGGGTTAAAAGTCTGTGTAACTCTACCTCCTGTAAACTAACAAAATCATAAAATTCATATGACAAATATATCACACTAATTCAGTCTCTCCTTACACAAATTGCTTTAGAAATAAAGGAATTTCAGAATTGTGAGGCAATATTGTGTTACATTGTCAAATGGTGAAAGTGATTGGATTCATGTAACTGACTTATTGAGCACTAGCTGTTTGTCACTGTGCTGGCCCGTGGGAACAGGGGTGAGGATGGTGAGGGGGAGAGGGTCCTGGGTGAGACCAGAGCAGGAGTGGGGCAGACCCTGCGGGGTGACGCCGAGGCTGTTTTTAGGATGTTGAGCCCGAGGGCGGGTGCGACACCACCTGCGCTGCTCCAGTACCAGTAGCAGGAGGGACAGCGTGGATGGTGAAGGACCTCGTAAGCTATTCCCTCACCCAAATGGCAGAAAACCTGTCTTTGATTTAGAAGGATTGAGACACATCTCTGTTTTATAGTTTTGTTTCATTCCTGGTAATCAGGTATCTCAGATGTTTCTTCTATACAAATCAGAAAGTGAGAAAAAAGGCAATTGCAGTCAGAATCCTTGATTTATGAAGCTATTATGTTTTCACTTTAGCAGTAATTTGAGATAAAATAATGTCAAACTGCCTTAGTTTATAGTTTTATAATAGTGATTCCATCTCTTCACTATTTACAAAATTTTTATGTCAATAACTAATGGCACAATTTCTTTTTTAAGTAATCTCTGAAACATTCCATGTGTATTTTCATCCCTCTAAGCAGCTTTCTGGGGACACTTTTTAATTTCCTTAATGACAACTATATCAGAGAAAATCGTTCTGTAGCTCTGTATTTTAGAGTGTGTGTTATTCAAAGACTGCTTAACCCGGCCGTCCTGTTGCGTTGGCATGATTGTTCTCCTTGTAAAACATCTGTCGTGTTTACATCACTGCCCTCAAATGAGTTATCTAGGCATTGAGATTGTTATGTGATACTTTGGCTGCTAGCTCATAGAAGCATCCTTTCTGTCCTGATTATTGGTTTGTGCTTTGGGCGAGATGGATACTGAGTCAAAAGAGGATGAATAGACACAGAGGCTCGCGTCTGCCAAGGTGTTGCTCATTTTAATTCCTAATGCTCTTTGGAAAGCATATTCTACTCACTTTGGATAGAGAGTTAGTGACTTACTTCAATACTAACATTAAGGAAGAACACTAGGTGCCTGGGTGGCTCAGTCAGTTAAGCATCTGACTCTCGATTTCAGCTCAGGCCCTGATCCCAGGGTCATGGGATTAAGCCCCGTATCTGTCTCCCTTCCTCTGCCCCTATCCCCCACTTGCGTGTGCTCTCACTCTAAAATAAAATTAAAATTTTTTTTCTTATTTAAAAACAAGGAAGAACACTGACTTAGGGGAGATTTCAAACAGAGATTTCATCTCTTCTTTTCCCTTTTATATTCCATAAAAGATTAGGCACCTCAGGGATACCTGGGTGGCTCAGTTGGTTGGGCTTCTGAGTCTTGATTTCGGCTCAGATCATGATCTCACGGTTCTCATGTTCCAGCCCCACGCTGGGCTCCAGGCTAATAGCACACTGAGCCTGCTTGACACTCTTTCTCCCTCTCTTTCTGCCCTTCTTCTGCCTGCACAATCTCTTTCTCAAATAAACTTAAAAAAAATAAAGCACCTTTAAGAAAGAGGTTTTCATATATATATGAACTAATAGGATAATTATGTTGAAGGAGAAAGAAACTGAAAAGATTGGGTTTCAAATGCTGCCTCAACTGTGTAATCTTGGAAATGTCACTGTATTTTAAAAAGACGTCTCCTATGCAAAATGAAATTTTCGATGCTCTCTTGCTTTGGATTATTGTGGGAATTAATGTATATTAAGGTGTTCTGTGTATGGTACAACTCCATACAAACATTAGTCAACTCCCTCAAGTGAAGATTTACTGCTACTCAAGGACATTTCTGATGGGCGCAGAGCTTTCATAAAGAAGCCGTAGAACTCAGACTTGATGGAAGGCAGCTGTAGAACGGATTGAAAAGAATCCAAAAAACAAATTATGCCATTGTTTGCATCAAGATAGCCAACAGCGATAAATCAGCTACATTCATTCACGAGCACCTGCAGATAAAAATGCGGGGGGAGGGGGTCTATGCAGGAACTCTCACAGTGGAGGAAAACCAGCCCAGAGCGCTGTTGGGAAGCCCTCCCGGCTTCGGATGATACAGGCGGATCTCACTGTGCTTATGTAAGGCGGTAGGGCTGTCTTACATCACCACAGGCAATAACTTTTTCAATTAAGTACAGATAAATTCCTAGGATTTAAAAATTTTAATGACAAATATATGTCTTCTCTAATACAGTATAGTGGAGAGACTGGTATCAGATGACCAAATATCAACTTAAAATTCATAAATGTTTTAGTTTTTAAAAAACATGGAACGTTGCTTATGTATAAAGCATACGAGCCTATGAAGCCCCAGGGAAGGCGGTGGAACGAGAAAAGTACTGTGTCCTTACAGGAGGGAAGTCCCCAAGAAGTCAGGGAAGAGCGCAAACCCTGACGTGTGGGAGAACCTCCGGTGTCGGAATTGAAACTTGAGAGCGAAGGTGTCTGTCACCACCGTGAGACCCTTAACGGAGCATCGCCACGTGGGAGCCGCTCACAATCCTGTCCCATCATAAACTGCATTAAGTTCATTTCCTTTAGTATTGTCTGTATTTGAAAAAGAAGTTTTTAATTATTAAATAGTTAAAAATTATACAAAATTGTTGAGTCCATAGCAATCAGCAAAATCGATTCTACTGAAATTAATTAAGCCTTTTCATTTGTGTACTATTTTGTTTAACAAATAAGCATATACATTGTGCCGGGTACTAGACATCATTTCAGATCTCACAAGTGGCTTTCAGTTTACCTCTGATGGGAGCAGTGTGCCTGCAGCCCAGCCCTGTGGAGCAATATCCACACATTTCTCTCGAGCACAGGGCAAGTACTGAAGCTGTTATGCCGTTTGCTGTTGTTACTTCAGTTACGCGGTTTCCTCACCTCTACTCCATCTGGTTTCGTCTCCTTCTCATACCAAATACTTCAGAGTTCCTCATATGATTGGCTCAGAATGGCAAGAACTAAAAGGAAGAGAGCCCAAAGTAGAAAATTAAAAAATAATAATAATAAGGTTAGTTATCTTGAGTGACAAAGAAGTGGATTCTGAATATGATCCAAAAGGAACTTTAGAAAATATATGGGCAACAGAGTACAGCATAATTGGAATAAGGGTAGCATCTCCCACAGGTGCCTGAATGGGGAAAAGTGATCTTCATATTGTACATCATATTTTCAATATTTGAAAAAACCTTGTTGCAAGAATGGAGCTCTATGGCCTTTGTGATACACTCTCTGAGAACCTGTGGGAATTTGCAGATTCAGCATTAGGATCAGAACTCTATCTTAGAACATGGCCATCTTCATTTTGAGAAGAACAGAGACACAAGATTTCCTGGTTAATGGAAGTTTTATTGTGAAGTTACCCAGGAAAGAGAGAAAGAGAGAAAGGAGGGAGGGAGGGAGGAAGGAGGATCTAGAATACAGTGCATCAGACCGGTGGTAGTCTGCTCTTCGCCTGTCTCTTCTGTACTCCCCCATCACTACAACTATGTATGATCCTTCTTATGGCCCCTGCTTATCATCTCTGAGTCTTTCCACTTCTGTATTGCTCTATTCATTTCAAATAGGCTGTATTCTGACCTGAGAGAGAATATCAAGTCTTTGTCAAGTCATTCTCTGGTGTAAAGCATCTACCATATGCCAAGGCTGTTGGTGTCAAACACTGTGTTGGGCAGGTGGTTGTGGGGCGAAGCACTACCACGTGCACATGGGAGAGTCTTGAGCTGTGGACAGAGGCGCACACGGGAGACTGGGAGGCTCCTGAGAAGGGAAGCAGTGTGATAACAGCAGAATATAAACATGGAAACTGGAGATTTGAGACCTTTGGAGCAATATGAAGGAAAGCGTGATGGAGGAGGTTTGAAATTCAACGGCAAGATTTCTCTTACTTTTGGTGCCAGTTGAAGCAGGAGAATGACTACTAACCTTAGCTCTAATGCTTGCCTTTACAATAGGAAAAAATTTAGAGTGAAACAAACAATGGAAAAAGAGGCCCAAGATTAACTGTCTGTGAGTTGTTAAAGTTGCTCCTATCTTATCAAAGTGACATTATCACAACTTTCAAAAGTGAAAGCAGGCATCATTTGTCATAGACTTTCTTTTCTCCCAGTTTTCCATATTCCCATGAACTCTGATTCATATAATCTTATATCACTGATAGCTCCTGCAATGCCAAGTCGATGGTATTTTCCAGGTTATCCTTACAAAGTAGACCATGACCACTTGCTATTGGTGTAGTAATGCAGTAGGAAAAAGAATTACAAAGTATTTTCTTACAAAATAACAAAGTGGAAAATCTTTCTTACACAGAAATGAGGTTGAACCTTGAATGCTAATATAGACTCTCCCCATGTCAGAGTTCAGGGCCCTCCTGACCTGCCAGGTTCTTTACATTGACCATGAACTTCAGGGGACAGGTCTGGGAGAGAGCCATCAAGGGACCACATCCACTTCTTTCTGTTTGTGATTGTGCAGACATTCATTGTACTGTTTTGTTTCCCATTTTGGTATCAAAATGAAAGTAACCTGCGTTAGGTCTGACTTAATCTTCAAACCCAGACCAGCCTTTGTAGTTTAGCCCAACTTACTTTTAATAGTTATTTTAATGCCTCCATTATTCTATGCATTTGTTGTACCTTAATTGACTTAACTGCCCTTCATTGCGGATATTTTTGTTGTTTCTAATTACTAATCTTTGTTAAGGTCATGGTAAATAAAAGTATAGCGAAGTATCTTTCGGCATGTATTTCCATTTAGAAATTTTCCTAAGAATAAGTTTTAGAAATGAGACTTTAGATCATGAATATTTGTATATGAATATTCTTATGTCCAAATTGCCAGATTTCATCCCAAAAGGAAACTATACCAATTTAAATTCTAGAATTAGAGACTATACCAATATCACTGTATCTGTATGGCTTTAAATATTATTTTCATTTGGTACCACTCCTATTCTGTCCATCTGTTTCTCATACTTAGGGTATATATAATCTAGCCAACATACTGGTAAATGATTTAGATATCATGTTTTATATACAAATATATATATATACACTAACTCATTTAAAAAGAGGCTTTTAGCTCCAGATATCTAATGCTGTTGAAATTTTCCCATATCTGTGATTCATCTCAATAATTCTAAAGGTTTTAGAATTTTACACCAGAAAATGATAACAAAAGATAATATATTATTGTTTTCAACTTGCCTTTATGTGACAGTCCTCTGCAGGAAAATTGTGAAGCAAAAACAGGAAACATAAAAGGCTAGACAAGGGAAAACCATGTAAGGCCAGGATCTTCAACTTGATCTGCATACTGCACCTGGGAGCCATACTTTTCTAAACATACTCAATGATCCACGTGTTAGAATTTAAATGCTATGTTGCCACCCTTGATGGAAGTTTATTTCATATTAGATTATTACGTAGGAATTATGCTAGTACACAAAAATTAAAGAGTCAAGTTTTTAACAGTAGGTTTTCCTTTTGTTTTGATGGAATGTCCAAAAGTTAAAATTTCTCATGAGTTGGGTTGCTTGTACATTGACATCATCCTGGCCTCTGAGTGATTGGCATTGTGTTTATTTCTTCTCAGACAAGAGCAAAGGGGAGAGATTGCATTGTTTTCCAGGGACCCACCTACCGCCATGCCGAGACTAGCCCTGTAGAATCAGATCATAATTTCCTATAAAGAACTATTAAAGTTAACCCTCAGGGTTGTCCACTTTGTTTTGAGATGATAGCTTAACGGTGTTCTTCAAAGAAATCACCGACCTGCATCAGGAACGACGGCATCATGCTTCACTCGCTCGTCTCCTCAGTGAACCAGCAAGGGAAGCATGTGCGGTAAACCCGGTGGAAGAACGTAGATGTGTCAGGCAGACCACAGTAAGCTCTCCCTTCCCTTCTCCACAATCCTACATCTTTTAGTAAACTCTGGGAAGGAGACAAAGTTCTCTAGGTTCCTCAGGGATTAGGAGTGAATCAATAAGATTTGACATTTTGCAAATCAAATACAGGTTTGTATTTTCTCGCATCCTCCATGTGTGAACATGAAGCCATTCATTTCATCCCAGTGACTAAAGGAGCAACAAAAGAGAGCGTGCTGGGGAGGAAGCCCGGGAAGAGTTGCTTGTGGTTAATTGTGGCAAGAGCAGTTGCACTGCTTAGTTCATTTGGTTATTTCTTTGGCTGTCTGGTAGAAAGGCAACACACACACACACACACACACACACAGAGAACAGGCAGAAATAGCTCTGCATCTGAACTGGTTTTAGAGTGGGTGTTGAGTAGGCAAGAGAGAATCGTTCCACCTTCCGAGAGAACTGTTCGTTTCTAGATGTGTCACTAAAGGGAGCACTGTGGGTCCATGCCTGGAACAGCAGGCTGATCGTTTATGTGGTCTGTATATCAGGTGCCAGTCTAGTCATGCTTCTGGTACTGATTAATCCTTGAAGTCTGGCAAAGTGAGACCTGTTCCAGGATCCTGCTGCTCTGTCCAGTCAGCGGCCTCTGCGCAGCCCCCATCATTGTAGTTCATTTCCTGCTTTCGCTCTAGAATGTGGTGAAGTGGCCCATCAGAGTGCATGGCTCTTTCTAATCCCAACCCACACACTGATGTCAAAGTATTTTTTTGTTCTTTCTCTGGATCATTATGTTCTTCCACCAGCACTCACTCAGCCCGGAAAACATGAGGGTATTTTGCAATAGCATTTGGAATATACATTTTTATCTTTTAGTTGGGATTTCTAGTGTTTGTATTTTAAAGGTCAGGTGATGTCACAATCTTAGTCACTGTCTACATATTGCTGAGTGTGTAACTGCCAAGTCAGAGCCTGCAGTGGTTTCCTGAAATCAGCATGAGGATGACAAGGAGTCACTCGCCCTTTTACACAAATGGTGGAAAGCTCCATCAGACCGTGCTCAGAGCGTGCCCTAAAATGTGCCACTGCCCATGTTCCAGCAGAAGAGATAATACAAGTAACTTTGATAATAATGAATGAAATAGTGAATAGAATTTTTCAGTGAATTTTAGAGGTTTGAGTATTTGTAAGCATTTCTCTCCCTGCCTATCTTTTTGCCTTTCCTCTCTCTCCCATCCCCTTTCTTATTTTCTCATTTTAAGATCTTCAGAACTCAAAAGACTACTTGATTGGTGGGAAATGAAGGATTATTGATCAGGGGTCTCTACTGCTGTTTCCTACTCACAGTTCAGTGCAGAGGCCTCATTTATGTCCATAGAGAATACTGGTATGAACTAGAGGTTGGGATTTAAGAAAACAGCGGTGGGGGTACAAAACTGGTGATTCTTTTGGCAAACACTTAAATCACTTTCTTTGTGCCATACAGTTAGCACTGCGTATAGTCTTTATTAGGAGTTTCTCAGGGACTTTTATTTTACAGATTAGAAAACTGAGTTACAAAGACATTAAGCAACTTACCCAAAGTTCCACTCCTGGTAAGTAACAGAACTGAGGTACAAACCATGTGGCCTGACTGTAGACCCTGCACCCTTAACCTTTGTGCTGCGCTGCCTCCGATGAGAGTCCAGGACAGTAAGAGGGAGGATATTCAGAGAGGACAATACAGAGCCCTTGTGTGGTACTGATATAAGTGAGGAAGATGAAAATGCACTGAGAAGAAAGAATTCAGATGGGTGAATGGGTGGCATCTGCACCCCAAGGGAGGGAGAGACTTCAGCAAAGCAGCACCTAATCACATATGTCCTGTCACTTTTGTCACATTCTTGTTAGAAAGAAGTCACGGGTCCTTCTCACACTGAGAGAGGACTGGAGAAGTGCATGAACGTCAGGAAACAGATATGGGGAGGCTACTCGAGAGTCTGCTATTGAGACACACACAGTTGAGGAGACACCCAGAGTCTGAATTTGGGTGCTGATGCAAATGGAAGAGTCAGATTCCAGAAACTCTGTCTAGGAAGTATAACCATGAGTTCTTACCCATACTGTGTGAACTTCTTTGCATCCATTATCTCATGTAAGTCTCACATTTCAGGTGGCTGTCAGGAAAATCCTTATTTCTCAGATGAGGACACAGGCTTTGAAAAGTTAAGTTCCTAAATCACATATATCCCAGCTTCACATCTGGATGTCCCAACTTAGGTTTGAACATAGGATGCTAGTCTCAGAGCTCAGAGTCTTAGCCGCTCTTCTTTACTTGGACTTCACAGTATAGAGGATTAAAAGAGAGATGGGTAAGAAAACAGTGAAGACTAACTGCAAGAGTTTAACCCATTTCACGGGATGGTGGTGCTGTTATCGAAAACAGGCATGTCATAGAGGCACAGGCATCCGCTGCCTGCCACACAGTGTGCTAAGCACTCAGCATGCGTCATCACATCGAATGTTCCAACAGCCTGCGAGAACAGTGGAATTCAGCAGATATTCAAATTCTGTTAGTGGAGACAAAAGTCAGTGCTAGAATAACCTATCAGGGAGCATCCACGTAGAGATTATAAATTCCTAAAATGAGATGTGAGGGCAATCTGGCTGTGACATCTGTCACCCCGTTGGTCACCAGGGTTGATTCGGCTGGTCTGGCTGGCCAGACCAATGTTCCCTTCCTCCCTCACCGCTCCATGTGCGTCCCTCCGATAGCTGTGCACTCAAAGAAGATGACCTTCCTGGATAGAGGAGGGCTGTTCCTCCATCAAGGGTATGTGAGAATTGCACACCCATTAGAATCTCCAAACAAGCTATTAAGGTCCATTTGTAGAATGTAGGATAGTCAAGATTCCAGGACTCCACACACATCCAAATGAGGCACTGCATGTGGCAATCTGTGTTTCTTTTAAAAAATAATTAAAATAAAATTAGATGAGATGTTTAAGAAAGAAAAGACAGGCCCCACAAGAGAACCTTAGAAAACACCTATATTTAGAGGTTGAGGAGAGGAAGATAAAAAAGCAATGAAGACATACACACCAGAGAGATAAGATGGAGATATAACTGTAAAAGCAAAGGGTAAGGAGAAGAAACAGGTTATCAGCAATATTAACCACCAGAGCGTATCCAAAGAACCTCATAATCACGGCAAGATAAATGAATTTGGAGGTGAGGAGGTCTGACTTTTGCGTGAGCAGATTCAGGAAAACAGAGCCTAGCAAGAGTCCACTGGCATAGAGGTGGATGGACAAGCTGGGCTGTGAAGATAAGAGTGAGTACTGAGGATGTAGAGTTCACCAGTATAAACTTCTCTGTAATTACAGAGGAACTAGCAGTAGTAATATCAGAGCATTTGGACAGCTGAGTCGTAGTGATCCGTGTGTTGTAAACAGAAGGCAGGTTCAAGTCAGAAGAAACCGGAAATGGTGGAAAGAGACAGACTGCTGATGGAGCATGACCTCAGAGGAGACAGAAGGCAAAGGAGGAGGTGCAGGTCCTTAGAAAAGGCCAGAGACATGTTACCAATGGAGGTAGGAGAATTCTCAAACAGAAAGAAAATATAGAAAAACAGAGATTCAGTAGGTTCTGTTTTCTTCTTAAAGAAGGACCCAAATTCATTGTAGTGAGAAAGCAGAGGAAAAGATGTCAGTACTAGAAGATAGTAATAAATATTTGAATTAACAGAAGCAACAGTTGACCAAAGTTTATTGAATACCTACGCTGAAATAAGCAGATAATTCAATAGAGAAGACTTCAAAAGATTTTTTTATTTTTTAATATTTATTTTTGAGACACAGAGCATGAGCGGGGGAGGGCAGAGAGAGGGGGAAACACAGAATCTGAAGCAGGCTTCAGGCTCTGAGCTGTCCACACAGAGCCCGACACGGGTCTCAAACCCATGAACCATGAGATCATGTCCTAGGCCGAAGTCAGATGCTTAACAGAATGAGCCACCCAGGCACCCCTAAAAAATTGTTTTAAAAGCACAATTAAAGACCCAATGAGAAGACACAGCATGAATTTTTTATAGAACCGAGCAGCATGGTTCCATAATCTTGTCCGGTGGTGACTGAAGGCAGGTAAATTCCCACTGCACAGGGATGGAAACTGAAATAGAATGGCAGGTCAGCGTGGATGAGAGAGAGATGGATTCCAGAGGCCAACACAGAGTATTGGCATGATCTACACCCACCAAATGATGAAGGTAAGTGAATACTGAGAAGAGTTTAAAATCTAAAAATTGTGATTTGGGTGTGGAGGAAATTACAGGAAATGAGGAAACAAAATGCTCGTTATCAGAAAAGGAATGCTCTAATGCTGAGAACTTAAAGTAAACTAGTTCCAAGTCAAGCAGACTACAGAGTGCCCTCTCCGCAGTTTCAGAGGCTAAATAAAGAAATCTGAAGCCAAAGTGTTACATGGGCCAGAAGTTAAAAATAAATGATTGTCGCAGAGGACGTGACGGGTGGAGAATATGACTGACCGTGTCGGATCACGAAGACAAGGCGGAGTGTTTATGATAGAGGTCGTAAACAGCAGCAAGGACAGGGCTTAGATGTTAAGGTTCAAACGCAGAGGTCAATAGAAGCAGAATACTAGTCTAAAAATGACAGTGGGGGCAAGAATGTTTTGGGACTGGTTGTGCTTTATGAGCAATTCCAGTTTTAATTAAGGTAAAGAATTGAAAGATCAACTTGAGAGTCAATCTAAGACCAGAGGAGACTTTGCTTCACAGTAGAACTAGGAGGCAAAGTCATCAGGAAGTGACTGAGACGTAAGTAAGGGCACACAGCAGGAAGGGAAAGTGTTAGTTGGAATCAAATGTAAGCATTGCCCTCTGCTCACATCTATGCTATCACCTCTTTACAAATGACCTTTCTAATCCTTAAAGTTACCTGTAAGGCATTAACCCCATTTTATATTAAAAAAAAAAAAAAAGAATCTGATTGGTTCAGTCAGTTAGGCATCTGTCTCTTGATCCTGGCCCAGATCCTGATCTCATGGTCGTGGGATCGAGCCCCACATTGGGCTTTTCCCTGGCAGCATGGAACCTGCTTGGGATTCTCCCTCTCTCCCCTCCCCCACTCACACTTGTGTTCTGTGTTCTCTCTCCTCTCTCTCTCTCTCTCTCTCTCCCCCCCTCTTTGTTTCTCTCTGTTTCTCTCAAAATAAATAAGCATTTAAAAAAATATCTGGGTTCAAGATTTGAATCTTGTCCTGACTGCAAATTCTAAGGTCTTTATATCACAACGTAGTGGCACTCAGTAGTCTTAAAAATGTTACTGCGGGTGCCTGGGTGGCTCAGTTGGTTGAGCATCTGACTTCGGCTCAGGTCATGATCTCACAGTTCATGGGTTCGAGCCCCACATCAGGCTCTGTGCTGACAGCTCAGAGCCTGGAGCCTGCTTCCAATTCTGTGTGTCTCTCTGCTCCTCTCCTGCTCATGATCTCTCAAAAATAAATAAATGTTAAAAAAAATTTTTTTTAAGTGTTACTGTAGCTTTTAAGAACTAACTAGAAATCATGTCTGACTTATATGAAATGGGTATAAAATAGAATGTGTGTTTTAATTGAGGTATAATTGAGGTATTGCAAATGTCTGTCATCATTTAAGACCTACTCTCTTAGCTTTCAAACATGCGGTACATTACATCCGATGACTTATCATGTAACTGTAAATTTGCACCTTTTGACCCATTTCAACCCCCCAAACTCTGCCCCAGCAAGCACAAATCTGTTCTCTGTATCTATGAGCTCAGTTTTTTTGTTTTGATGGCACATATAAGGTCATATGGTATTTGTCTTTCTCTGACTTACTTAGCATAATGCCCTCAAGGTCCATCTATATAATTACAAATGGCAAAAATACCTTCTTTTTTAAGGCTGAGTCATACTCCTCTGTGTATGTGTGGTGTGTTTGCACACACCATGTTTTCTTTATCCATTCATCCATCAGTAGGCACTTAGGTGCTTTCATGTTCTGACTGTTGTAAATCGTGCTGCACTGAACATGCAGGTGCATGTGTCTCTTCAAGTTAGTATTTTTGTTCTCTTTAGAGAAATACCCAGAAGTTGGATTGCCAAATCATATGGTAGTTTTGTTTTTAATTTTTTGAGGAACCTCCATCCTGTTGTCCAAAGTGGCTTTGCCAATTTACACTCCCACCAACGGTGTCCAAGTATTCCCTGTTATTTCTTATCTTTTTGATGGTGGTAGCCATTCTGACAGGTGAGAGATGATATCTCATTATGGCTGCAGTTTCCTTGATTATGGATTTGTATCTCCCTGATGATTAGTGCTGTTGAACACCTGTTCATGTACCTGTCAGCCATCTACCTATCTCCCTTAGGAAAATGTCTGTTTAGATCTTCTGACCATTTTTTAATTCAACAATTGTTTGCTGTTATGCTGTATACACTGTATTTCTTTGTGTTTCTCTTGAATTATATTCAGATCTAAAATATTCTATATGAGCTTCAGAGCTAATCCTGTATATTTAAATCTTTTTTTTTTTCCAAGAAAAACATCATGGACCCTTTTCCTTCATGACATTGAAGAACTTCCAAATACATCCAAGATGAGCACATTGAATTTTGTCAACTCTACCCTAAAACATTGTTAATACTTATGTTGCGTTATTTTTCAGGTGTGAAAATGAAACCAAATTCAAAACAGAAGAAGTATTTTGGGCTTACAATTTCTGCCCCACGCCATACTCCTGGACTGCACTTCTGGGCCTTATTTTATATCTTGTTTTCTTCGCACCTGGTAAACAAAGTCTTTGTGTTTTTGTGTTAAAGTATCTCTTTTTAGAGGAGACAAACTACTCTTTTTCAAATTCTTTATAAAGTACTGAAACTTTTAATTTTTCTCAGGAATGGGACCAATGCCTTGGACTGTGAATTCTGAAATATATCCCCTTTGGGCAAGAAGTACAGGAAATGCATGTTCATCTGGAATAAATTGGATGTTCAACGTTTTGGTTTCACTGACATTTTTACACACAGCAGAGTATCTTACATATTATGGTAAGAGAATATTTTTCCATCTATAGTTTCATTTTTATTTTCCCTGCTCTTTTTATATGTATTATCATTTGTGTGTAGAAGAATAGATGGTTATATTTTTGGTATTCTAAGTATCTCTGTGTGGCTTTTTCATTCCCCAAAGGCCTTGGAAATGAACCCGGGGAAAGAGAAGAGGAATTCTTTACTGAGCAGCATGGCCGCTCGCCCCTCGGTGCTTTCTAGCCTACACCCCATCCAACCCCGACATCTCCTAGCTGTCACCCCAGTTAGAAATCTTCCTGTTTTAAACTAAAGCAGGGCTTTTAGTTTAATGAAGAAACATAAGTAACATAAGATGGTAGAAAAGATGGCAGGCAGGGAATCTAAGGGCTAATGTTGAAGATGTCTCATAATGGAGATGGAGTCATGTCCAAGTCGCTCCCAAAGGTCGTGCTGTGATGTTGCCTTTCCCTAGATCATCTGTGCTGTTCAGGACACAGCATGGTACTTTCAGTGTCCGCCTGGACCATAACTGAAACAATATTAGGAAGTAGCTTTCAGGAAAAAGAACTTTGGGAAGCTACTTCAAGTCCATTTTTACTAAAATGAAAAGATTTTCTCTTTAGCAAGAGAATTTCTCCATTGGCCATGAGCCAATAGTCTGTAATTGGATTCTAAATGATGGAATATCCCAAGATACTCCCATAAATCTCTGTGTGTATATGGAGTGTCTGTGGCTTAGACCATTCTCTGACCCCTCCCCCATCACTCACTCCACCCCATCCCATGCCCCCAGCAGGTACATTCCTTTTTGCAAGAACACACACACCCACCCCACAGTTGGACCATAAATCGCTGGAACTTAGGCCAGGACATAGGCCTGGATTGCCATTATATACCCAGTGCCTTCCAGGGCCTTCTTTTCACTTGAAGTGTTTGTCAATTGAATAAATACACAGATGATTCTTGCATATGAGGAAACATACAAATATAGTCTTCCTCTCTCCTGAACATGCTGTATTAGTACTGACTTTTATTATCTTTATAAATCTCTTGTCTCTCCCAGTGAACATTTAGAAATTTAGAGGTTGCAGGGCTGGTTCAGTATTCACAAATCAGTCAATGTGATACATCACATTAATGGAAACATTTTATTTAAAAAAGGAAATGCATTGGCATTTTAAAATGGATACATGTTTAGTATATTCAGTTTTATCCCATTGGCAATTAAAAGTTTTTTTTACATAAATTGAGAAACTTATCTTTTTGACACTGTAAATATTCGTACAATATTTATCCATATTTGCTAGTTCTTGAGAATGCTTAATTTTTTGTTTGTTTTAGAGAATTCTTAAATATTTAAAGACCTAAATATAGGCTATTCTCCCAAGGACACATTCTTTTGTTTATTTTTGAGAAAGAGAGAGAAAGGGAAAGAGAATTCAAAGTGGGCTCTGTGCTGACAACCAAGAGCCCGACACGGGACTCAAGCTCACGAGCTTGCAGGATCATGACCTGAGCCCCCCAGGGAGGCACCCCAAGGTAGTATTTTTTAATTAAGTTGTGGACCAAATACTAGATGTCTACATAGCAAGACTTTTGTTACCAAAGCTCCTGTCTTGAATTTATGCTGCTCAAACAACAAGAGGCACAGAAATAAAATTTAGATCGGGCATAGCCGGGCTTCCTTCAGAAAGATTCAGTTAGAACAAATCGGCAGTTGCCTGAGGGGAAGGGGGGCAGGAGGTACAGCTACCGAGGAAGTAAGCCAGAGGGATGAAACGTACAGGCCGGGGCCCGTGGTCAGTGGTATTGTGATAGTGATACACGGTGACAGGTGGCAGCAACCCGTGTGAGCATGGCATAATGTAGAGAGTTATCACGTCACTGTGTGATACACCAGAAACGAATGTGACCTGTCTCAACTATACTTCCATTTAAATATATATATATTTATATATAATAAAAAATACACTATATATCCAATTAGAAGTTTTTGGCTTTGCATGAAGCCAGGTTTCTATTATGTCAACACACTGGTCCATTAGGTCTACTGCTTGCTAAGTTTTTTCTGTTTTTGGATCTTAACTTTAATCAACGTGTTACTGATTTATGTAAGACCCATGTTTCTATTCATGATTAACATACTCCATTACAATGTTTTCCTCTTGAAATATCCATGTTTGTTATTTCTTCCTTTCTAATTTCATAAAACCTCAAATTTTGTTTCCTTCCTAAACTATACTGCTTAGACAAGTCTGGCTTGGACCACATTCAGTAATGTTTATTACTAAAAATTATCATTACAATGTCACCACTACACCATTTTATGTATAGCGTTTGTGACTACTACATACTAAATCTGCTAAATCGATCCCTTGAAAAGCATTGTATCAATGTTCCCATACTGAGGTACTGAAATTCAGTCAGACATGGTCTTTGACTCCTCATTCTATATAATTCAGTTAAATATTTGTTTAAATCTGAAACTTGATAATAGGATTCTTAATAAGATTTATTTCCTTCAGAATAAAGCTGAAGAATATCTGCACTTAACAATCCTGACAGACTCATCAGACATTTTTCCCCCACTTGCATTCCACAGAGAAATAAGAACCTGAGTTACATAATGGACTTGGCCATTATTTGGAGGAGGTCACAGCCTTCCTGGCTGGCCCATGCCTCTGTGGCTTAACAGAGTTAAGTGGCACCCACTTGAGCAGTTTTGGTATTTGCCTGCTTTAGATTCTTCAGATTCTATAAAAATGATCTTGTATTTTATTTTATTTCTTTACTGTTTGTTTATTTTTGAGGAAGAGAGAGAGAGGAAGACTGAGGATCTGAAGCAAGCATCAGGCTCCGAGTTGTCAGCAACTCAGCACAGAGCCCAGTGCAGGTCTTGAACTCACAAACTGTGAGAACCTGGCCTGAGCTGAAGTCGGACGCTCAACCAACTAAGCCACCCAAACGTCCCGAGGGTCGTGTATGTTAATAGAATTTCCTTGATGTTATCTGGATGGGGAATCTGGGCCACAAGCAAGAAGCTATATGGCCTTTAAGACTCTTCGTATTCCATCTAATTGTTTTTAACCATAAGGGCAGAGCACTGACAGATTTGAATTATTTCTATTCATGACACTTCCTAAATTGTGAAACATGATGAATGTTTCCTCAACATTATATTTTATAAAGCCAAACCTAGTTTGCTCTGTTAGAGATTTTGGAGTTTAGCAGCCTGATTTAGTCTAAAATGTTTTACCATCTGCACTTATTTCTTCTGTATTGTCATCATGATTACCATCCTTTCTTCCTCCCTCCCTGCTAACGATTCCATCTCTCTTCTGCTACAAGTTTTACTTATCCGTAATCAAACACAGGAGCTCATCTGCTTTCATTTTTGCCCTAAACCCCTATGTCATCGAAGAGCAAGCTTTCCAGTGTCATCCTTTTCATGAAAACATTCCCAGTTTTTAAGTCCTGCTAATTTTGTTCTATTCTATCTGTAATAGCAACCCTTCTTCCATAGTCATTTAGATGCATTTGATAATGCTACCACTTTTTTTGGCAGCTAACCTCCAGAATTCTAATAGGCATGTAACATACATTTTTTCTGTTCTTTGCAGTTTGGCAGGGCAGCATTATTTTTTTCCCATTAGACAGATGAGGAAACAGGGTCAAGAGAATTTAAGAAACTGCCCCAGAAGACTGCCTGCATCACTTTGTGACTTTCAGACCCACACTCTACAGAGCCAAGTTCCTTCCTCTCACTGTAACACTCAGCCACGCATCCCAGACGACATAGTAGTATTTTCTGATTATTTACCAAGTATAAGACATAAAAAATACATATAAGCTTGAATGAAGTGTTTAACATGAACCAAATGAAATAAAGGACCCTGTGTTTGTAAGTGGAGTTGTGTTTTTAAACAGAATTTGACTTACACAAGTCCAGCTCCTTGAGAGTTGTAGGGCTTCTGGTGACTTAATCTGGCAAACTATGCCACGATTTAGTCAACTCCTCCATATTTTTTCTAAATCTGGTAATTTACCTCTTTTTCCCTGCAGTTCTCTCACGACTCCTCATTCCACAGAGCACATTCTTTCAGGTGGACAGTTCAGCATTTTTCCTCCAGTGTTCTTGAGCCTTCCCAAGAAATGTTTCCGTGGATATTCCCGAAACAGTTCTTGTAGGCATATCTTTTCAAAAGTAGTCTTCATAATGTCTTTCCCATTCTGTAATGATTCATAAGAATGGGAAACTGTTATTCAGTTCTTAAACTGCTTGCCATGCTGTTTTGCTTAAAGCTTGATTTTGAAATATGTCTGTCTAGTTTAGCCCTTTATTTCAGATCTGCTTGCAGTCAACAGGAGCACATTTATTTCTAAATATTCCAGTGTGTCAAGCACCATACTAGACATTAGGACTAGGCTCAGGGCCATAGACTCAGCCCTGAGGAGACCAGTCTTGACACTGAAACAGAAGAGCACATCTGCCTCTCAAGCAACTCAATCATTTCTCCTATGCCTGCTCATGTTCAGGTTGTAAAATTTATAGAATCATAAACTAAAATAGGAGCTGAGTAGAGTGCCTGGATAGCTCGGGCAGGTGAGCATCCGACTTTGGCTCAGGTCATGATCTCATGGTTTGTGAGTTCAAGCCCCGCTGCTGTCAAGTGCAGAGCCCACTTTGGATCTTCTCTCTCTCCCTTTGTCTCTCTTTCTCAAAAATAAATAAATATATGAAATAGGAGCTGAGAAATTCTTTTTTTCACTTGATAGGGAAACTGAGGCACAAACAGGTTAAATGACTGGAAGTCACACAACAAGATTTAAACCTAGACTTTTCGACTCCCAATCTGATAATCCTTTCTGCCACTTGTCACATTAGTTTGTCATCTTCCTTTACCAGATGATCGGTATTTAGGCAGGAACTACACTGTGGTTAGGTTGTTATATTTACATGGAGAATTATATAAGAAAGACCATCTTGGAAATATGTAGAGAATATACACAAGTCACATACGTGTCATCCATCTAGGCTTGCTGTATTGACACTTAGAATTCAAAAACAACCAGGTGCTACTTAGGTCTTTGTGTTTATGCTGCATTGGCATGCATGGTCTTAGGGGAAAGCAGAATTCTCTGATCTCATGGAACTTCTAATCAAGAAAAACAAAACAAGTTAGAAAGCTGTATAGTATGTCAGATGGTGAGAAGTGCTATGGACCAAAACAAGTAGACCTTGGTGGTCTAAGAGAAGGAACGAGGGCACTAGGTAAGAGACTACTGCAATAGTGCAGAAGAGAAGATTGCCTGTAGACCAGAGATACCAGTGATGAGAAGTGGTCATATTTAGATTATATTTTGAAGGTAGAGCCAATAATTTCCTAACAGACTGGATATTGGGTGGGAGGGTAAGGGAAAAGTCAAGGTTGACTTCTCAACTTTGGGCATGAGAGATTGAAAAGATAAAGTTGCCATGTACTCCACTGAGTCATGACTTCGGAAGTGGCACCATTGTATGTGGTTCTAGAAATACAAGAAAAGTGAGAAATTTCTCCCTCAAAGTGCCTTCATTCTAGTGGACACGACAAACACAAATGCATGCACATAATACTTCTTGGTTGTTACGATGGTGGCTTCAGCAGAATGCTGTAAAAGTACACAGAGAAAACCATGATCTCTAGTTAACAAAGTGAGGAAAAGACTTCAAAGCAGAAGTTACATCTGAGCCCAGTTTATCATTATTCTTGAGTTGGGCATTATATAACTTGAACTTAACTGTATTATGTTCATAGAGCTAGAATAGAAGGAGTAAAGCAAGCCAGGAGTTATTTTTTGGCTCCATGTAAGACCACAGCTATGCATGACTGACCAGAAGGAAAAGTCACAGTCAAGTACACTTTCCAACCTAGGACTGTACATATACATAAGTATCATTTTCCATTGCAGGGGCCTTCTTCCTCTATGCTGGATTCGCTGCCTTCGGACTCCTTTTCATCTATGGCTGTCTTCCTGAGACCAAAGGGAAAAAATTAGAGGAAATCGAGTCCCTCTTTGACAACAGGTTATGTACATGTGGCGCTTCAGATTCTGATGAAGGGAGATATATTGAATATATTCGGGTGAAGGGAAGTAACTATCATCTTTCTGACAATGATGCTTCTGATGTGGAATAATTTTCAGCTGCTGATATATTTAGGTATTTAAACAAACTTGGGGAACAAAAGCAGCAATTGGTGACCTCACTGCCCTGCTTTTAATCTGGTTCTTTCCACAGTCTAGTTTTGAATGACCTCACATTCTAGAATGTTTGATTAGGAGGAAGATACAACCATGATACCATTTTTTTTTCCACAAGCAGAAATGTGAAACAATATTTAGAGATTTTAAATTAATAATTATTGAACAAATGTATGTAATTCCTTCCTGAGATAGTCTAAAACAAATATTGTATCCAGTGATTTCAGTGGTATCCTTTTTTCCTAAGACCTTATATAATTATTAGTGGCAATAGAGTCAGTGCTAAACTAGCTGAGTCGGATATGTATGATATACTTATGAAGAAGAATTCTGGGATATGATCCAAGGGTGTTATCTGTCAAAACATGGCCTGTTGGCCCTAGATTTTCGTAAGGACAAGTAGCTTACCTGTGATCAGCTTCTAGAAAGTAAATGCCATTTAAGCTTTCAGCAGATGCTAAAGCACCTCCACAGAGTGATCGCCTTTGGATCCCACATTTTGGTCTCTCTCTCCAAGTCAGATCTGGAGAGCTCTTCATAAACGGACTCTGCACAGGACCTTTGGAACATTATGAAAAGCAGGTCTTTAAGGGTTTATTTTCATACGTATTTTTTGCATCAGTGATAAGTATGCATTTGCACAGATAAGCTAGCAAGTTTTGATAAGTATATTTTATTGCTAGAAAGTAAGAAAGAAAACATTTTTATGGATCCCTGATCGGGTTAGTCACTTAGGTATGCAACTATAAACGCAAAACAGCGCCAGATCTTCACGTGTATTTCAGGGTTTCTGTTCACGCCCAAATCACCTGATACTCACCACGCCTTCACTCATCGACTCTAGAGCCGGACGATGTGTGCCTTCATTTGTGTTCTATAAATAGCTGCTAGCAGACTATTTTCCCCTTCTTTTAATCCAATAATATCTGAAACAAGGAAGAAAATCAGTGACCGTGAATCCTGTTGTTATACTGATGTTTAAGTAAATAGTGGGACTTGTGTTTTTCTTAACTTTTATTAACTCTTCAGAAGGGAATTGTGACATTTCACTACTTAGTAGTACTTGTCTTATTTTACTTTAAGAGCATAAACTTGTTTTTATTTTGCACACACTTTTCTCATTTTCCCAGTTTACAAAAAAAATACATAGATTTGTCTCTGGGTGTTTCCTTTTTCTCATACTTGGCTTGGATTTTTGTCCTTGTCTAAAAATTGAGATTTTCTATTGGCACAGATTGTAAAAATGCATGCTATATTAGAAACATCAATGTCTCTGCAAAGTGTTCATTGGTTCCTGTGCTCATTCATCAGTGAACTCTATTTTTTGTTCTTAAGAACTTCACAGGATATACAAAATTACTTGCTAGTTCCAGTGAATATATGAATGAATCTTCTGTAGCCAATTTGGCATATATAAATTTGGTACATTTTAATATGGCTCTAAACATCTAATAAGGTACTCTTTGGAGTGAAAAGATGGCTCTCTCTAAATTCAGTGTGTTTCTGACCGTCTCCAAATGTTCTGTTGTTCACTGAAGTCTGGCTTATGCCTATCACTATTATCAAACCTGAGAATGCGGCCAAGGAGGTTTATTCTCTTAGCCACCAGGAGTGTGGTAAGTGCTTTTCAACTGTCACTTTACTGGCCTAACACTCTTTCAGCAAAAAAACAAAAACAAAACCAAAAACAAAACCTCCGGAGCTTTGATCGTTTCATACAATAAAAAAATTTAGAGAGTTTTTTTCCCCTGAATTAGGTGCTT
Source organism: Suricata suricatta (assembly GCF_006229205.1). NCBI lineage: Eukaryota > Metazoa > Chordata > Mammalia > Carnivora > Herpestidae > Suricata > Suricata suricatta. The sequence goes on from NC_043709.1 coordinate 72,596,302, forward strand.
TGACAATTAATTTCTAAGGGAATACTAATACTGATTTTTCCCCAGAAAAGCGATATGATATAATAGAAAAAATTAATGAAATTTCTTATCTGTGTAATACTTCACACAGGTAAAGTAACATAGGAAATGAGCTATTATGTGGCAAATTCAGAATTTGACAGGAAGAAAAAGTACTTGGACCAATTAAAGTACTCTCTAAAAATGTATTTTTCTGATTTATCCAAATAATTGTCTCAAGTCTTTATTGTATACATAGCCTTAACTATATGCTTATATACTCAGCTGGGCTGAATGCACAGTAACCTTATTATTAAAGGAGCGAGTGGACTTTTATTATATCCTAACACGGAACATGGCCTGTTCTCCCTGATGTGAGCAAATGGTATTTTCAACTTTATATCCATAAATGCACATGATAACAGGGAAAATTAGCCACAGTTCTCTTCCCCTAGTCTCCTCAAACTCTCCTTTAAAGTACTATTTGTTATTTATATAGTAATAAAGACAATATTCCGTATCTTTGAAGTACAAGACAGAATGGCATAGTATAAAGATTATTTATAATTTTTTAAAAAATAAGTACTTAAAAAGAAACCTTATACAATTAGGGTATTATTTTTAGATTCAGTGAAAATTTATAGTATATTAAAAATTAAGTATTTGAATTTTGCAGGTTTTTTTGTATTATGTACCTTTTAAGTTCCCAGCATCTTTGGCTACCACTATCAACTTGAAAACATTCCATTTGAAATGTCATCAAATATATATTTTTAGGACAATTTATATATGGTATGATTTGATCTACCATATTAAAACAGATCAAGTATCATGCTTTTAACTGAAACTATAGGTCTCCTTCTAAGCATGCAGCAAATTCAATAGAGATATATCATGTTTTACAAATACATTGCAAGGGAAGTCCTAACTCCTGTTTGAGGTTTGGCTCGGTGGCTCATGAGATCTGCTCTAAAGAGAATGTAACCCTTCATCTGCATCTGAACACACAGGGCTGAATGTGGCGTCAGATAAATTTTAAAGATCTGGCACTAATAAATTTCTTCAATACAAACATTCTTAATAATTTTGACTGTTGCACCTTAGTCAGTACTTACCCAAAACATGATTTTTAATGTATTTGTAAAAGATCCCAGTTAAAACTAAAATTTAAAGGTAATATTTCCGTTTGAAATTTTGTTCCCAGCCATATGCAGTAATTAGTTCCCTGATGGAAAATACTACGATGGTAATGCGTAGTGCTTTTTCATAATTTTATTTGACCACTGAACTACATTTTAGTGTAGTAGAAGAGTCTAAATATTGTTTTTTAGGTTATTCACTCTAAAATGAGAATTCCATTAAAACAACGAATTTGGAAGTTGTTTACTGTAATTTCAAAATCCATTATCCTGAGGGAGAAGGAACAGTAAAAATGTAACTGTCAACCTACCTTTTGCTTTTATATTGGAAGGTAAATTGAAATGTATTATAATCCTAGATCCTAGGGGAGAATATTCTACAAAATACTGTCCATGTGTTCTCTAGGAAAGTCCCACAACTTCATGACACTAATGGAGTTTATAAGTACTGTAATACAGTCGGGGCAGAAGGAGTGTTTTAGCTCATCAGCATGTAGTTCAGAAGAATAAAATTAATGAGATGTCATGTAATAATCAGATTTTTTTTAACCATTCTCCTTGTTATAAAATCTCAAATTAGACTAAGCACCTAACAACCTACATTTACACAGTTGTTACAACAAGTTTTCAATTACCAAATTTAGATCTTTTACTAACTACAAATCAGGCCAGTAGCAAAGAATTCATAACAACATGCTTTATAGCAAAATGTAGTAAACAGTGGATAAAATTTATAGCTTATGTGGAGCTGCTGAAATGAAAAGACTCAATTATTCTCTAGATTAATTCTAATGTTCTGTTTTCTGTCACTATCAATTTTCTTAGCCTCATATACAGTAATGTTAAGCTAATTTGATGAAGTGATCAAGTGGTAGCAATATACCAATTATCAGTGCAGTCCCATTTTCTGGGTGAGAAATATTGCTATTTACTGGAAATAGCAATCGTTTTAAAAACAACTAACCACTTCCAACTCTTTTACATTATTTTTTAGAGAAGGAAATAATTGTGTGCCAATAATCATCAAAGGGATTTTTTGTAAGAGTGTTACATGATGTTCAGAAACATGAGAGAATTTTATCCTCATAACTTGTTTGTGAGTGTAAGACAGTATAATTCCTATAAATCTTTACTTTGGATGAATAAAACAGTCTGTTGCACTGAGTGGTCTATACAATGTTCAATAACTACCTTCAGTTAGCAGTAATATTCAGATTTTTATCTCACACAGTTAAGTTCATGTGATTGATTTTGTCATATCAGTATGAGAAAAAGGAATGCAGCTTATAAGTACTTAAAATTAAAAACCAATTTTTGTAAAGTTTAAAAATTTTAGTAAATTTAACATCATTGCATCTCATTTGAAGGTTAGAAAAGAAGAGACTTAACTCTAGCCAAAGTAGAAATTTATATTCTACATGTCACATGTCCAAACTGGTTCATAGTGGCTTTTGGACTATATCTTATTTGATGTTATAGTATCTTTATTTGTAATAAATGTGCAAATTTCTATTTAGAAGCTCTAATGTACATCTAGATGAAATCAAAAGTTTTATGCTTATAAAATATGTATTTCAAAATGTATATTTTAATTTGAGTGCATGTTATATAGTATTTAATACTTCACATGTCTTAGAAAATTCAATATAAATATTTATTCTTACATATGTGACATATGAGATATCTTAAAAACTATGAATATGTATCATTTCCTTCAGAGTCATTCTAGCCTATAGCTGTATCAAAAGTATTGTATATTTTATGGAAATTTAGTGATGTATATGTAAATTTTTTAAGTTATTTTATTGAAGTTCAATCTTTACATAAAATTAAAATCTTTTTTTAAAAAAAAGTGTCAGTGCCAGAATTGTAAATGAAAATAATCAAATAAAAGTTAAGACAATTCATTACTCATTTTTCTCCCTTGCACTTTTGTATTTTCTTTAATTATGTTGCTTGGATTTTAGGATCTAGACGGGGTAAAGGCATCTACAAAGATTACCTACCTCTGCGTATTTACTGATATTTTTTATCTCTTTTGATCATTGGTAAACTCCACAATCTTTAAAAAATAGTGCCTAAAATTTGTTCCAAGCAATTATTCTAAGCACTGTATATAAAATGTAAAATGAGGTGCTCAGGGACCCTTAAAGTATTATTTGTCTCCTGCTAAAACCAGTTGTAACATAAACCATCATGTGAGGTTGACAAAAATTGTATTTGCTTTGTATGTAAAACCAAAACACCTGCTGGGTGGCCAGAGGACAGTTCCTGTTAAAGCTGTATTGCTGACCATTGCCATTCTTTTCCCAACTGTAGCTTTAAAATTAAAAAAAAAAAAAAATAGCAAGAATTATCTATTATTTGATCCGGGCAGCTGTTAGGATTATCTCCATAGTTAGGGTGTGCCATCCTGAGCCCAACTGTAGAAAGAGCCTGCGGAGGGAGATCCCCTGGAAACACTGGATGCACCTGTCAACCCAGGGGCTTACAGTGGAGCGGAAGCTCACGTCTGTGTGGATTCCCTCTGCACACAGAATTAGTTTGATTTTCTCCTGTTTAAAAAAAAAAAAAAGGCTTACAGTGGACTTGCACTTAGCCAAGGATTCTGATGTCAGCAGGTAAGGTAAAAACCCTGTCAAAATGACCCAAGAAAATCCCATAAATTATGCATAAAAGGTCTACTTATCAGAACACCTAAATATGTATCTGTGTCAGTGGTCAGAGTCCTCATTTAATTGTCCAGACCTGTGGGGTAAACATTATAGTGCTTTTATGGGTACTAAGCATAAATTCTGAACATTTTGATGACAAGATCACACACTAAAAGGTGACACAAAACCTCTCTGCATGGACTACACCAATAGTCTTCCTCTCTTGGTCCTCATTTGCAATGTCTTCTAGTCAGACCCAGGCAGGAAGGTTTCTTGTGTCACAACTTAAAAGGTATGCAGAGAAAGAATCAGATACCTCATTTTAACCTGGACCATAGACACAAATTCTGACAACCTTTGATTTGGGTATTTTTTCCCCAAACATGAAGCACTATATAGTACATTATTTTAGGAGTCAGAATGAACACACATTCTCCAGTTTTGAATCCCAGCCTTTTCTACTTCCTGCCTGGTAACCTAAATTGCTGAGTCACTCTTTGCGTCACTTCCTGACTATAAGGTGATGTGACTGTCTACCTCATGTATGTGCTGTGAGGGTTACATCAGTCAGTCACGTAAAGCATGTAGACCAGTAGCACACAGTAATTGCTGGATACCAATTGGCTGTTCTTAGTGTCATCTTCCATGTGCTATCCCTGGTGCTGCTAATGTCACACTGTCCAGAGCACAAGCAATGTGGTTATAAATTCCCTTCCTGGGAACAGCTACCAAGACCAGGAGCCCGTGGACATCTTTGACTTACATCATATAGGCTGTGTGACTGCAGCGGCCAAGCTCCTGCCAACCAGAATGGTTAGCCTCGTCCTTCTTCCTTTCTCCCAAAGCCTCCGTCCTGTGAGCATTCTCCTGAAGGGCACAGTTGAAAAACACAACATTCTCATAGTCTCCAGATTAACAAGACTTAATACACAATGTCTATATGTACTCTCTGGATCAAGAAACAGTATAGACAGACTCTTTCAGTAACCTGGAGTTTCAACCCAGCACTTACAAAGTAATCTTTGAGGATGGCTGGGTGGTTCAGCCAGTTAAGCATCCAACTTTTGATCTCATTTCAGTTCTTGATCTCAGGGTCATGAGTTCAGGCCCTGCATGCCCATGCTCCATGCTCCATGCCCAGCCTTAAAAAAAAACAAATTATTGTTGTTGTTGAACTTCTCTCCAAATGAGAAATCACATTAATTACATAATTATTTTTGAAATCTTCTCCAAATGAAAACTGATATTAACCCTTCACTAAGAGGCTATATTGAAATTAAGCTGTTATACTAAATGGTATGAATTCAGTTGAAACATTGATAATATTTTTCTACCTTTAGTATTTCATGCACTTTTCCACTACACTTAAAAAATCTAATTTCAGATGATCAGCATGCAAAGGAAGTTAATTTTTTACATGAAAGAAAATATTGGCAAGCTTTACTTTTAGCAATGGATATTAATGTTTATTTTGGACAGAGGGACAGATGAGCATAAATGGGAAAGGGGCAGAAAGAGAGAGGGAGACAAAGAATCCAAAGCAGGCTCCAGGCTCTGAGCTGTCAGCACAGAGCCTGACTCAGGACTCGAACTCACAAACCCTAAGGTCATGACCTGAGCCAAAGTCAGATGCTTAACCAACTGAGCCACCCAGGTGCCCCAACTAATGGATATTAAACTCAAAACAGATTTGTTATGACATGGTTCTCAAAGTGTCGTCCTCAAACCGGAAGCACTGGTCTCACCTGTGACTTTCTTAGAAATGCAAATCTGTGGGCTTCACCTGACATACTGAATCAGAATATCTGGGGATATACATAATCCAAGAAATTATATATTTTTAAAATATAATTGACATGTAACACTGTATGAGGCATACACTGGTGTTTGTTGATTTGATGTGTATATTGCAATATGATTACCACCATCGTGTTAACTAACTCCTCTCCCATGTCACATAATTATCATTTTTTGTGGTGAACAATTAATCCCATCTTTTAACTACTCTGAAGATTATTACAGTATTATCTATAATCACTATGTTGTACATTAGCTGGAATTGTCTGCTAGTTCCAAGTCAGTACCCTTAAACAGCATCCCCACCTCCCCCGCTCTCCAGCCTCTGGTAACTACCATTCTACTGTTTTTACAAGTTCAGCTTTTGATCAGGGAACTGTATCTTAACCAACCCCACTATAATTCTTAAGGACACAACGGTGTGGGAACCCCTGCAATAGTTTTGAAATCATCGCTTTAGAAAGGAATCAGCTGCATGTTCTTTCAAATGATGAGCTCATCTAGTGAATAACAAACTGAGTGGATTTATATGCAACTTACTTAGGAATTCATCAGTCTAAGTCATTCCCACCTCAGGGGCTTTGCATGTAGTGTTACCTCTGCCTCTATGCTTGTTGCCTTATTCTTTGTGCCTGGTTCCTTCTTGTCATTCAGCTCAGATCATCTCCTCTGACAGCTGTCTTGACTCCTTTACTCCCTACTACATCATGTAACCTTGCTTTATTTTCTTCCTAGTATTTATCACTATTTGAAAAGTATTTTCCCTATTTCTTGTCTGTTTCTCCTACAAGAATATAAACTGCATGAGAGGAGAGCATTTTCATTATTCACTACTGACTCTCCACTTCATACAGTGCCTACCTAGCATATAGTACGTACTCAGTAAATACTTAAAGAATAAATGATGCCTGCATCTCAGGCTTTCCTGTGGGCCACAAAGGAGCAGTAGGAAGTTTTAACTGGGCTGGAAAAAAATAAAATGATACCAAGGCACCAGGCCAGTATCAAAGAGCATGTTTTATAGATTAATCTCTATAGCAACACTGTTTCGATCCAACAGCAAATTCCATATGGTATATGAACACGTGTATTCACATAAACACATTTGGATGATACGTGTGGTTTCTTATGATTCCTATTAAAAGAGGGGGAGACCTGGAGTACCTGGGTGGCTCAATCAGTTAAGTGTCCCAACTCCTGATTTCAGCTCAGGTCATGATCTCATTGTCATGGGATTGAGCCCCACGTCTGGTTACAACTGAGTATGAAGCCTGCTTGTGATTCTCTCTCCCTCTCTCTCTCTCTCTCTGCCTCTCCCTGCTTATGTGCCCACACATGTGTGCGTGCACTCTCTCTCTCTCTCTCTCTCTCTCCCTGTCTCTCTCTCTTAAAAATAAATAAACATTAAAAACAAAAATCTAAAAACAAAAATCATTAAATACTAGGATAGCAAGATTGGTGTGGAATTTGCACACTTTGTAATCTGTTCTTATATTCTCTTTATATAATTGTAACATATGCTATATACTTTATATATATTATTTTATCCTATCCTCACAAAATCCAATATAAAAAGTGTACATTACCCTTATAAATAATAAGGAAATAATTGAGTCACAGGAAGTAAAGTAACTACTATTAAGTAGAACAGACAGGTCAGTTCTGCCATGGTCTTCTTTAACAACTTTTTTTTTTTTTTTTTACAATGAATTTTATCATGGAAAATTTTATCATGGCCTCTACCTGAAAATTTTTGTACTTCTTTTTTTCCTGCAGGGTCACTGATTATGGACTTAGAAACTAAAACATAACTACTGAATAAAACTGACAATAACCTATAGAGGTAAATGTGAAAGGGTTGGAATTTAGTCCAAAATGATCAATAATTTCCAAAAACATGCCCAGATTTACATTTAGGAATTAATCCACAGAATCTTAATAAGCTTCCTTGCTCTGAAGTCTGTTCTGCCTGAAATAGAACTGCCCCAACCTTTTGATTAATATTAGCATGGTATATCTTTCTCCATCCCTTTACTTTTAATCTGCATGTGTCTTTATATTTTAAATGGGTTTCTTGAAGACAATATATAGTTGGGTTCTTTGATCCAAAGACAATCTGGTTTTTAATCGTGTATTTTGACCACTGATATTTAAGGTGATGAAATAGATACCATATTTGTTACTGTTTTCTACTTGTTGCCATTGTTCTCTATTTCTATTTTTGGTTTCTATTTTTGCTACCTATTGTGGTTTTCACTGAGCATATGATTCCATCCTCTCTTTTCTTACCATATCAATAATATTTTTTTGACTTTAGTGGTTGCCCTAGAGTTTGCAATGTACATATACAACTAATTTAAGTCCACTTTCAATTTTTTTTTACCGTTTGTTTTTGAGAGACAGAGACAGAATGCAAGCAGGTGAGGGCAGTTAGAGATGGACACACAGAATCGGAAGCAGGCTCCAGACTCTGAGCTGTCAGCACAGAGCCCAATGCGGGGCTCAAAACCACAAACCATGATATCTTGACCTGAGCCAAAGTCAGACACTTAACAGACTGAGCTACCCAGGTACCCCAAGTCCACTTTCAAATAAAACTACTCCTTCACAGGTAGTACAAGTACCTTAGAATAGTCAAATATTCCTAATTCTTTCCTCCTGTCCCTTGTGTCACTGGTGTCACTTGTACATTAGCCATACATTGAACACATTGTTGCTTTTGCTACTATTATTTTGAACAAACTGTTACCTGTTCAATCAATTAAGAATTGGAAAAATAAGTTTTTCCTATACACTTCATCCTTCTCTACTGCTCTTCTTTATGCACATCCAACTTTCTCTCCTGGATCCCTTTATCTCTAAAAAACTTTTTTTTTTTTGGTTAACATTTATTTATTATTGACAAATAGAGAGAGACAGGGCATGAGCATGGGAGGGGCAGAAAGAGGGGGAGACACAGAATCTGAAGCAGGCGCCAGGCTCTGAGCTGTCAGCACAGAGCCTGATGAGGGCTGGAACCCACGAACCGTGAGATCATGACCTGAGCCGAAGTCTGATGCTCAACCAGGCGCCCTGAAAACTTTTCTTAACGTTGCTTACAAGGCAGGTCTAACTGGCAACAAATTCCCTCAATTTTTGTCTGAGAAGAGTATTTCTCCTTCACTTTAAAAGGATAATTTTGCAGCATCCAGAATTCAAAGTTGGTTCGTTTTTTTCTCTCAACATTTTAAACATTTCACTCCACTCCACTCTCATCTTGCTTGCTTGGTTTCTGAGAAGTCAGATGCAATGCTCATCTTCGCTCCTTTGTAAGTAAGGCGTTTTTTTCTTCTAGCTTACTGCAACATTTTTCATCTTTCATTTTCCCCAGTTTGAAAATGAGATGCCTGGGTGGTTTTTGTTTGTTTGTTTGGAATTTATCTGAGCTTCTTAGATCCCTGATTTGTTACTGACATTAGTTGGTGAAATACTCAGGCCTTATGACTTCCAATATTTATTCTTTTCCTTTCTCTTATTCTAATATTCCCCTAACGTGTAAACTTTTGTAGTTGTCCCTCAGTTCTTGGATAGTCTGTTCAATTTCTTACTCTTTTTTCTCCTTTTCAGTTTTGAAAGTTTCTGTTCACATGTCAAGTTCAGAGATTATTCCCTGAGCTGTGTCCAGTCTACCGATGAGCCCTTCAAAGGCAGGCTTTGTTATTGTTACAATGTTTTTTTTATCTCTAGCATTTTTTTTTAATTTTCATAGAATTTCCATGTCTCTGCTTACATTATCCATCTGTTCTTGCATATTGTCTACTTTTTCCATTAGAGCCTTTAATATATTAGTCCTAGTTGTTTAAAGTCTCAGTCTGAATATTTCAACATTCTTACTATGTTCTGAGTCTGCTTTTGATTCTCCCTGTTCTTCAAACTTTTTTTGCCTTTTGGTATGATTTGTACTTGTTGTTGAAACCTGGGTATGAGGTACAGGAGAGAGGAACTCTAGTAAATATGCCTTTTAGTGATGTAGTGATATGGTGCGGGAGGAGGGGAATTGTTCCATAATCTTATCAGTAGTCAGTCTTTTAGAGAGCCTGTGCCCCCAGGGGTATAAACGTCACAGGTGCTTTTCAGTTTTACTTCCCTTTAGGTGAGACAGGATGGCTACACAGAGCTGCAGTTGGATTGTTCCCTTTACCCAGGTCTACTAGGCTCTGATACAGCCCAGATCAGGTTAGGCTCTGGTGACAAAGTTTCTCTTGAGAGCAGGCCTTGTTAAAAAGAACAACTTGCCAGGGGCGCCTGGGAGGCTCAGTTGCTTAAGCATCCAATTTTGGCTCAGGTCATGATCTCATGGTTCATGAGTTTGAGGCCCTCACGGGGCTCTGTGCTGACAGCTCAGAGTCTGGAGCCTGCTTTGGATCCTGTGTCTCCCTCTCTTTCTCTTTTCTGTCCCTCCCCTGCTCATGCTCTGTCTCTGTCTCTCCAAAATAAAAACATTAAAAAAAAAACTTTACAAGAACAGCTTGCTCTGGCCTATTTAGAATGGATTCCTTTTCCCCCTCCTGCCAGAAGCCTGAGAGGATCTCTCTCCAGTCTTCACTGTTAGAAGCTGGTAGAGTTCTTGGAACTAAAACTCAGAAAAGTAAAAGGGGACCTCACTATGACTGCACCCTTCTGGAATTTTTTAGCTCCCAGCCTTGTCCACATGGAGTCTCTGGCCATCCATCTATTAGTTTAGGTTTCCTATCCTGGCATTGGTTCCCATGGAAGTTTCTGCTCTTGACTTCCTGCTTAGGTAAGTTGTGATTCCCTATGTATTCCTCTCTGTCTCCAATTTTAGGGACAGTGATTTGCCCAGTGACCACACTTTTCATGTGGAAGAATTGTTGATTTTTAGTTTGTTCACCTTTTTCCTTGATGTTAGTTAGGATAGAGCCCCTTACATACCGAGTGGAGACCTAGTAAGCTTCCTCAACTGTGTAAAATACAATTTTAAAAACTCGAGGTGAGGCAGACACAATACGTTTTCATGTGCTTTAAGAAGTCTTTTTTCCAACCAGAAGGAACAACTGGGCAAGAGACCAGAAGACATTGAAGTCTTGTCAGAAGTCTTGTCTTGACACTGAAGACTTGTTCGCCACAGGCATTGAAAATCCTGGAGCTCCAAGACAGCTGTGCCTTTAGAAACTAAAAATAGAACAAAACAAAATAAATTACCTTTACTTCTAAGGTTTACTTAGAAATCTCAGGGACCCTGCAGGTGCCAAAAGGGAAGCTCTCAAGTTGCTTGAGAGTTCATTTATCAACACACTTAAACATATGTACAACTGGCACTTACAGACTTCTTCCTCCCTCCATAAAAAAGAAAGAGAGAAAGGATGTTTACTGTGGAGAGGAACCTGACAAACTGGCCTCTTTAAAAAAGCCATCCACACTCATGATGGGGAAGACGGCAGAGCAGGAAGATCCTGAGCCTCCCTCATCCCACAGACACAACCAGATAACACTCGCATCGGTGTAAATAATCCAGAAAGCCACCTGAGGACGGGTAGAGCAAACTCTCCATCGCTAAATGCAGAGAAGGTGTCAGCTCAGAGAGGGGAGGAAGGGCAGAGACACAGCCCAGAGCTAACGGGAAGCACCAGACTACCTGCTGGAGGGAGGGACACCACCGGTAGAGAGGGGATGACACATTCATACCAGGGATCCCACAGGGGAATGAAGAATCCCCATAACATTGACTTTGAAAACCAGAGGGACTGAACTGTGTGAGTTCTTACAACCAAGCAGGACCGGAAACCTAGAATTTTAAAAATCCGTGGGCTCGGCTCAAGGAGAGCTGGGAGGACAAAAGGAAACTAAGCCCCTGCCCTAAAAGAGATGGCATACCAAACAGCCCCACAGAAAGCATAGAAGCCGTCTGAAAACCCCTGGGGTATATAGGAGGGATATTTGTTTACTGATCTCAAGAGCATGTGCCATAGAGGCAGGATCCTTGGGAGACTCCTCCAAACACAAATGAGCCATACCTGTCCCCTGCTCCCTAACAACCTACCAACACTCCCCCCAACTTGCTAACACTGCGCCCCACCCCTGCATTCTCCTGCAGAGGTGCCAGGCCTCCACTTCACATCTTCTGTAACAGACCTGCATAAACCTTGTTAGCTCGTGTGGATCTGCCCCCTCCAACACGCTCTTGTCCTGTTCCCCCTAACACAGCGCCCCAACCCTGGCAGTGTGGAAGCAGCCCTAACAGGAGGCAGTTCCATCCCAAAGTGACTCCTGCCCCAGGGAGAGAGAAAGGTAACCTCACACACCAGTCAGACTGCAGCTCCAGCAAAGAGCTGGGGACACACAGCTGGTCTGACTGCAGGCTCAACTCGCTGATGGAAGCCTCTCTCAGCCTCCTGGTGGACCATAAGGAAGAGCCCTGCAGTTCAGTGCCACTGCATCCATGGCAAACGCCTGTCCTGACAGCTCGATCACCAGGGGGCCTGGCCCAGTGACAACACAAGAGCCACACACTGCCCCCAGCAAGCAAGGAGACACATGACTCAACTGAACGCAACATCAGCTCCGCAGCAACAGCAGGGCACACACAACACACATGGGAGACACCCCTGCAGTGCCAGGCACTGGTGAACAGGAGACACTGTGCTGCAGGGCACGACAGGGCCTCTCCTGCACAGTCAGGAGATGTAGCTGACTTCCCTAACACACGGGAAAAGACAAGAGGAATTAGATAAAATGAGGAGACAGAGGCATATGTCCCCCCTCCCCCCAGAAAAAAGAACAGGACAAAACAAGGGCAAGAAGCCTAAGCAAAATACAGGTAAATAATATGTCTGATAGAGAATTTTTAAAAATCATAATAGAGATACTCACTGGACACGAGAAAAGAGCAGAGGACCTCAGTGAGACTCTAGACAATGAGATAGAAAACATAAAATAATCTACCAGAGATGAAGAAATCAAAAACAAAAGTACACTGATGGGAATAAATGGAGGCAGCAGAAAGAGATCAAGTGACAGAGCATTGGAAAGCAACTGAGAATGAGGAAAATGATACAAAATGAAAATAGAGACCTCAGAGACACCATTAAGTGTAATAACATTCTCATTACAGGGATCTCAGAATAAGAGAAAGGGGGCAGAAAACTTATTTGAAGAAGTAATAGTGGAAAACCTTATTTCCTTCCATCTGGGAAGGAAACAGAAATCCAGATCCAGGAAGCACAGAGAGTTCCCAAAAAATCAACCCAAGGAGGTCTACACCAAGACATACAGTAATTAAAGTGGCAAAAAGTAGTGATAAGGAGAGAATATTAAAAAAATTTAACATTCATTTATTATTGAGAGACAGAAACAGAGACAGAGCATGAACTGGAGAGGGGCAGAGAGAGGGAGAGACCCAGAATCCAAAGCAGGCTCCAGGCTCTGAACCATCAGCACAGAGCCCAATGTGGGGCTTGAACTCATAAACTGTGAAATCATGACCTGAGCTGAAGTCGGACACTTAACTGACTGAGCCACCCAGGTGCCCCAAGAGAATATAAAAAGCAGTAAGAGGGTGCCTGGATGGCTCAGTAAGTTAAGCATACTACTCTTGATTTCAGCTCAGGTCATGATCTCATGGTTTAGGAGATCAAGCCACAGATCAGGCTCTGTGCTGAGTGTGGAGCCTGCTTGTGATTCTCTCCTTCTCTCTCTGCCCGCCCCCCCGCCCCGCCAAGAGAAAAATGTGTACAAGGGAAATCCCATAAGTTTTCAGCTAATTTTTCAGCAGAAACTTCACAGGCTTTAAGGGGGTGGCATGATATTTTCAAAGCGTTGAAATTAAAAATGCTACAGTCAAAAGATATGACGACAGAATGGATGAAAAAGAAGACCCTTCCATATGCTGCCTTCAAGAGACAGCTAAAATGGTTCAGACCTATAGACACATGCAGATTGAAAGTGAAGGACTGGAGAAAAATTTAACATGCAAATAGATTTGAAAAAAAAAAAAGCCATACTAGCAATAGTTATACCAGATAAAGTAGACTTTAAATCAAAGACTGTAACAACAAGACACTAAGAAGGACACCATATAACCATTCAAGGGACAATGCAATAAGAAGATATAGCAAGTGTAAATATTTATTCACCCAAATACATGAGGCAGTAAAAAACATAAAGGAAGTAACTGACAATAATACAATGATAGGAGAGGACAGTAACACCCCATTTACATCAATGGAAAAATCATCCAAACAGAAATACAAGGAAACAATGGCTTTGAATGACACACTAGAGCAGATGTATCTAATACACAAATTCAGAACATTCCATCCTAAAACAGAGGAATATATCTTCTTTTAAAGTGTACATTAAACATTCTCCAGAAGAGATCCCATATTAGGCCACAAATCAAGCTTTAATGAACTCAAAAAGATCAAATCATACTGTGCACAACAGTATGAAAATAGAAATTAACCACAAGAAAAAAAAATCTAGAAAGGACACAAATATATGGAGGTTAAATAGCAAATTAGTAAACAAATAAAAAAGGAAATTAAAAAAATACCTGGAGACAAATGAAAATGGAAAAGCATTGGTCCAAAATCTTTGGGATGCAGCAAACACTATTCTATGAAGGAAGTTTATAACTATACAGGCCTACTTCAAGAAGAAAATCTCAAAGAACCTAATCAGACACCTAAGGGAGATAGAAAAAGAACAAAAAACAAAACCCAAAAGCAGAAGAAGGAAGAAAATAATGTAAAGATTAGAGCAGAAATAAACAAAATGGATACTTAAAAAAATAATACAACACATCAGTGAAACCAGAAGCTGGTTCTTTGAAAAGAACCTACAAGATTGATACCTTTAGCCAGACTCATAAAAAATAAATTTTTTAACAATGAATTTTTTAATTTTTATTATTTTTAATGTTTATTTTTGAGACACAGAGAGAGAGAGAGAGAGAGAGCATGAGTGGGGAAGGGGCAGAGAAATGTGGGCAGAGGGTCCTGAAGCAGGCTCTACACTGGGGCTCAAACTCACAAACCACAAGATCATAACCTGAACTGAAGTCAGACACATAACTGACTGAGACACCTGGGAGGGTGCCCCAGACATAAAACAATTTTTTAAAAAAGAGAAAGAATCTTCAAATAAAATCAGAAATGAAAGAGGAGAAATAAAAACCAACATCACAGAAACACAAAGAATTATAAATAAGAGAATATTTTGAAACGTTTATGTCAACAAGTTGAATAACCTAGATAAAATGAATAAAATCCTGGAAATATGTAACTTCCCAAAACTGAATCAGGAACAAATAGAAAATTTGAACAGGCCAATTACTAGCAATGAAATTGAATCAGTAATAAAAAAAAAACTCCCAACAAAGAACAGTCCAGGACCAGATGGCTTTATAGGTCAATTGCACCAAACCTTTAAAGAAGGGTTAATAACTATTCTTCTCAAACTATTCCAAAAAACAGAAGAGGAAGGAAAGCTTTCAAATCCATTCTGTGATGCCAGCATTACCCTGTACCAAAACCAGATAAAGACACTACCAAAAAAAAAAGAGAGAACTATAAGCTAATCTCTCTGATGAATGAATTGCAAGAATCCTCAACAAAATACTAGCAAACTGAATCCAACAACCCGCCGCTGCCACCATCACCGAGATTTATTCCTAGGATGCAAGAGTCACAAATCAGTGGCAGTAGTCACAAATCAATGTGATAAATTACATCAGTAAGTGAAAGGATGAAAACCATATGATTGTTTCAATAGGCGCAGAAAAATCATCCATTCAAGTACGTAAAGTAAAAAATTCATTCAAGATAAAACCCCTCAACGAGGTTTAGAGGGAACATATCTCAACATAAAGAAGTTCATATATAAAACACAGCTAATACCATACTTCAATGGTGAAAAACAGAGCTTTTCCCTAAAGTCAGTAACAAGACAAGGATGTCCACTCTCATCACTTTCTTTCAACATAATACTGGAAGCCTACCGAGCAATCAAAGAAAAGGAATAAAATGTATCCAACCTGGTAAGGAAGAAGTAAACCTTTCACTATTTGCAGATAACATGATACCACATATAGAAAACCTGAAGACCCTACCAAAAAGGTACTAAAACTGACATATGAATTCAGTAAGGTCACAGGATACAAAATCAATATACAGGTGTCTGTTGCATTTCTAACACTAATAATGAAGCAGCAGAAAGAGAAATTAAGAAAACAACCCCATTTACACCTGCACCCAAAGTAAATAAAGTATCTATGTATAAATGTAACCAAGGAGGTAAAAGTCCTGCACTATAAAACACTAATGAAAGAAACTGAAGATGACACAAACATATGGAAGCTTTTCCATACTGATGGATTAGAAGAACAAATATTTTTTTAAATTTTTAATGTTTTTTTATTTTTGAGAGAGAGAGAGAGAGAGCAAGCAAGCGCATACACATAAGTGGTGGAGAAGCAGAGAGAGAGAGACACACACACAGAATCTGAAGGAGATTCCAGGCTCTGAGCTGTCAGCACAGAGCCTGATGGAGGGCTCAAACCCACGAACGGCAATATCATGAGCTGAGCCAAAACCAGACACTTAATCCATTGAGCCACCCAGGAGCCCCAAACAAGTGTTTTTTAAATGCCAGACAATCTACAGATTTACTGTAATCTGTATACCAACCAGCATTTCCCCAAGAACTAGAACAAATAATCCTAAAATTTGTATGGAACCACAAAAAAACCCTGAATAGTCAAAGCAATCTTGAAAAATAAAAATAAAACTGGTGAAATCATAATTCTAGATTTGAAGTTATGCTGCAAAAGTGTAGTAATCCAAAGAGTATGGTACAGGCACAAAGCTGACACACAGATCAATGAAACAGAGCCCAGAAATAAACCCTACACTGATAAGGTCAATTAATCTTTAACAAAAGAAGGAAGAATATGCAATGGGAAAAAGACAGTTTCTCCAAAAAGTGTTGGTTAAACTGGACAGCTAGATGCAAAAGAATGAAACTGACCACTTTCCTATACCATACACAAATATACATTCAAAATGGATTAAAGACCTGAATGTGAGACCTAAAACCATAAAAATCCTACAGAAGAGCACAGGCAGTAATCTCTCTGGCCAATGTTTTTCTAGATATGTCTCCTGAGAAAAACAAAAGCAAAAGGAAACAAAAGGAAGCAAAAGCAAAATAAAATATTAGGATTTCATCAAAATAAAAACCTTGTGCACAACAAAGGAAACAATCAACAAAACTAAGAAACAACCTACTGAATGGAAGAAGATATTTGCAATGACATATCAGAAAAGAGATAGTATCCAAAATATATAAAGAACTTATAGAACTCAACACTAGAAAAAATAACCCAATTAAAAATGGGCAGAAGACAAGGGCACCTGGGAGGCTCAGTCGGTTCAGCGTCCGACTTCAGCTCAGGTCAGGATCTCGCAGTTGGTGAGGTTGAGCCCCGCTTAAGGCCCTGTGCTCTCTGCCCCTCCCCAGCTTGCAATCTCAATCTCAATCTCTCCTGCTCGCTCTCTCTCTCAAAAATAAATGTTAAAAAAAATTTTAAATAGAAGACATAAACAGGCATTTCTCCAAAGAATGCATACAGATGGCCAACAGACACATGAAGATGCTCAACATCACACATCATCAGAGAAATGCAAAATCAAAACAATAAGGTATCACCTCACACCTATCAGAATGTCTAAAATCAAAAACACAAGAAACAACTAGTGTTGGTATGGAGGTTCCTCAAAAAATTAAAAATAGAATTACCATATGATCCAGTTATTGCAACACTAGGTATTTACCCCCAAAATACAAAAACAGTAATTCAAAAAGATATATGCAACCCTATGTTTACTGCAGCATTATTTACAATAGCCCAATTACGGAAGCAACCCAAGTGACAGATGAATGGATAAAGAAGTGGTATATATATATACAATGGAATATTATTCAGCCATAAAAAAGAATGAAATCTTGCCATTTGCAACAACACAGATGGACCTAAAAGGTATAAAGCTAAGTGTAGTAAGTCAATCAGATAAAGACAAATACCTAGATTTCACTCATATGTGGAATTTAAGAAACAAACAAACAAAAAAAGACAACAAGAAAAATTAAGAAACAGGCTCTTAACCATAGAGAACCGATGGTTACCAGAGGGGAGGTGGAGGGGAATAGGTGAAGGGGATTAAATGTATATTTATCTTGATGAACACTGAATAATATATAGAATTATTGCATTACTCTATTGTCCTCCTGAAACATATGTTAACTATATTGCCATAAAAATTTTTAAGTAAAAATTTATAAAGCAATATGTCACATCTCAAAAAGTTTATAGTATTAGAACCTTGCTACTATCATTAATAAGCAATTATATAGAATATGCAATGATATGAATTATTAACAAATTATTTAAAAGCCTTTTTAAAAAGCCATCCATCTAGCTCAAGTCAGGAGACATTAATAATCACTGTCCCATCTGCCACCTCTGCATCCAGCCATACCCCAAACTCTGTGAAATTAACCATGTAATAAAAGTCTTCTGTCCTCAGTAATACCGATTCTCCTCAGCAAGAAACAGTCCCATCATATTCTCTGGTAAGATGATGACCAGGCTACTTGAATTCTACTGACAGGCTTGCATGTCCCCAGGATTATGGTCAGCCTTATCTGAACTAAGTTTTAAAAGGAAAGGCTATTTGACCCATGAGATGTTCAAAGTCCCATTTGGAATGACACAATAAGACTTATATTTAATAAAAATTCTAAAGGCATAAGAAAATAATTTTTCCAAAGACATATATATATATATACATATATATATGTATATATATATATATCAGTTTGGGGAAAGCAAGAAATAAGTTGAGATGAGAAAATAAAACCTTCTAAAAAAAATCAAGCAAATTACATTTTCTGAGCAGATGTAGTTGTTTGGACTCCAAAGCTCACATTCTTTCTTCCTCACTATATTATTTAACTACAGTAAAGAAAGGGCCTCACTGATTTCCTCTGGTGAATCATATTTCTGACCACACTGTAAGTGATCCCAAGATGTAAACTGAAGAAAACCTTAATATCAGTTTTACTTACCAAAAGGGCCTTCCCCAAAGGGAATCATACAAGCAAAGACATTAAAAACTTATGCCACATTGTTTTAGTGGAAATGTATACCTATTTCCTAGTTATTTGATACAAACTTTTTGGAAAGTAATATAATCCATGCATATTATAATCCTAAATCCATGTCTGCCACAAGAAATCTGCCATAGGAATTCACCACAAAAGTAAAATTGGCTTGCTAAAAACATTTCCAAAAGTATGTACACCATATAAATGGAATGAGGGGCTTGGTAATTAAGACATTGTTGTCTACATGCATTTTCACTTACTATGCTACATCAGCTGATTTTTGCTATCTAAAAACAAAAACAAAAAGAAAACCTAGAAAAAAATACGCAAACCACAAGGGCTTCAAATACACAAGTATTTATTTAGCTTGCAATTTGTTGGGCTGACAATTCAGACTGTAGCCAGGTGAGTTGTTCCTGGGGTAACTGCTGAGCTCACTAATGTATGAGGTCAGCTTCTGAGTAGGCAGGGAGATAGCTGTTCAGGATGGCGTCTGCTGGGAAGGCTCATCTTTTTTCCACGTGGTCTCCCATTCTTCAGCTGGCTTGTCTAGAATTTTTCATTGTAGCTGAGCATCCTTGAAGAAAGAAAGTGTTAAGTATGCAGCCCTCCTGAGGCCTAAGGTCAGAACTGACACAAAGTCACATGTGCTAGATTTTACAGGCAAAATCAATCCATGCACCTACCCAAATTTCAGGGTTAGAGAAATAGATTCAATCTCTTGACTGAAGAACATGCAATATCATATTAAACGAGTTGTGAAGATAGGGAGGGATAAAGAATCATGACCATTTTAGCAATCTCCAGTAGTACATTTGGCTTCTTCTCCTCTTATACCCATTCTGTTCAAAAATTAAGATGCTCAGAATTTATTTCATATAGTGACTTGTAATATTAGTAAGTATATCTTCCAGAAAGCATTATCTGAGCACCCTAGCCAAAAATGATATATTTTAACTATATTTCTATACACAATTCAATCATATTTATTTCTTTCGTGTAGCTTCCATTAGACTATGGGTTTTATGTGACTAAAGATCAATCTATCTTGTTTTCTCCTAATGTATAGTCATTGTTTTTACAGTGTCTGCACTGAGTAGCTATGAATGAATAAAGGTATTAATCTTTTCTTAAAACTAAAAACTAAGAAAGGGCCTATCTTCATTTGTATCTCCCATTACCTCTAGGTTGTTGCACATACATATTTAATTCCTCTAAAAATAACTGTTAACTACATTTTTATAGGAAGAGCAAAAGGAAGACTTATAGGTTAAGAATTCTGGGAAATATGTATGCTTTCTTTATCCTGCAGGACTTTTTAATGTGTTCAGGCTGCATGTTTAAAAACATGTGTAGCCATCCGGTGACATTTGAAACTTAACTAGCTGTCTGGAAATGTGTGGAACAGGCTAGAAGCACTGACCTCACCACCTTGCAGGGGAGAGAGAAAAAAAGATAAATATAACCTTATAGCTTTAAGAATAACGTTATAGTGATTATAAAACAGCACCCCTACTCTAACCCCGCAGTTAATTATAAAAAGTGCTGCAACTCTGGGTCTCAGTTCAATATCGTTATTTCATCAGCCATTTTACTTACAATAGTCATCTTTTTATTTCATGTTATAAAAATATGAAGGTTAATGCCCCCAAAGAATCTTTAATAATAGATCTGTTATAGTTTAATAGAATCTGTTAGCTTTAAATAAACAAGCCTAGTTTCTTTATGCTACAGTATGGGTATACACCATATAATTTAGAGGAATTCAATATTCTCTCTCTTAGGGTACAAATACTCACTTCAATCAATACTATTATGGGATGATTAGCCAAAGATGACATGCTGTGTAGAACATATATTGGTTATTGCAATTAATGGTAATAAGCTGAGAAGGAAGCAGGTGTGGTGTGATAGCAAGGAAGGAACTGCTGGTGACAAAAGGCCTTGAATGTTAGATGGCTTGTGAAACTCTAAAAAGCCTAATTCCTGTTCAAGCCAGACCAAATGGTAAATAAAAACAAGCCTAGAACATCTTTAAAACATCTCTCTTTCCATGTCATACCAGTGATTGCAGAGTAACCAAATGTACCCTAAAAGAGTCTCTCTTCCTTCAACAAAAATTTAACAAGTACCTATTATAAGATACACACTATTCCAGGCATGGCAAAAACTATCCTACATATTGCAGTGAAAAGTCAGGAAAGATTTATAGATTAATATACACTGAAATATGTTGCCTTTAGAGGTATTGAACAGACAACTTGAAGCCATTATGAAGTAACTTTCAAAATGCCAATTGGCCATTTTGGGAGGAGGAAGGTCATAGTATAAAAGTCAGATGAAGTTATTTCTAAGTAAAAGCAGATGTGGAAAATACTGACCTTTGGATTCGATCTTATATAAAATGAAGTAGTGCCCCATTATTACCTATTTTGTTTTCATTATTAACTATTAAAGACAGATTAGAATTGACTAATATCAAACATAATAATAAAGTTTCAGTATACAATGGACTTTTGAAAAATACAGGTTTGAACTGCAGGGGTCCACTTATATTTGGATTTTTTATGGTACTATTAATGTATTTCACTTATGATTTTTTATTATTTGAGAGCGAGCGAGCGAGAGCAAGCATACAAGGAAGGGGCAGAGAGAAAGGGGGACAGAGGTTTCAAAGCAGACTCTGTGCTGTCAGTGCAAAGCCTGATGTGGGGCTCAAACTGATGAACCATGAGGTCACGACCTGAGCTGAAGTAAAACGTTTAACAGACCAAGCCACCCAGGCACCCACTTCCTTATAATTTTCTTAATAATACTTTCTTTTCTCTAGCTTACTTTATTTAAGAACACAGTATATAATGCATATGCATATAAAATATTAGTAGGTAAGTTCTTAGGGAATCAAAAATTATCTATGGCCTTTCAACTGCAAAAGAGTTGACACCACTAACTCTAGTGTTGTTCAAGGGTCAATTGCAATTAAATTATGATTGGAAAAGGATATCTTTGCACTCATTGTACTGTGATTTTTCAAATGTTGCTAAATACTCTTTTGGTCTACCTTGTTAATGCTTCTCAGTTTTTATACTTTACCTTTTCTCTAACACATAAATAACATTTCAATAAAAATCCTTACACAATACATAAAAGGCAAATATTGTTCACATACATGTTCAATGACACCAAAAGTATTAATGAGAATCAAATAATTTGGCTGAGAACCCAATGGCCAATAGGAGGCAAAAGAATTAACTATTATGCCAATATGCAACACAAAAAACAGACTTTGGAATGTGAGTAAATGTTTTTATCTTAATGGGGGGGGGGAAGCATGGGTATATGAAGACTTCAAGCGTCTAAATCTAAAACTGAAATCTAACATCAGAACAAACTACCATATCTTACCCATTCATTCTTCAAGTCTTATTTTTTTAAATTTATTTTTAATGTTTTATTTATTTTTGACACAGAGAGCGAGCATGAGAGGGGGAGGGACAGAGAGAAAGGGAGACACAGAATCTGAAGACAGGCTCCAGGCTTTGAGCTGTCAGCACAGAGCCCGACGCAGGGCTCGAACCCACGAACGTGAGATCATGACCTGAGCCGAAGTCAGACACTTAACCGACTGGGCCACCCAGGCGCCCCAAGTCTTATTTTTTTTAAGCATGGAGACAATTCAATGGCTCCATTTAATATAATGTTTTATGTATCTTCCATGAAAAAAAGTTATTCTATTACTGAAATGTCTTAGTTCTGATTTTTTGTGTATGCATAATTACATTTTTAATGGTAGATTCTTTCCACAGGTCTCCAAATTTGAGCAACAGTACACAACGTAGCAACATACAAATCAGAGCCAAATAAGACAACTACAAATCAAATAAAGGGTGTGAGCAAAGTCAGTGGTCAACACCTAGAAACCTATGTTAACATCAAAATGAGGTAAAGCACAGTCATTAAAAGCATGGCTTTAGAGTGAAAAAATCTTCGATTTGAATCTTGTTCCTACTACAGACTGGATGACTTGGGAAAGTCACTTCACCAATTTAAAGTTCAATATCCTTAACTACAAAATGGGGATAATACTCAGAATGTTGTGAAGATTATAAGAGGTAGTCTCAGAAATCATGCATCACTTCTACCTCATTCTGTTAATTAGACCTAAGTCGTCAAGGCTCACCCGTTATCAAGAAAGGAGCAATTAGACCCCACTGTTTGTGGAAAGGGAGGCAAACTGCAACCATATCCTTTGGCCTCAAATTATTTATAATCTTTCTGCATGTAAAATACACTCCCCACTTCCCAAGACAATCCAACCTCTGCAAAACTCTCACCTATATCGGCACCAGGCACAGGTTCAAAGTCCAGAATTTCATCCAAATGTGTATGAGACTCTTCAGATGCTATTTATCAAGCACAGCTCCTCAAGTATAGCTATTCTCAAACTGAAGACCTGGGAACTACAGAGACAAGTTATATGTCCTCTATATGCCAAAATATAATGATGTAAAGACATAAGATAATCATTATACAAAAGGGTGTGAAATAGGCAAGCAAGAGTCATCAGTCAATAACAACTCTGAAATCCAGTTAGGCATGTACTGATGGTTCCCTGCTGCCTGGGAATGCAGCACAGCATGTCTATATATCTTAACTCCACCCTTTGGGCTCATGATTCAACCCCCTTTGTCATCCTTTTCCATAAAGAACTACTTATGTTAGCAGCTCAGTAGTTTTGTCAGTCTGCTTCCTGAAAGTAATACATCAGAAGTCCAAAGGTCTCTTTTTATGTTTTACTGTCTCTGTCCCTTTTAGTCCAAGCTGGCAGTGTTTCTGCAAGTACACTTCTCTTAAAACTTTGTAAATCTCTTATGAATAATACTGGGGTTTACTCCATTAGACAAAAGCTACACACACAAAGTTCATCAAGATAAGTCATTCTCTATCTTTAGCATGCTGTCCTCGATACTCTTGAAAGCCCTATTGTTAAATTGAGACCATTTGGAGTTCATGTCCTTTAAGATCCTTACAGCTGTTTATCTGTTTAAGATATCACCTTGAATCTGAGGTCTTAGCATAGAGTTTTAGAATAACACCTTTGACATCACCTTTATTCCCTATTTCCCCAACATTGTCCTGCAATGCAATGCAATGTTCAAAAGCCTTTTCATAATTATAGCATTGTTTGCCATCTGAAGAAACTGGAATGATAAAGTTTTATTTTTGATTCTAGCAACTCCAAGCTTCATTATATATAAAAATATTTTTTTTGCTTAACACTCTAATCTTGCATTTTACTACAGACAGCTAGAAGCCCCTTCAATAATTTGAAATCTCTTTAATTTTGTAGCTCTATTTTCTTGTTAGTTCTATTTTTTCCATTACTACAGATTACAGTGTTGCTTAACTTCTTGTTACTACATAATAAATGTCCCCAATCTTCCAACTTTTGATACCATTATCCTCAATTTCCTTTCAGTTCTCACTCAGTGGCCACCTTGAGGACCCCAAGGTCCCCACTGACCATCTCTTCAAGCGCTACTACACTTTAATAATTTTCTCAAGGTTCTTCCAGCTTTAGCCTGCCATTCCACCCAAAGCCAGATTTTAGCTTCTTCTTGTGGCAGCACCTCACTTCCAAGTACTATCATGTATTCCAATCATCTACTACTGGGTAACAAACCCCAAAACTCAGTGGCTTTAAAAAATTGAAAAGACACTATGGTCTGGTACACAGTCAAGTTTTGCTTTAACAACTGTTAATGGAAGGCAAATTTAGGGAACAGTTTAAGTACAATGTAATTTACAAAGTAAATTTCACAGACTGATATGTAATTGTATTCACAAGAAACCCTAGGTGAATGGATAAAACTGCACCTATTTGAACTGAGTCACATAGGTATATACCGATGAACACACACACATATTCAAAAACCTACGTTACCATGATTCAGTGTATTATCTTTTGTTTTGCTATTCTTTCACATTTGTGGAAATTATATATATAATGAATACGTGCATGCGCGCGCGCGTGTGTGTGTGTGTATTCAAATCTCAAAAAAGTCTGAGCATCCTGATTCAAAAATGCCAAGCAGTGCACATAAAAGGAAAAATTTAAATATTAAAGAAGCTTGAAATAATAGAGCATTTTAAAAGAAATGAGAGTGGTATCTCCTCAGTGACCAGCATAAAGGAATATATACTGCAGACCAGAGAGATAACACTGAAAAAGAAATTCCTGTCTTTGAGTAAATGCTGCAAAGTCAGTAAAAAGGCAGCCTAAAGAAACAGAAGCAATGAAAAAAATTACTAAGCATATGGGTTGAAGACCAAACAGTGAGGGAAAAAAAGAAAAAAAGAGAGAAACTTTCCCACAAAGAAAAGCCACGTACTTTCCCACATACAAAAGCCTTAAGTATAGAGGCGCCTGGGTGGCTCAGTCGGTTAAGCCTTTGGCTTCGGCTCAGGTCAGATCTCGCGTTCGTGGGTTCGAGCCCCGCATCGGGCTCTGTGCTGACGGCTAGCTCAGAGCCTGGAGCCTGCTTCCGATTCTGTATCTCCCTCTCTCTCTGACCCTCCCCCTTTCATGCTCTGTCTCTCTCTGTATCAAAAATAAATAAAACATTAAAAAAAAAGCCTTAAGTATATATCACCAAATACTGCAGAAATGATTTCTTAATGCTAGTATTGGCTAGTTTGGTGGTTTCAAACAGTGCTGGAGCTATAGGGAAAGAAACATAGTCTAGAATGATAGTTTTTTTTCTGTCAGGATTTGGAAGGTATAATTACCCTGCATTTTGTTATCCATTATTGCTACTAAAAAGTCATCAGTGTAGCTGTCCTTCTAGAAGGTAGTCTTTTTCTCTCCAGCTGCTTTCAAAATCTTCTCTTAGGCTCTGCCATTTTATTATACTAGGTCTAGACATAGACTTCATATTATTTGTCCTACTTGGAAATTCTTAAACTTCTTGAATTTGTGAATTAGTATGACTGATCAATTTTGAAAAATTCTCAGGCATTATCACTTTAAATTATGCCTCTATCCCATTTTCTCTCCTCTACTGTTGATACTTCAACAATACTTCTACTTCAGTAAGTATATGTTGGAGCCTCTTATTCTATCTTCCTCATTGTTTCACTCATATTTTCTTTTTCTCTTGCGCATCTTGGGACAATTTATTATGATGTATAGTTTATTTCAAAAATTCTCTCTTCTCCTGTGTCTAATATGTTGTTAGATGTACTTACTGAGTTTTCAGCAGGTGCCAGAAATGGAAAACTGGAACTAGGGAACTGTAAAACTAGAAAAAGTAGCAATGTCAGAATTTGAATAACACCTTCAAAGAAAATTCAGTCATCAATCTGTCATGGTCTCTGTCAATATGGATTCTCCCAGAAGCAAACGAGAAGGCAAAACTCAAAGCAACATTTAAGTGTATGTAGTTTTTTTGTGATTTCAAGAAACACTAGTAGGGAAGTACGGGAACGAGACAGAAGAGGAAGGGTTTATTATCAAGCAAGTTACCCTTGTAGCAACTTAACTCTTCTGAGGAACTCTGGAAGGATAGTGTTTCTCCAACTTCAGAGTGCATAAATATCACCTATTTAAGCAGATATCCTTGATCCCCACCCCCAGGGATTCTAATTCAGTAATGGGGGTGGGTTCTAAGAATCTGTACCTCTGACTCCTGTACAGTGATGTTAATGTTACAGGCCTGTGGATCAAACTTTGAGTGGTGCAGAAAATGGTACTGAGGGAGTTATCCTGCCCAAGAGGAAAGTGAGCGGGAGTATTTACCCATCAACTCCCATCAGTCATGGTTTTAAAAGACTTTTCTCAAACAGCATTAATTCCCTGGTACTTCCTGCCTACCTGCACAGAGTCAACAAGGTGCCTGCAGCCAAGAGAAACCTTGCAGGAAACAGGTCGTGGGTGCTGTCAGTTGGAAATCAGGTTGACATGTACTTAAATGGAAAGTGCCAAGGAAATGTGAGCAGAGCAATGACAGCACTTGCTACACTGCTATGTGTGGTGTCATGGGGAAAATAAACATTAACCAAGAAATTATACAAATAAATTATAATTATGGTAAGTACTAAAAAGAAAATTACATGAGACTCTGCCTAAAGATAGCCTCATATTATTACAGACTGCAACTTACTAGAGTAGTTAATGCTGACCAAAATAAAGCACTGTTTCATAAATCTGTTAAGCACTAACTCCATATCAGTATCTTATACATCAGCCATTACTGACTGTACATTATCTACCTGCAGTCACTGTGATTGGTAGTTTACATTACAAACATGTTGCATAATCACTGAGCTCGCCATTTTGTCTCATTTGGATAAACCTTAGTTAGGATTTACTTGTGTTATAAATCTTAAGTTGTGAATATGGAAAGAAATCTGTTTACTTCTGCTAATTTTTTCATTAAATGGTTTCTTTCATCAAAGGAAAACCTAAACGATAGTGGATTTTGAGAAGTATGCTACAATCTGTTCTACTATGTAAGATGTGACTTTTTGATTCTGTAAATCCATACTCACTTTCCTTTCCAAATATATTTATCTTCTTAAAGCACCTAATGTAGCAGCAACTGCAATGTTAGGGAACAGTCCACAAAACTACCCTTACATTAGGGGTTTCAAGAGCATCCTCAAATTTGATAACTTGCTTTACAAGGACTCAGAATTCATCAAAAGATGTTACATTCACAGTTTATTACAGGAAAAGAATACAGATTAAAATCAGCCTAGGGAAGAGATCTACAGGACAGACTCTAGGAAAGTAATAGATGAAGATCTTCCAGTAGACCTCTTCTATGGAAACAGAGACTTTCCTGGGATCACTGTGTGATAACATATACAATACTGCCAACCAGGAAAGCTCATCCAAACCTTAGTGTCCAGAGTCTCTACCAGGGCTACGTCAGAGTGGCATGCTGATTTCAGTTTCTAACCCTAAGAAATTGAGCTGAGACTACTTGATTCAAGGTTTCATTCTAAATCACACTGTTACTATCTAGCTTGGTCCAAGGTCCCCAGGCTAACAAAGACATTTCTATTAGGCAGGCATGATACTCCAAGGATATAGAGATTACACTGCCATTCTTTTGGGCAAGTTTACATTCTTTACTACACTGTACCTTACCCTCCTCTATGTGTGGTCACTGCACTAAAAAGCCCTGTCATTTCTTTTTACCTTACTGAGTTTGTCAGATTATGATAGTTAAAAATATAACTACATGTAGATTTTTGTAATTAATGTGCTTTAAATACTGTTAGACTTCGAGTAGTACGGTATTTGGAAAAAAAATCCATTTATTTGATATCTGAAACCAACCAAAGATTCGCAGCTCGATCTTACTCTAGTATCACAGGTAGAGGGTCTTCTTTTTCTATATTGGTCTTCCTCGCTGTGTCATATTTTGCAAAACAATGCTCAGGACAATCAATCCATGATGGTATACTTTGTTTAATATCACATTGAAAATCTGGCCATTTGAAATACTATCAATGTATATCAGATAATTATATTCCACTTTCATAAGATGATTACTGTCCCTTAAGAAAAGCTCTTTGAGCTTCCTGAGCCTGCAAAAATACCTTCCTAAAACTAGCTACAAACTGAACATTGCTACTGTTTAAACCCAGTTGTTGGTGTTTCTAAATCATTATGCTTTGGATCACCCCTGCAGCACAAAATACTGATTTGGTATGTGTGCATGTAACAATGGAATACCTCATCACCCTTTTCTTTAAAGGCATAGAAACTCCTAACTACTATATTTTTTGTTTAGTTACATATTATAATGTCCTGTATTGTATAAAATGGTTGATTTCAGAGTATAAACATTTAAAATCTTGACAAAAAAAATAAATGTTATGTTGGAAACAAAGACTATATTTTATAAATGAGAAATTCTGATATATTTTTGAAAAGAATCTTACCAATATTAAACTTAGTAAACATAAATCATTTTTTCTAATGTTGAATATTTCTTTTATAAAACCATTGACATATTTTTATATCTTGAAGGAAAACATTAATATAAGCACCTTTGAATTAATACAGGCACCAACACAAACTGTTATCCAAACAAAAATATTTCATCTAAAAATTAATGCCAGAATTTTTAATGAAGGTATAATATTTAACATAAAATACTTAATAAGAATTTTAAAGAGGGTATAATATACTAAAAGTAGCTAACACTGCTTGCTTTGGTAGCATATATACTAAAATCAGAATACAGAGAAAATCAGTATGGCCCCTGCACAAGGATGACACAAAAATGTGTAATATA